>NW_020954590.1:75894133-75895749 GCF_900497805.2 Vombatus ursinus
ACAATTTCTGTATTTTTATATGTTTTTTTCTTTTTCTTTTGATGAATTTTATATTTTATGTATTTGAAAAATTATTTGGTATTTATATCTGGCATTTAATGATAATACTATTCCATAACATTCTGTCTATTTGTTATTCAGTCATTTTCAGTCATTTCCTATTTTTCATGATGCTATTTGGGGTTTTCTTGGCAAAGATACTAGAATGATTTACCTTTTCTTTCTGCAGCTCGTTTTGCAGATGAGGAAACTGAGGGTGACAGGATTAAGTGACTTGCACAGGGTCACACAGCAAGTTCCTGAACCTGTATTTGAACACAGAAATATGAGTCTTCCTGACTTTAGACTAGCACTCTATTCACTATAGCACCTAGCTGCCCTGTTCTGTATATAGTCTGAACTAAAAAGAAAGATACCAGAGGTAGGAGTAGAGAAGCAGGTGGTAAACAGAATGGATAGGAAAAGGGATTAACTTGAATACTGGGAAAATATCAAAATAATTCTCCCTCTTGACTGTGTAACAAATGATTTTTTATAGAAACATAGATTTCATAGATTTTAAGTTGAAAGGAACATCAGAGGCTAGTCCAATACCCTTAGTTATAGATGAGGAAAGTAAGGCTTGGAGAGGCCACCTGATTTGTCCATGGTTACACAGCTAATAAGGGTCAGTGGCAGAATTTGAACCTGGGTCTTCTTGACTCCAAGTCCATCATTATTCATTATAATAATCATTATAATACCCTTCATCTCACAAACAGACATCTGGAAAAAAAAACTTTTGCCATCAGAATTTGGACCCATGTTTCTTTTACCATTTATAGGTGCCACCATCTCTATGCCGGTTTTCTTAATTGAGACTTGACAGATGACAGTTAGCTAATGCATTTCAATCTGTGATATTTTAGCACAGCCACACATATTATTCAGCATGTGATCACAAGTTAAAGTGTTGGAAAGAATCAGATCAAGAAGTTTTAAAGAAATCAGGTCCTAAAGAAACTATAATAAATCCAGGATCCTGGGTCTTAAAGACTGAGACTCTTGCCAGTTCCATTAGTAATTAGTAATAGGGATGTCTATAGATAGCTCCTTAGGGCATTGGAGAGTTTCCCACTACAGGTGGCAAGGATATTTTTAACAAAAAAAAAGAAAGTGTATGCTGTCACTTTTTAAATGATCTAAATAATGCATGCTTAAAACACATAGAATGATTTATTCTTTCTATCTATGCATATGGTTCTCCTTTCATACGTTCGCAACCTGTATGACTCATCCAAATTGTGTTATAAATCCTCACTAAGGATCTAACCAATACATTGAAGGTCTCCTATTAAACCGCTTGGGTTATCTGTCTGTTATGTCTCATTATCACCACATGAGCAACCACCTCTTTTTTCTAGTTACATATTTCCCCAATCATGTCTTTTATTTCATTTCACACCTAAACACTAGACTTAATCACTGAATGAGTGTTGCCTCAATCAAACTGAGACTTGGGACAGATTTAACTTCAAAACACCAAGGTCTCCCACTGCAGGACCATTTCCAGTCATCCTGATCTATATATTTCCACTGAAATCACATGGCTCCAGAGGAGAGAGTGAGGCTGGTGA
>NW_020954590.1:75895802-75895917 GCF_900497805.2 Vombatus ursinus
TTTTGCACAGACCTCCCTCACTTAAATTCAATTCACATGCAAGTCAAGACATCACCCTCCTGTTGTCATTGGTCCCCTTTGAGAATGGAGGAAAAACAATAATAATAACAACAAC
>NW_020954590.1:75895957-75904513 GCF_900497805.2 Vombatus ursinus
AATAACAACAACAACTAAAACCTATCACTGGCAATGTGTTATGGATGATTTCTACCTACCATATATTTCCATTGCCTTTCAAGTTGTTTATAATTTTAATTTTTCAATAATCATTATATTCTAGAATTCATGGCTAAATAATATCACTAGGAGAATGTTGTTTAAAAAAAAAGGTGGATTTATTTACTGTGATCTGCTGGGATCATTAAATGTACTGTGTGATTCCCTAAATTTGACCCAATCTGATTTCCTCTTTCTACTCCAGGGTCAGAGCTTAGCTCATTATATTTCTAACAACAGTTGTGTAAGTATGTGTTGATGGCTTAGTGTAATAGGCCTTCTATCTGTCCAGCTGAAATCCAAAAGATGGACAATATGCATTTTATTTGCTTTATTTTTAAAATGTGCATGGTTGGGTCAATGTCATCCTCATTACTGTGTATTTCTAAGGAGAATTCACAATGTTCCATGGCATAATGCAACTAAAACAACTGTCAAAAAGAAACAGTTTGAGAGTCTTGTCAGCAATAGGAAACCTTTCTCTCATTTTAGCTTAAGACATTGACTTTTGGCAAACACATATTTGTGGAACATGAACATCTATTTATATTTATGTTATGTATATCTACATCTAATGTTGACCACCCTGGCCCTCATTGCCTGAAGGCCAGGTATGTTACACATAACCCTCACCCAGGATTCTCTGATACCCTTAAGGGAGGTTGGGAGTGTGTCTATCAATGACTCCAGCCTCTACCAGTGGTGTTCTCCCAATTGTAGGGGGTAATCCTTTGCACCTCAATTTCATTTAGCCACTTAACAGTTGGATTAGCTTTTGCAAAGAAATATTTACTTCAAAAGTACAATAACAAATATGCAATTTGCTTAGCTAAGTTTTTAAGAAGCACAGTTGCAAGTGCAAACACCTCCTTGGGCTCTAGTCCTAAGCACCTGGCTTCTTAGACCTTTCTTTACAGGCTGGCTAGCTGCATCATCTTTAGCGGAATCCTGTCTCCAAGGTTGCCACGTCTCCAACTCCTGGGTCTGGTGAGGATTAATGCCTAGACCTAGAAAATGAGAAAGACAAATGAAACATAACAAGATAAACACCATTGGCCCATTTCATGGAGACACAGGATAAAAAGAAAAGAAGGAGAGAAGGCATCCCCCCTTCCACCTTAGCAATTTGGGAAAGAGAAATAGATTGCCCCAGGCTGCCAATATTAAAAACACAGCCTGTTTCAGCTGCTTAGCCAGTTGAAGGAAGCTTTTCCTATCCACACAGTAGGGGAATTGAGCATAACTTCTCCCAGAATCAGAATGACTCCATGTTGGAAAATCTAGGCATGCTCCAAGCAAGCCCCCATTACATATATCTCCCTGCTTAATACCTCACTTATTAATACTCAGTGGGTCATTAAACAAAGTAATCTCTTTAGGTGCTTTTTTCTAAAATTTCTTATGTAATTTCAATATGTGAGATACCTTCTTGCATAAGAATTGTCTTTAAGGTTGCATTTTTCTCCATGCTATCAGATATGATGTGGAAGTCAATAATCATTGTGTGAGAGAGGGGGTAGATTTATATTCTCTGGATTTTATCACCCATGTGACTATAAGGACATGGTCTCTGTGTAAGAAGTCTGTTTCCTTATTGTGTTTTCATCAAGGATGCTCTATAAGCATAGATCATTTCCATATTTTATAGATGTGAGAAATCACAGTGGTTGGTAGCTATTATATCTTCCTAGTTGCCCTGTTGTCATTAGTTCTAATAAAAGCATCCCTTGCAACAATTTCTATCCTTTTTGATTCTTCACGTCTTTGAAACAGCTTCAGAACTGTTCCCTGAGTCAACAAGAAGTATTTCACTTCCAATGCAGACATTTTTCTTGGTGCATTTAATCAGGTCTAGCTGCTATTCCCAAGTCCTTTAGAACTATTGCCACTGTTCTCCCCTGATTAGAGGCAGCTGTTCCCATGGAGAACACTGAGAAAAATGGCAATAGGAGACATCTAGCTCCTCCAACACTCCCGATATGTGAGCGTCCCTCACAACTTTATCCTGAACCCTCTTTTTTTCTCTCACTATAATCTTTCCCTTGTTGATCTCATCTACTTCCATGATCTATGGATCTAATCATACTCTTTCAATGGTCACCTCTGTTGTGATAACTTGCACATCTGTGTGTTGAAAAATTGGTTTCAAAAAGCACTTTCATGGGATACTTAATTACTTCATTTTAAGGTGATCATGATGACTTTAAGTGAACATATCATCTGAAGATTAGAGTCCAACATCTGTTACAGGGAATTAAGCAGAAGAAAAATTCTGTGAAGAACTTGATGAGATTCTCCAAATTAAATGCAGTCTGATGCTTGATCACTTGAATATGAAATACAGCACAGGGGAAGATACAGAAGTTTGTTGGAAAAGATATTTCAGATTCAAGGAATGAAAGAAGTCAAAGGCTTATTGGCTATTCAAAATCCTCAAGTCTTTTCTTGAAGAAAACAGAAAGTGCTGAAAGTGATTGATGACCTCCAAATAACACAATAAAACATCTAATTCAATTTAAGTAATGTTTATGATATGATTCTTAATAGATAAGTAGCTCCTTCAGATATGTCAACCAATCAACCAACAAACATAAAATCAAGTGCTATTTGTACCAGGCACTGTTAATGATATAAGTCCTAATTTTCAAAGGGTTTACTTGCTACTAGGGGAATGAAACATGTTCATAGAAAAATAATTATGGGATATATTCAGGATAAGTACAAGGTGATTTGCAGGAGGTCTGGGCGATGGGACCAGAAACTGGGAAAATCAGAAAAGGCTTTTTGAAGCTCAGCCTTGATGGCAAATTGGGATTCAAAGAGGTAAAAGGGGAGAACATTTCAGAAATAGCAGAAACACTATGCAACTGCCTATCTATTCTTATGCCAAAAAGTCCTATATTGTTGACCTGGATGTTTGGGGAAATGGTGTTATTCTAGACAGAAATAAGGAAATTATGAGGGAAATGTGAGTTTAGAGAGAAAGATGAGTTCTGTTTTAAATAAAGTAAGCTTGAGATGCCTTTGAGATATTCATTTAGAAAGATGTAAGGTACACGGCTGGAAATAAAATATAGGAGGCCAGAAGAGAGATGAGAGCTTTGCATTGAGAATTGGGAGTCATTTTTTATAGAGATAATAGCCAAATTTATGTAGCTGACAAGGTGTCAAAGATTACTTGACATGTCACGTCTTCAAATTGGCAATCTGCAAACAGTTAGATCATCGACTGAGTTGTCAGAGTAAATATCAAAGTGAATACCAAGATAGAAAAAAAGGATAAAATCCAGAAGAAAAAGGCTACATATAATTCAAATAGTTCCCACCAACCAATCAGTTTAAATGATCTATTGACTATCAAATAATTTCTACGTCTCCTCCAGTAGAATGGAAGTTCTTTGAGGTCAGGGACTGTCTCATTTATCCTTTTGGTTTCCCTCTACCCCACCCCACTCCTGAAGCTAGTGCAAAGTGATAAGTGAATAAGTGATAAGCATAGTGATGCTTGTTGAATTGCCCCTCCTTACCCAGAAATGATGTCCAAGAGCCAGGAATTGAACCTAGATTGGTGTGGGAACAACTGGGACAAGTAAGACAAGTAAATTTGTTGAATTATACAAAACCTTATACCTTTTTATATCTTTAAACACTTTTAATATCTAAAATTCTCTTCTTTTTCTGCAAGAATTTGTTTTATATGTTTTGGCATCTATTTCACAAGGTTTTGACACATATTCTCTAATTCATCATGAAACCATACTTTTTACCACACTTGATATTAAATGTGTCTTTGATGAACAGTTTATTTCCTCAAGTCTAACCTTGATTATAGCCTGTAAATTTATGATGGGGGTTTCAAAAAGGCCAATTCCCACACCATGGAAGCATGTTTATTTACATCTTGAGTAAATTTCTTAATATTTTTGGGATCTACAGTATTGTGTAAGGTCACATTATAATATTCCCTCTCCATTTAGGAATTTTTGATTCTTTTCTGGCAAATGTGGTCTCTAGAATTTATGAGTATAAGCCTTTTTCTTAAGTGAATTAAACTTTATTGAAAATTTAACAACTTCTTTACCTTATTCTTAATATATACCAGAAACATGTCAAATATGGCTATCTATACTCACCTACTCTCCAGTAGACAGTAACTTCTTTTCAAAAGCAAAACAACTCTCTTTCCAAATAAGCTTTGGGATTGGTTTCTGAGATGTTGTACTCCATGGTCAGCCTTAGCCAGTGTGCAGTCTTGGGCAAATATTTTTTGAGAGGTTCCTTCTATATAAACAATTTGATTAAAAATGTACTGCAAAATTCATCAGCCTATTTGACGCATACTGATTTATAGATGAAGATTTAGAATAATTAGTTTGTAATAGTAACTTTTTCGTAAGTATTGAGATTTAAAGCACTGAATTTTACAGAGCTAAAATGGTTGTCTAAAATCTTGATTACTATTGTAGTCCCTATGACAATTTGCATTATAATTCTGTGCATATGTGTGACCACAGAAGGTTAAACAGAATCACCCTACCCATCCTCTTGGCTATTCACAACATTCATTCCCAAGTATTCCAAGAATACAGTTTACATCACCTTACTCCTTTAGCTAAGGGACTGTCCCCTCAATATGCCACAAATAGTTATAGCTTAATTTTCAGAAAGTATTTCTGAAATCATTTGATAGATGATAACTACAAGTTAAAAAAATATCAGTCTGCTATCACTCCTCATTAATCCACATTGTGAGAAAAGCTGAAAATGTTGCCCTTGTTGCAAAAACAAAGTGAATAAACATTTTATTACATAACAGAAATCTGTTCTAGTACATTTTGCATGGAAAGGGCCCTGAAAAATGAAGCAGGATTTTTTTCATGAAATAGATAATTTAAAAAATGTTTTGTTGCATCTTACACTGGTTTAAATTGTTCTTTTTAATACTATCTTTTATGTTGGCAGTACCAATAGACCAGAGAATGCCATTGTTGATACTACCTTTACATTTTATAATGCCCTGTTTTTGAAACCTCAGATATAAGAACTTTTAAAATTAAAATCATAAGTACTTTGTATCAAATATACAAAACATGTAAAAATTTTAATTTAAAAAATAAAATAGTGTCACATTTCAATTATTGACTTTAACTTGCATAAGTATTTTCAAATTAAAAAATGCACTAGTCCTTTATTTTCCACTGTCATTTCTGACAGTTTAAACACATATGAAAATGAAAAGTACCAAAGTAAAACATTCAAGTCCATACACAAACTATCCAGCCTCTAACATAACATTATGTAAGAGAAGATGCCATCCTATACAACATAATGAGTTAGTGTATGTGTATATTTTTAAGGACAACTGCCAATCTGACCCTTCTTTAGACTGGATAATTTTAAAATTTAAGTTTGTCATAGCAATAATCATAGTATTAATGATTATAGCCTATGAACCATTAAGGATTTAAGTAAAGGACTCAGAATTTTTTTATCTTTAAAACTTGTTTTTTTAATTAACAGAAATTTATTTTCCCTCCTACCTCCCATTCTATTAAAAAAAAGCAAAGAAATCAATTTCATGTAACAAATATGCAAAATCAAGAAATATAAATTCCTTAAAAAGTTGTATACAAAAATATATATCTTATTCTGTACCTTAAATCTTTTCTGTGCTTCTCTGTCAGTTGATGGAGAGGTTGTGTCTTCATCAGTCTTCAGGAGTCATGGATAATCATTGTAGTTATCACAATTTTTAGAGCTTTTAAAGTTGTTTGTTTTTCCAGTGTTGTCATTGTGTAAATTTTTCCCCTGGTTGTATTCATTTCCTTCTTCATCACTTTATAAAAGTCTTCTAAATTCTTCATTTTTATAATTTTAATGTTATAGTATAAATTGTTACCATCTTTCTGCTTATTTCACTTCATATCAGCTCATGTATTTCTTTGACTTTTTTAAATCATCTATTTCCTCATTTCTTACAGATCAATATTCTATCACATTAATATACCACAATTTATTCAGCCATTCTTCAATTAATGGGTATCCCTTTAGTTTCCAGGTTTTTTTTTTGCTACCACAAAAAAAGGGGGAGAAGGGGGAACATTTTTGTAGCAATCTTCTCTGATAAAGGTGTAATTTGCAAAACATGTAAGGAACTTATTCAAATTTGCAAGAATAAGAACCATTCCTCAATGGTCTAAGGATATGAATGGGATGTTCCCAATGAAAGAAACCCAGGTTTATCTATAGCCATATGAAAAAAATTCTCCAAATCACTACTAATTAGAGAAATGTGAGTTAAAGCAATTCTGAGATTCCACCTCACAGCTATCAGATTGGCAAAGAAACAAATGGTAAATGTTGGAGGGGCTCACATAGAATTTTTAAACATCCAACATGGGGCATATTAGAAATTTTAAAAAGCAAAAACAAGACGTCCAAAATAATTAACATTTTAAAGTATAGAAAAATGCTACTAATACTAATAGCTAAAGATTAATATTCTCAAAATGCAATATAATATATTTACATCTTAAACCTGACACATACATAAGATGTCAACAGAAAATCCTTAAGTTCAGGGAGAATGTTTTGGTACTTACTTCAGATGAAAAAAAAAACAACATCAATATTGTCTCTACTACAAGTTTGCAATTGCTGGTGTAGCATCAGCAGTCACATTACATTTTTCTTCTAAGTAGTATCTTTTAACAATGAGTAAGATTCTTGCCCACACTTCATTGTGTGTGCATTTATGTTATTATTGAATTTATCATCTGCAACAATGTATTCAGTCAATAGTATATGTAGTACTTTCAAGTGACTCATGACAGTTGACAATGAACAATAAATCTATGAGCACTTAAATGAATTGATGAAAATGTGGGGGCAAGTGGAATATGTCAGATGAATGCATAACATCTTCCATTATTTTTTCCATATGGGGATTTGGAGCTATCAGAATTAAAACTATCCTGTCTAATCCAGGACAATTGCCTGGTTTAATGTAGGTGTATTCAGATATTTCCATGAATCATGCAATAAATCCCATACAAATAAGGTAATATAAACTTAGTTATGTAGATCATTCAGAATTATTTCATTTTATTCTGTTTTCATTTTTTCTTAATAATCTTTATGCCTGTAATGAACAGGGCCCTCCAAAGTGGGCACGCCCTGAGAAATACAGCCCTAGGCAAGGGCCCTGTTTACCTGGGTATAATGGTAGTACTCTTGTGCCCCATATCCTAAAGTTATTACTTTTGGTCTGATCAGAAGTCTGTGAGAAATTTACCATCTAAATAGTCCATTCTATTCAGTAAGAGGGCTGCTAGGTGGTGCAGTGGATAGACCACTGGGCCTGGAGTCAAGAGGTCCTGCATTCAAATCCAGTCTCAGACACTAGTTGTGTGACACTGGACAAGTCACTTAACCCTGTTTCCCTCAGTTTCCTCAACTGTAAAATGAGCTGGAGAAGGAAAGGTCAAACCACTCTAGTATTTTTGCCAAGAAAACCCCAAATAGGGTCATGAAGAGTTGAATACAACTGAAATGACTAAATAACAAATTCGGTTAAAACCAGTTTTCAAGCTGATTGGGTAAAAAAAAAAAATCACACCTTTTATTTCATTAATGAATTAGCAATTTAAATGTGATAGTCTTCCCTGATATAGATGCTTCTGTAGGACTTACCTCTGCTGCCAATATACTCAACCTGAGTCCAAGGAGGCAGAGCAGTGTAATCAATTAACAAGCATTTATTAAATGACTTCTATGTACCAGGTACTGTGCTAGGGCCTATGAATACAAAGACACAAATAAAATAGTCCCTGCCTTCATTGAGCTTATATTCTGTAGAAGAAATAACCCATGATATATAGGTAACATAACTACTGTAAGTGTTTACATGCTATTCTCTTCATTGATAAAACTTACTATATCCCCTGTCTCCTCAAGAGCTACTCAAGGCCCCAAAAGAAAATTGTCAACTCCAAAGTTCTTGTTGCTGTCAAATGGTTTGATGTAAAACAAAAACAAAAACAAAAACAAAAACAAAACCTACTAATATAGTTTTATCAATGAAAATGACACTGAAAAAGATACATTGCCAACTTCTTTGTCAAATTCAATTCAAGAACTACTGGGTCTTTCCATATGAATTGTAGTTGAAATCTAGTATATGTGTTGTCTCCCCTTTTGAAAATGTGAGCTTGAGAACAGAGATTATCAAGCATTCCTATTTGTACCTTTGGAGATTAGCATAGTACTTTGCACAAAGCAAGTGTCTTTTAATTCATTCATTTATTCATTTATATATATGTATATACATATATATATACATATATGTATGTGTGTATATATATACATATATACATATATGTATATATACATGTATATATACATGCGTGTGTATATATTTTATATATATACGTGTGTATATATATATATATATAAAATGCAAGACTTGGCCACATTCCAGGGAATCTTCAGTAGATA
>NW_020954590.1:75904553-75907492 GCF_900497805.2 Vombatus ursinus
GAGACTGGGAGTTGTATTTCTTTCCAGCATGGGAAGAGAGGAAGCTAATATATCTAAGATTAGGACTGGAGAACACAGTTTTCCCCAGAAGCAGGAGTTTTGAAGGATCTCTCAAGAGAGAAAGAGAGGTGGTAGAGAGCTTTTTCTCCCTGACATGGATCAGTAGAAGGACAAAGGCAGACGGTGGTCCAACATTTGTAGTTTCCACCAAGCCTCCAAGGGGGAATCCAAGAGGTGGAATCTAAAAGGATGAGTGATGAAGCATAAGACTCTGTTTTTCATGGTAAGTGTTTCCTTAGGTGGATGGAGCATGGAGTATAAAAAGGAGGAATTGTTTTTAATTCTACTTTCTTGCCCCCTACGTTACTTCAAATGAATTCAACTAGCTATTTTTCTTTCCTTTTTATTATGTCCGTTAATTGTATTTAAAAACTACATTGGACTAATCCAATATTATTTCTGATAAACAGTTGTGGTTGGTTCTCTCCTTTGTATTTTCTTCTGTCCCTTTATTAGTGGCATGAAACCATGGAATAGTTCTGAGATCAGCATGGGAAAGAGTGATGTGACTTAGCACAGGGCGGTCATCCCAACATGGAAGTTAAAAATGAGTTAAAGAGTTTTTGTTTTTTAATTTAGGTTTCATCACAAGCTATTCATATATTTCATAATTACACTTCCAAGGGCAGAATTACCATGAATTTGCAGACCTTTATGTCTGCCTCTTCAGACCACACCCCTAAAATAGCAACCCCTAGGTTTACAAGTCAAAGTGTTTGGGGAGTGGAAAATGCACTAGTAACTCATGGAAACAGAAAGATCTTATGTAAGTGGACATGTTTTAAGTAAGCTTTGATGGAAACTAGGGATTTTAAATGGCTTAAGTAAGGAAGGAAGGAATTCTATGGGAAATATGTCTATGCAAAAGCACCAAGATGATAGATCTTATTGGGGAAACAGTGCCGAACAATGTAAAGAAAATTGGCTCTGGAGTTAGAAAACCTGAGTTCAAATGCTGTCTCTAGTGCTTACTACCTATGGAACTGTTAGGTAATCATTTAATTTTCTAGGACCTCAGTTTCCTAATATATAAAATGAGGGGCTTGGATTAGATTACCTCTGAGGTCTTTTCCAGCTCTAGTTCTATGATCCTATGTTATATGTGAGCAACAGCAAGAGGTCCAAGATTGTTTGAAGGGGAGTAATGAATAACAAAACTGGGAAGGTAGGTTGGAGCTAGGCTGTGAAGAAATTGAAATGCTTGTGTTTGATCCTAGAGATAATAGGAAGCCACTGGAATTTATTGAAAATTTCTCGTCAGCCCTATGCTTTATAGCAAAGGTACTTTGGCAGCTATGTGGAAGATGAATTTGATTGGGGAGAGGCTTTAAGGTAGGGAGATCAATTTTGATATTAATGAAATAATCCAAGAAGTTGTGAGGAACTGAACTTGGGTTTTGGTTGTGTGAGTGGAGAGAAGGAGATGGATGAAATGTGTTATGGTGGCAGACTATATGAGGAATGACAAATGATTGGTTATGAGAGGGGGATGAGTAAGAAGGAGGAACCAAGTTGTGAAACAGGTTAAGGCTTGCATAGTAGTAATGCTCTCAACAGAAATTGGTAAAAATCAGAAAAGGTCTTGATTTTATAGGAAAAGATAATGAGTTCAGTTTGAGATGTTTTTTTTTTTATATGCCTAAAGAGTATCTGGTAGAAAATGTCTAATAGGTAGTTGATGATTGAGACTGGAGTCCACGAAACAGCATAAGGATGGATTATAGAGATATGCAAGTCATCTATATAGAGAGAATAATTGATCTCATCAGAGATAAAAGGTCATTGAGAGAATTTATAGAGAAAGAAAAGATAGCATAGAACCTTAGGATGTACACAAACAATTACAGAATAGGATATGAATGATACTTTGACAAAGGAGACTTAGACACATACAAATAAGGGCAAGGAGGAGGAAGAGGAGGAAGAGAATCACTATAACATGCAGAAAGTATCTAGGGAAAAGTGTCAAATGCTTCAAAGAAGTCCTTGTGATTGCTGAGAAAAGACCATCAGATTTGGCAGTAAGAGATTACTGCTAACTTTGGAAATTGGAAAGAACCAGTTAATGAGGTTGGAAGCAAGGAGTTGAGAGATGTGTGAGACAAGAGGAAATGCAGGTAATCAGTGTAGACAGTTTGTTTTTTTCCTAGGAGTTTGGCTATGAGAGATATTACAGAGATATAGAGTGATAAATTGAGAGGATGGAAGGGTGGGAAAATTTTTCAAAGGATAAGGATGAATTGGAAATGTTTATATACAGAAACAAATGAGGCAATAGATTGGGAGAAACAAAAGATTAGAGAGAAAGATAATAATTATAGAACTAATCTGCTCCTAGAGAAAGTGTGTAAATGGAATGTGTGTTGGATTATGAGACAAAGGACTTGAGTTTTGAATCTTAGCTCTGCTACTTACTATCTGTGTGTCCTTGGGCAAATAACTTTGCCTCATTTGACCTCAGTTTCCTCCTCTGTAAAATGCAACTTAGACTAACTGACCTCAAAGGTACCTGTCAGCTCTAAATCTTTGATGATTCAAGGTCCCAGTCATGCCATTTTCCTAGTTCATATGATTTTTCTTATTCAATCCAGGGCAACCTAGTTTAGTAATTAGATATAGGAACTGTCTCATGGCCAGGTGCTGATATTTACAGCAATGACCCATCCTTTTGATTTAATGATTTTTTCCTCCACAGTGGGTAAGTTAATAGTTTGATGTCTGGAAAGTTAAGGAATGTTTACAGATAGAAATCATTTCGCTGACTTCTAAAACACAAAGCATAGGAGTAGTACTTATGTTAATACTTCAAGGACCTGTACTTTCACTGATGTGAGGATTCATTGCACACACACACACACACACACACACACACACACACA
>NW_020954590.1:75907515-75912470 GCF_900497805.2 Vombatus ursinus
GTCTTTGAGACCTCCTGAGGCTGAAAAATTCACTTGTCTGTAGCCAAACTGGTGACAGATATTTTCAAATTTGGCCAGATATCTGTTTAGTCAAGAAGACTTTTCAACTTCATAGGATTTACCAGAGCTTGTGCTCCTCTGGCGATCTTAGAGAACCCAGGCTTGCTTCCATGCCAGGAAGAGGCATTGGAGTCGGATTTTGGTGGAAGGGTATACATACAAATTCATTCTTAACATTTGAATAACCTAGCTTTCTTTTTCCACAATGACCACAAATAATTACTTTATTTCTACTTTTATTATTCTGTGATTCTCTTCACATTTCTGTGGCTTGCAATATTAGTTTGGGATTTCAAAATTTTACATTAACCCATTGACTGATAGTACACAAAGTATGTCTTCAGTAAATCCATATTGATCTTGATTTATCATGTTTCCCATTAATAAAAGTTGTACATTGGATGAACCAATAGTAATTGGTCAATCAAGAAGTACTTATTAAGTGCCTACTTCAGGCACTGTCTGAAGTACTCAGGTTAAAAGGATGAAGAATGAAACATGGTGAGAAACTTATCTACAATATAAGGGGAGGGAGAGAAAGAGAGAGACAGAGACAGAGAGAGAGAGAGAGAGACAGAGACAGAGAGACAGAGAGAGAGAGAGTTTGCATGTGTGTTTGTGCAGTGAGGGAAACAATAAATACACATTTAAATATATGCACATATATAGTGAGGGAGACAATATACATATAAATATATACAGCATAAATATAAATTTAATAAATGAATATATATAAATTAATTAAAAACAAGTTAACAATTGGGGGATAATAAAACAATATAGCTATATTCTTTTATTTATTTTTTTCAGATCTACTTCTTCCTAAGTTTCAACACACAAAAGCAAAGAATAAAGCAAAAGTAAAGTGAGGCAATGGACAAAACAAAATATGAAGAGAAAGCAATTTCACAAATAAACACTCTTCACACAAGTTTTATCTCTTTAAAATTCTCAGACCGCAGAAACAGTCTTTTCAAATTAGCAATTGGCTAAATTAATTTTTATTCATGGAGTGCCTGATACATATTAGGTGTTTAATAAGTGCTTATTGATTATTTGATTGATTGATTTTCCAAAAATAGGATTTTAGAATCAAGAGAAGAAAAAAAAAACCTTAAAGTCTTAACAGTAGTATAAAAGGTAACAATTGAAATGTGTCATCAAATTAACTTGTCAAGCTCTCTGACTACTTTGATTTTGAAGTACCAAAATAAATTAAATACGTACTACACTTTGAAACAAACTACATCCAGAAAATCTTGGCCCTTTTATGGTTAGCAAACTAATGCAGTTTTAGCTTATTGCTAATTATAAAAGTACTATAACAGAATGAAATATTCTGTCCCCCCACTTTACGATAGCATGTCTCAAGGATAAAGGTTGACTGGTCCCTTGCATATTCAGCTTGCTACACAGATCTAGCACTAAGATGCTATATTTAAAAAAAAAAAACCTTTTCATTCCTCATATTTGGAGATTATATGCATTTGGCATAGTTCTTTCTATTAAAAATGGTACTTTTATTTTGGGTTAACATTATATCTATATGATTTATCTTATAATTTGTATGATTATATGTTAATGTTATATCCGTATGATTGTGAGCAATAGTTTTAAGTGTGATAATGTTTCAGTTCCAGTAGAACCAGCCCTGGTAGAATTTATTTGTGAAATTCTTCAGAATATTTTTGTTTTTGTTATTGTAGTCCTCTATCTATTAGGTCAACAAACAAGTACTTGCAGGAGCATCACTTGGTTTTGCGAGTGGGTTTTTTTTTCTACAGTGAATATGATTAAACCAGTGGTTCCAGCTCCCAAGGTTATCAGTAGATCATGGTGAAGTTCCATAGGGTAGTAGCCTGAGGATGCTTAAACATCTGTGTAGTCCCCATACTGTGGAAAGTCTTGTAAAACTGCCATTTATGAACAAAACTAACACCTGTCTTCTTTGCTAACAGTTTTATGAGACAAAATGTAGTCATTGTATTTCAGGGCACAAAATTTAATCCATGACATTTCTAGTTCTGTGTAAAACTAAGATATTTTGTAGCTAAGTTTTATTCTTCTGTATTTAAATAGCTGCCATTTCCATTGACAAAGGTCTTCCACTGTAGGGGGGAATATTTGTGTGTCTAGAGTTGATATTTCTACTTGGACCCCTGATGGACATATCTACCTACTAACCAATAAAGGTATCTAAATGGGGAGTATTAGTCAAACCTATAACCAAATCTCTCATTTTCAGTGAATTGAATTTTTCAGTTGAATATTTTATATATTTTAAAGACTAAATCTGTTGGTTTTACTTTTATCATATTTAGTTTTGGACTGTGAACACATGTAAACACAGTTATAGTCACTATCCTCTAAAAATATCTATTTTAAAATAATAGAATACACATGTCACAGATATGTATGGGAATCAAACAGTGGTGTGTGAATTATTTGAGAAAAGAAGTAATTTTAATATTGATACATTTTGTCATGTCAAGTCACACGTATGTACTTCTACTCATGCTAGGCTGACATGAAATATATGATTTTGACCAGATGAAACTACATTGAGCTGGTATTCTCCCAATTCCCCACCAGATACTTTATCAGTTTAATGCTGGCAACATGAGCCACTCCAACACCTGTCAGGTGTCCAGAAGACAGGGCTAGGCTTACAATGATAATCCAGGTTGCCATAGTGTTTTCTGTGAAAGGTCGTGACCCTACAATATTGCCACCTCTTGCCCCAAAGACCAGCTTCCAAAGGCAACCAAGGACAATTGGAGCACCTATCTTAAGGCAGGAGGCCATATGTTCTCAAGCATAATAACTCCTGTCCTGAGGTGGAGGGCCAACCACCTCCACTTGCTTCCTAAAGACTATTTTCTTAAAGCATCCAGTGTATTCTAGCACCTGCTCTGAGGCAGGAGGTTGCAATATCCTGGACCATATTATGCCTCCTCTAAGGGAGAATGGCAACCAATATAGGGCCATGCTAGTGTCTGTCCCAAGATGAGAGGCTGTGTAGCAAGTCTAGAGCACTACAGTGCCTGAAACAGGAGGTTAAAATACCTGCCACACTCTTCCCCCTTAATATGCCAGGTACTTTAGCACCTGTTCTAAATAGGGAAGCCAATGACTCCAGATGATGCCAGTATATACTTTCTGAGTCGGGAAGTAATGCATCTGCAGGGCTCTTAAGCTCTTGCTCTGAGGCAGGAGGCTAAGGATACCTTCACTTCTTTATCCCCCTCAAAGACCAGCTTCAGGATGAAACCCAGTCTACTCAAGTGCCTGCATTTCTCTGACCCCTGCCAGAGGAAGGAAGTAGTGCAACTCTAGGCTATGGCATATTCTGAAGGCCTTGAAAGTTTGGCATACTTTAGTACCTGTCCCAGGGTGGAAGGCTCTGGGACACCCCAAGTTAGGAGGCCATGACAGTATAACCTCTCATTGGAAGACCAGCTTCTCTCTGGCCCCTAGTCAACTAAAGTACTGGCTAAGGCAGGTGGTTTAGATGTGAACACCTGTTGCCTTTTGAAGAGAAGCTTCTGGTCCTCTCCATCCAATTCTAGCTTTTTCCTCTCATTGCTACTTCTAGCTTCCTAACTAGTCTTGTGGACTCCTACAAAACTTGGGACATACCTCCTTTTGCTCTTGTTCTTCTGAGCCTGGTCTCTGACAGCCTTAGAAGACAAAGCAGTGACTTAAACAGTCCTTGCTGTGGTGGACCTTTTCTAGTTTCCCCAGTAGCCAGAGCATTCCTGTTGAAGCTAAGCTTCTGTCTACTCTGTAATGAATCTAATTATTTCCATACTGTCTCTCTTACTAGAACATAAGATTCTTGAGAACTATAAACTGATTTTACACTTAGAATAGTATTTGCCACATAATATTTAATATATGTTTGTTGGTTGATTGACCTGCTATACACATGTGTTTCATTTTTTTCTTTTATTGTGTTTTAATTCTGTTATTTTTAAGAATGTGAGTTGCTTTAAGGACACATACAAAATGATAAAGCTAATAAAGAGCACACTTCAATGACTGTTAGAGAGATTGCAGCCACTGTAGGTATAGGAATGTCAAGTGCATCAAGTGTTATTCAAGAATACAATGAAACAATCATTCACACTAAAGTGCAAAGTAAAATGCAGTCAAAAATGTTGCTGTGGAACAGCCCAATTTATTCTCAGAAAATAAAGACTTTCAAAGGTGCTCAGTGTGACATATGCTTCTTTAAGTTGGAGTATGGATAATTGGGGGGCGGAATCAAGATGGCAGAGTGAAGGCAGTGACTTGCTTGAGCTCTCCCCCAAACCCCTCCAAATACCTGTAAAAAATGACTCTAAACAAATTCTAAAGCAGCGGAACCCACAAAAAGACAGAGTGAAATAAATTTCCAGCCCAAGACGGCCTGGATGGTTGATTGGAAAGGTATATTGCTCTGGGAAGGGAGAGGCGCACAGTTTGGTGTGGGCGCACTGGCAAAACAGGCCACAGTGAACCTGGAGCAGGTCTCAGAGGACTGAATCTTGGGCAGCTATGACAGTTTCCAGACTTCTTAACCCACAAATGCCAAAGTCAACTTAGAAGGTCAGTGGGAAAGGTCTATGACTACAGTGAAAGAGACAAACACAGTCCCAATCCCAGTACAAACCTTGGCCCCAGAGCAGCAGCTGCCTCAGGAGCTTCCAGCCCACAGACTGAGGGGGAATTGGGTGGTTGATCAAAGCAGGATTGAAGGAGTCTCTTTTCCAGTGCTGAGGCAGGAATCTCTTGCTTTGACTGTGCTTGGATCTGGGTCACAGTTCTGGTGGTTCTGGGGCAAAGAGGACTGCTGGCATGGTGGAGCTTGTAGTGGTGGTGGAGAGGAAATCCTCCTCACAGTTCCAAGGTAG
>NW_020954590.1:75912480-75912847 GCF_900497805.2 Vombatus ursinus
GATAGATAGATAGATAGATAGAGGGCACAGGGCGAGTTGAAGATGAATGAGGTCATATCTGGAGAATAAAATTAAGGGATGAAAAAGGATAATACTAGGGGAAGGAGAAAAGGAGAGGTAGAACAGAGTAAATTACCTCACAAAAAAAAAACAGAAAAGAAAAGTCTCTTACAGTGGACAGGAAACAGGGGAAGGTGAGATGGAATGAGTGAATCTTATTCTCATAGGATTTGACTTAAGGAGGGAATAACATAGACACTCAATTGGGTATGGGAATCTGTCTTACCCTACAGGAAAATAGGGAGGGGGAAGGGGACAAGAGAGTAGGGGGATAATAGAGAGGAGGGCAGATTGGGAAAGAGGGTAA
>NW_020954590.1:75913008-75913081 GCF_900497805.2 Vombatus ursinus
TTTCAAAACACGTGTTTAAAAAAATGTTTTCACATGCAACTGGGAAATAAGCAATACAGGAAATGGGGTATAG
>NW_020954590.1:75913251-75923363 GCF_900497805.2 Vombatus ursinus
TAAAAAAAAGAAAAAAAAAGAAAATGCATCCCCTAAAAAAAGAAAAGAAAAGAAAAGAAAAGACTCCATGGAGCTTTGCATGATTCTGGATAACCTTCCAAACTTAGTCAGGTCCAAGGGTCAAACAATCAACCCAGTGGAAAATAACACCTATTCTATGCCAGGCACTGTGCTAAGTGCTGGGGCTACAAAAACAAAGATGAAGTAGTCCCTGGCCTCAAGAAGCTTACGTTCTACCAGAGAAGCAACATATACATCAGCAATTAGATACAAAATATCTAAAAGATGAATAAATGAAGGGTAAATTTGGAAAAGACACTAGGTTGGAACTCAGGGACCAAGGCTTTCTGTGGAAGGTGCTACTTGAACTGAGTCTTGAGGGAAACCACGGGATTGTGAGAGGTAGGTATGAGGAGAAAGTGTGTTCAAAGTATATGGGACAGCTTGTGCCAACCCATAGGGACAAAAGGGGAAGAAACACATATTTATGAACTGCCTACTACATGCCAGGCACTGCGTCAAGCAGTTTACAAATATTGTCTCATTTGATCCTCACAACAACCCTACGAGGTAGGGGCTATTATTATCCCCATTTTACCAATGAGGAAACTGAGGTTGAGTGGCTTGCCCAGGGTCATACACATAGGAAGTGCCTGAGGCTGGATTTGAACTCGGGTCTTCCTGACTCCAGGCGTGGTGCTCTGCGTGCTGCACCACCTAGTTGCCTCAAGAGATGAGTGTTACAGGGGAGGCTAGGTGGTACAGTGGATGGAGCACCGGCCCTGGAGTTGGAGGGACTTGAGTTTGAATCTGGCCTCAGACACATGATACTCACTGTCTGTGTGACTCTGGGCAAGTCACTTAACCCTGATTACCTTGCCAAAAAAATAAAAAAGAGAGAGACAAGTGTTACTTGTGAGGAACAGGAAGAAGGGCAGTTTGGCTGAACCATAGAGGTCAGAAAACTAGTGATGTATAATAAGATTGGAAGGGTAGTAAGGGGCTAGGTTGTGAATAGCTTTATATGCCAAATAGAGGGGTTCATATGGATCCACAGGGAGTCACTGGGGTTTAGTGACCTGCACTTTAGGAAAATTTGCCTTCTTTCTGAGAGGAGTCCCAGTGATAGGATAATGTTATGGTTTTAGAGGGTTTTGTGAGCTACTATGAGTTTTTATGTATTTTCTGAGAAGTGAAATAAAGACTGTCCTTTACCTAAAAAAAAAAAAGTAGGCCTTCTTGATTTTTGTCACTCTCTCTCTACCTCCTTTTTTTCTGTATAAAACCTGAATTTCACCTGTAATTAATGTTATTTCCAAGTATATATCTGTGATTTCTTTTTCTTTTAAAAATGGTTCATTTGTGGGTATTATCTCAAGGATATGGGGAAGGATCATATTGAGACCATTATGAGTTTCCTAGGAAGATCATTGTAATGAGTCAGAGAGAATCATAGGATTTACAGCTAGATGAGACTTTAGAGATCATCTACTCCAACTACCAATCATTTTACCTTTGGAGAAAGTGAGACTCTTACAGGTTAAGTGAAATTATACAAAAAAGAGACCTGGGATTCATAGCTAGGCCTCACGACTCTGAGACCAGTAGCTCTTTGCATTACATGATACTATTTCACATGTTAAATATCCCTGTGCCCACCAAAAGGGATCTATACAAGCCAACCAAAAAATACCATTGGCACTTTCATTCAATAAGTATTGATTGTTCCTCTGTGCCAGGTATTATGGCTGGGTTTTGTGGATTCAATGACATAGATGAAACCATCCCTATCCTAAAGAAAATTCTATTATAATAAGGGGAAAACATGTATACAGAAAAGTAAATGCAAAATAGAAATAAAAGAAAGTGCTTGTGAATGGAAGGAACTAACAATAGGGAGAATCAGGAGAGACCTCTTCAAAGAAGTGGCATTTGAGCTGTTTCTTGAAGGGAGCTCAGCATTTCTAAAAAGTGAAGATGAGGAGGGACAATATTTCAGGCATAGTGGATATCCTTTGTAAATGAAGGAGGTGGGAGATAGAATGTGAGAGGATAAGGAATAGCACATAAGTTCATTCTCCCTCAGCCCATAACCAATCAATGATTGGCAAATCTTGTAATTTCTTTTTCAACAACATTTCTCACCTACATCCTCTTCTCTCCATTCACAGAGCCACTCAGGCTGTCATCATCTCTCACCCAGACTGCTGCAAAACCATTCTAATGAGATTCCCTGCCTCAACTCTCTCCTCACTCCAAACTATCCTCTACAAAATGCCCAAAGTGATTTTCCTAAGGAGTACACCTCACCATGTCACTCCTCTCCCATCCCAAACCACCACACCTTCCAAACACACCACATACACACTCAAGAAACCCCAATGGCCTTTAGGATCAAATATAAACTCATCGATTTGACTTTTAAAGCTCTCCTCAACCCAATACCTTCCCATATTTCCACTTTTTAAAAACATCACTCCCCTTTATGTACTTTGTGGTTCAGCTATTCTAACCAACTTGCTGGTCCTTATATACAATGTGCCATTTTCCACATTGTATATGGCAATACTCTAGGCATCCTCTATGGCTGACTATACCTCCATGGTGTTTGCCTTGCTTGTATCTGCTCAGAGGGCTCCCTCTTCTCCCTCAGCATCCATTCTATTGTACACCAGGCATGATTTCTGAACTTATACAACTCGAAAGCAGTTGCCTGCCTCAATTTTCTGGCTACTTCCCCTGGCTGAACCTTTCCACAGTAATAAACATGTTCTCACCCTAACATTCTCTTTCTATTCAAATGATTCTGAATCTGGGCTGTCATTATTCAAACAAATCTTTCTCACCCTTTGACCACTCTTTAATTCCTCTCCCTCTCAGTTCAAAACCATTAATGTCTCACTGTAAAGCTACCCATTTCTTCTACTGTATTCTCTGGAATGCCTGTAAACTAGCTGTCATCTTGCACCTTTTCATTTACTGCTTCCTCCATCTTATGCTCTCTGAGTACTGGCATCTCCTAATTAAACAACTTTCCTGAACATACTTTCTGGGCAGTCTCTGACTCTTAGTAGGTGCTTAATAAATTCTAGTTGACTGGCTAATTGCACCTTTACCTGTGCCCTTCTTTCACTGGATATAGTGGAGTAAATGGAAATACTTCTTCTTCCTAATTGCCACTTTCAGCCTCTTTTCTCTACCACTATTACTCAGGAATTTCTCTTCTTTGGAAGTTCACTTAATCAAATGATTAATTGATTGGGCTATTGATAGTTGTGATTGGGCAACTATGTGACAAGCACTATGCTAAGCACTGGGGATACAAAGAAAGGGCAAAAAACCAAAACAATTCTATTTCTGAAGACACTGACAGCCTACTTATTCCTGAGACAAACATCCAAACAACCATGTACAAACAAAACATATGCAGGGTAAATTGTAGATAATCTCAGAGGGGGGGGCATTAAGATTAAGAAGGGCTGTGAAAGGCTTTTTGTAGAAAGTAAGCCTTCAGCTAAGACTTGATTGGTCAGAGAAGGCAGGAGGTGGCCATTGAAAAGGCATGGAGTTGAGAGATGGAACATGATACATGAAAAACAGCAAGGAGTCTAGTCACAGTGAATCCCAGAATCCATGGGGATTAGTAGTCTGATAAGACTGGAAAGGCAGGAAGGGTGTAGAAGAGATTAGGAGCAGTTAGAGCCCCCACCCTCCCTTCTCACTACAGGGTCCAAGCCCCGCTGCTAAATAATAATAGCTGACATTTACACAGAACTTTCAGTTGTACAAAGCACTTTACACATATTATCTCATTTGAACCTCAGAAGAACCCTGAGATTTAGGTATTATTATCCACCTTTTTACAGATGAGAAAGCTGAAGTTCATAGAGATTGAGTGCCTTGCCTAAGGTCACAGAATTATTAAGTATCTGAGGGAGTATTTAAAACCAGCTCTTCCCAACTCTGAAGTCCAGTATTCCACCCACGATGCCACCTAGTTGTATCTCAATAAATTTTTCCCTTTTTAAGGTGAAAGGATGCATATAGAGTCGTGGTTAGGCAGCAAGCCTCGTTATCAGAAAGATCTGTGTTCAGTTCCCGCTACTAATGCATGACTGTGTAATCCTTGGTAAATCATTTAACATCTCATTGTCCTGGGCAATTCTTTCAGCCATCTTTGGTCTGGAAAGAATCGCTGTACTGGGTATTGGTTGTCGTTTGTATTTTGAGACTAATCTGACTTAAATTTGAAAGACACTGGTGAGAGGAGGTAAATCTCAGTAAGTTTCCTGGTAGAAAATCAGAAGCCACATGCCACCATCTGAGTACAGCTGTTTTGGTCACACAAGAACGCCTTGGAGCACTGCTTGTTGTCTGTCACCTCTAACAATCTTCTTAATGTGTGCATGTGAAGTGAACAAGAAAGTGATTTCCAAATTAGTAACACACAATATTAATGAGGTCAAAATGACAAATAAGGTAACGGTACTAGGAGGATCATACCCAAATTCACACAAATGTTTAATCATAATTGCAAAAGTAGGGCCAATATTCTGACTTTTGGTCTAGCTTTATATCCATTAACTAGGGTTTCCACAACCTCTATCTCTGAGAGTCAGATGTGACTAATGAAGCTATTTAATAATCCTCCCGGAGGCTCCTACAGGAGCTCAGGTTAAGTAGTTCCTATTCTCCTGGGAGCTAATGGATGATTTAAAAGAGCTCTCCTCTGAGCTTGCTATTTCCTCTCCATAACTCTCACCAAGTTTCTTTGATCACATGACTTATAATTGGTAGTTATAGAGAATGGGAAAAGAGGAGAAACTGAAACAACCATTGGAAGTTGGCATTGTGGAAGCCACAGTGAAAGTATAAATTTATAGGTATATCTTTATACCATCAGAGAGATGATTATGGTTATGGAACCAATGGCAGATTGTTTCGGCATGATCTGTTTATAATTCTTCCCTTCATGAATTTTGTTCTTTTTGTTGTTGTTCAGTCATTTTTCATTTGTGTCTGACTTTTTATGACCCCATTTCAAGTTTTCTTGGCAAAGGTACTGATTTGGTTTGCCATTTCCTTTTCCAGCTCATATTAGAGATGAGGAAACTGAGGCAAACAGGGTTAAGTGACTTGTCCAGGATCACACAGCCTGCCATAATACTTAACAGAATAGTATCATTTAGTTCTCTTTGAATACCCTGGATTCCTTAGCCAGTTTGATGTGCTTGCCTTCTGCTCCCATTTCCCTATCATGTCATCCATCCTCATGGTCCTTCTTTTATTCACCAATCACTTTTGTTTTCTAATCTATTCTCAAATCTTTGAAAGTATTCTAATTTATTATGCATGTCAATCTTCTATAATTTCAACTATATTTGAAGCTCTATGAGATCAGAGTCCATGTGTTCAGTTTCATTATATCCACTTTCTTTCTCTAACTTCCTCTCTCCAAAATTATGTAACCATGGACAAACCCTGGGAGCACTGCAAATTTTGATAACTTCCTTGACTAATTAATCAATCCAGTCTGCCCTTTAACCCCATCAACCTCTACCCATTCTTTCTCTCTTCTATTTAAAAATGTCAGCTAGACCCATGATTTCATTGGTATAGGGAGCTTTGGGAGAGAAATTTCCCCTACCAAAGTAGATCAGAACCTTTTGGCACCTTCTAGTCTTAGAGAATTGCCTAGTGCACCAAGAAGTTAAGTGCCTTGCTCAGGGTCATGTAATCATTATGTGTCAGAGGTACAACCTGAACCTAGATCTTCTTAGCTCCCAGTCCTGCTCTCAATCCACTGTATCATATGTTGAATTGCATTTGACAGGCTGAACATAGAACAAAATCATAAACACAATAAAACTGACCATATTGTTATAAACATAGTTACTAATCAAATCATAAATGATTACTAATGTGGGAGTAATTTTAATCAAATGTATATGTTCATTTTATTATTTTGTTGCTACAAAGATTAAAATCAATGTCAAATTGGAAGAAATTGCAAAGATAAAAAAAATAAAGCATGCAATCAAGCAGTTCTAAACTGATGTATTTAAATCATCTATTGGTAAGAAAAAATTAGGAAATGGATAACAGAACTTACATCAACATGGACAATCACCATTGTTTGTGGCAATGATAGGGAGGAGGGAAGGAGCCAGTAGAAAGAAAGAGATTGAAGATCAGAAGGAGAGTGAGGAGGATTACAGGGGCAGTCTGCTGGAAAAGATGGGATCAAGGGTTCATGTGGCAAAGAGCAGGGTCATCTCTTCAAGACCGTAGTGAAGAAGGAGATTGTTAGGGAAGATATCTGGGTGATACGAGATGTGGACAAAGGGAAAAGAGAGCCTTTTGGGGAATGGCTTCACTTTTTTTAGTGAATTATAAGGTGAAGTCCTAAGCTGAAAGAGTGGAGGAAGAGGGTCCTATGGGAGGCTTGAGAAGGAATGAAAATGACACATATATATATTGACAGTATCTTCCCTGAAAGTATGAAATGGGAAGTCAGGTTTTCATAGTGTTTTACAGTAGGCAACATTCTTATATTAATGCAAGTAACTGAAATGTGCGGGGAATACAAGATCCCACTGTGTTTATTGTTTGCAGCCTTTCAAAAAAAGTATTGAGTTTTTAGGATCAATGCAGACTTAGAGCCTCAACTCCAACAAAATGTCACCCATGTATATATTAAAATCATACAAAATTCCTTGACAGATGCAACAATAGAGACATCTTTGTTTAATGACCTTCCAATTATATTAAGCAATGAATAAACATAGAGTCTCAATCACTGATTGCATTTGCCTCTGTCATGGAAGATGTTCAACACAGAATCCAAGTGGAAGATGGGTTTTCTATATATGATGAAGTCTTGTAGATTTTCCTTTTGGCAGATGGCATTCTATTGTTTTCATCAAGTCCTACAGACTACTATAGACTTTCCCAAATAAGATTCACATCCAGTCAAAAGAGTTTGGCTCAACAATGAACAAAGCAGGGAAAAAAAGTAGATTAGGCAATCAGTTAAAAACATGTATTAAATGCCTACTTTGTGGCAGGCACTGTACTAGAAGTATAAAAAGAGGGAAATGATAGTTTTTGTTCTCAAGGAGCTCACAGTCAGTCTAATGGGAGAAACAACATTCAAACAATAATGTACAAACAAGCAATATACACGATGAATTGAAGATAATCAACAGAGGGAAGGCACTAGCACTAAGGAAGATTGATGGGATTTTAACTGGAATCTGAAGGAAGCCACAAGGCAGAGATGTGGAGGGACCACATTCCAGGAATGGAGGATGGCCAGTGAAAATGCCCAGGGTCAGGAGATGGAGTGTGTTGTGAGAGGAAAAGCAGAGAGGCCAATGTCAAAGGATCCCAGTGTATTTGGAGCAGCATAAGGTATAAGAAAACTGAAAAGGTGTGGTAAGGAGGATAATGTTAAAAGTCCTAAATTTATAAGTTCCCAAAATATTGAATAGTGGCTTTATAGAATGACATAAAAAACAATATGTGACAGGTTAAGGAAGGCATAGATGGCACTATCTGCACCTTTAGAAGGAATTCCTCCATTAATGAAGTAAAAAATGATTTATGTACTAATATATATAAAATCTTTTTTGTCCAAAAAGTGTTGGTATGAAAAAAGGCAATTTAAAGTAAATTATATTAAAAATACATACTAGAAATTCATAGTAAATTGCTTTTAAAAAGTTTAATTGGAATTCTCTCTTGAAAAAGTTATAAAAAATAAGCTTTCCTTATCTTATATTGAAACATTTAAGTTATAATTTCAACTATGTGCTAATTTTTAGAATGAAGAAAGGACTGTGTAGACATATTTTGGTATAGTTTTTGTAACCAAATTGCATGATAACATTATATACCATCCTTCGCTTAACATTTATATTTTGCATCCCCATCATAAACAGGGTCAGTGCTGCAAAAAATACTGGACAATTCATCAGTTTTTCTATGAGTGTCTCACAGTTCTTTGATACTCAAATAATTCTCTTTTGAAAGTCCTTTCTTGGAAAAGCTACTTATTATGACCTTGACACAATGGACTCTGAGTCCAGTGCTCTCTGCACTTATCTTTTATCTTCTCTAACAGAACTCTTCTGAAGAATAATGCTCTTTCTTTGGGGTTTGGGAATCTCTCATTGTGGTTGAAGTGGCTATTAGATATTACAAAATTCCGGATGCCATTTTTCATTTAGAGTTTGACCCAAATCTTAAGTACTACTGATGATTTTTTAAGAGTAGCATATGCAAGTGTAATGACTAGTGAATAATTTGATATTTTGCTTTTGATCTTTTCAGGTAAAACTCCAGCACAAGAAAAATAAGGAAAGCATAGAATTCCCTTTTCTGCAACTATTCACCAATGTGGAAGGATGCATGGTGGCTGAACTTCCAGTTCTCACTGCCAACTGTGCTTTCTCAACAGGTTTGTAATTAATTTCAATTCTACAAGTATATATTAAGACCTATTGTATTGTATTGTATTGCACATAATTTGTGGGAGATGTAAGAGCAGCCACAAAGGAGACTGGGCCCTCACAAAGCTTACTCTGTAGCAGAGAGCTATAACAAATACACAAACTACTTTAATGTATAGTAATACGTTATATTTTGAATACCTGTTGAAAATAAAATGCTATCTAACTACAGAAATGACCAAAAGGCATTTTTTTCTTTGTGTGTATATATATGTATGTTTTTGTGTATGCACAAGTTTCATCTATGAATATTTACAATCTTGAGTCACACATGACTATAGAAATGAGCTTTGACAACTGAAGGAAGTCACAACTTGATGACTAATACCTATGTTTAAATTCATGACAATTTCAGAGGATTTTAGATGCATTGTTCTTTTTTTGTAGGCAACAAAAAGGCCCAATGAATGAACCTTCACCAAAAATGGGAATATTAAGGAATCCCAGAGGCTTAGAGTTGCCTGGGACCTCAGAAGTCACCTAATCTAAAAACTGCCTTAAAAAGATACTTCAAATAATAAAAACTTATTAACTGAAAATTATTTGTGTAATACTACAACACATCATAAAAGTGGGGATCAGTTCTAGATTGAAGTGCTCTAGGCAAGACAAATCCACTATGTTCTCAAACAACCCATTCTACTTCTGGAAAACTCTAATTATTAGAAAAAAATCCCTTACATTAAAACTAAGTTAGCTTCTTTGCAACTTCTACCCATTGCTTCTAATTCTGACCTCTATAGCCAAACAGAATAAGTCTAGTAACTTTTCCACCTGACAATCCTTCAATCAGTTGGTCAGTGAGTCAAAAAGAATTATTTAAGCAATTAGTATTTGCAATGTACTGTGCTAAGCACTGGGGATACCAAGATTGAACAATAGTGTCCTCAAGGAGCTTATATTTTAATGGGGTAGATAGCATCTAATAACTAGGTACATATACAATATCTAACAAGTAAAAGTAATCTCAAAGAGAATGGCACTAGTAGTTTCAAATATGTGAATATAACTATCATGTCCCTCCTAAGACTTTTTTTTCCATCCAGCCTAAACATTCCAATTTCCTTCACCTGATCTTCCCATGGCATGATCTCATGTCTTTTCATTAGCCTAGGTGCTTCCTCTGGATGATCTCCAATTTTCATTTCTGTTCCTTTCCACTTGTTGGCCACCATGCTTGGGAGGCACTCCATCCTTCTCTCTGTCTCATTACTCCCAGTTTTCTCAAGGCCTGGCTGAAGTGTGACCTTCAACATGAGATGTGTTCTGATACTCTCAGTTGCTAGAGTTCTCCCTGCAAAATCACTTTGTAGCCATTTTGTATGTAATTAGAGATATGCATATTGTCTCCCCCAGCTAGACTGTAAGATTCTTGAGGGCAGTAACTATTCATTTTTGTCTTTATATTTATCCCCAGTGCCTAGTATAGTCCCTAGCAGATAATAGGTGCTTAATAGATGGAAGTTGATTGATGCTTATCCCATGTCTGTTCAATAGCTATCATTTCATGTACACATTAGCAATACTCAGGCTGTGTCTCCATACATTGAATAGAATCACATACACACACACACACACACACACACACACACACACACA
>NW_020954590.1:75923399-75930258 GCF_900497805.2 Vombatus ursinus
AAAAAGAGGATCATTGAGGCATTTTTCTAAATGATGAGAAAAGAACATAAAAGTCAGATAAGCAGATCTTTGAAAGCTACAAGTTGTTAAACCTGTGATATTTCTCTAGCCTTTTCATCTCCTCCAGAATGGGAGAGCAGCCTGAATTTGGTGTACACCCACAGTTGTTAATTATTGATGGAAGAAACATCTTCCAGACTTGCTGAAATAGAGAGCCTTCATTTTGTGTCTTTCTGTGCTCTAACTCTTACAGAATAACCTCTTTGCCCAAACAGGCATTATCACCAGAGGCTGAGAAGGATGGCATTTTAATAGCAGGCTATTCTGCCCTTTTTACCCTCTTTCAACATGATTGTTGACTCAAAGTTACAGTTCTTGTAACTATTTTGTTATCATGTTTACATACACAGACTAACTTTACCTTTTGACAAGTTTCTCCATCAAACCTAATTCTCTGAGTAAGGAACTCTAGGGAGAAAAAAAGTGGCCATAAAGGAGCTTCAGAAGACAAAGGAAAAAAAAAACTGAAAGTAACAGAATCCAATGATTAAGTCTACCTTGAGTAATGTATCTTTTGATATTTTGTTTTTGCCCTGTCTGGCTTAAAAATTTGAGTAAAAATGATTTGATGTTTGCTAGTTTGTTTTATACAAGTTTACTTGATGTTTGGAGGAAATGTGAAAGAATAGGAATGATTTCTATTCTCAAAGAGTTTGCATTCTGATAGAAGAAATGGAAGAGAATAAATTGAAATCTGACTGGGCATGGATCAATCAGTCTATCATTCCACATTTCCCTCTGCCTTACAACCCCTAATCCTGTTCTTTATCCTCAGGTCACCAACCCTACACTAGCTGAACTCTTCTCCCTCAGCTTTACTCCTAACTGCTCATTAGCTTCACTATGCCATCCAATCTCACTATCCCTCACAGTCCTTCCCCAATCCATCACCTCTGCTCTGCTACATTCTTCTCCCTTTCTTAACTTTACTCCTTGTGAATCAGTTCAACCCAACAGATATAAATGCCAATCCCTTTACCCCATGTTCTATGGCCAATTATATCTTGCTAAATCTCAATCTTAGATTCCTCTTACACTCTACCACCTTCACTCCTATTTATATGCTGATGTAGTAGATGTAGAAAAAGTCACAAAACCATGCTGAGTGTATCTGTTACAAATTTATGTTACAATTGCCAACTTGACCCTCACTGAAGCAAAGCAAATCTTTTACACCCATGTGATTGATTCACTCTACCACTCATAAAGATGACCTTCCACATCTTTTCATCCCTCATCAAGCTGGTTATGATGCCTCTCCCACACTCTTTCCAGTGATGATCCAATTAAATACTTCACTGAAAAAATTGAGACCATTCACCAAGAACTTCCTTTTCTATCCTTTCTCATCTCACATCGCTCAGATACTTCTACCAACTATCATTTCTTTCGTACTTTTTTATATATGAAGATGTGGCCCTTCTCTTTCCAAAGGCAAAACTTATTACATAAATTCTTGATTCCATGCCCTCTTTCTTCTCTAACAGATTTCCCCCACCATCACCCCACTTCCACTAATCTTCACTATGTATTGGCTTTTTCCCTGCTGTTCATATGCCAGTGATTCCTCCATCCTTAAAAACAACACAAACAAAAACCTCACTTGATCCTCCCATCCCTGCTTGATATCATCTTAAATCTCTCATCTCCTTTATGGGTAAACCCCTTGAAAAACTATCTAGATGCAGGGCAGCTGGTGGTACAATGGATAGAGCACCAGCCCTGGAGTCAGGAAGACCTGAGTCCAAATCTGGCCTCAGACACTTGACACTTACTAGCTGTGTGACCCTGGACAAGCCACTTAAACTCAATTGCCTCACAAAAAAGAAGGAAAGAAAGAAAAAGATAAACTATCTAGACCTCATGCCTCTACTTCTCTTCTAAATCTATTCTAAACCATTTATAGTCTGGCTTCTGACCTCTTCATTCCACTGAAACAGCCCTCTTCAAAGTTACCAGTAATCTCTCTCTCTCTCTCTCTCTGTTTTTTCATTATTCCACATTAGGCATGTTGTGAAAAAAATTAAGTTAAAAATAGGATCCTTTGATCTGCATTTAGACTCCATCAGTTCTTTCTCTGGAGGTGGATAGTATTTTTTATTGTAGGTCTTTTGGAGCTTTCATGGATATTTGTATTACTGAGAATAGCTAAGTCATTCACAGTTGATCACTGTACAATATTTCTTTTACTGTGTACAATGTTGTCCTGGTTCTGTTAACTTCACTTTGCATCTGTTCATGTATGTTGTTTCAGATTTTTTCCTGAAATCATCCTGATCATCATTTCTTATAGCAAAATTGTATTCCATCATAGACCATAGCTTGTTCAGCCATTCCTTATTTGATGGGCATCCCCTCAATTTCCAATTCTCTGTCCCCCACAAAAAGAGCTGCTATAACTATTTTTGTCCATATAGGTCCTTTTCTTTTTTAAAAAATCTCTTTGGGATATAGACCTAGTATTAGTATTGCTGAATCAAAGGGTATGTACAGTTTTATAGCCCTTTCAGTGTAGTTTCAAATTCCTCTCTAGAATGGGTGGATCAGTTCACAACTCCATCAACAATGCATTAGTGTCTCAATTTTTCCATATCCCCTCCAACATTTGTCATTTACCTTTCCTGTCATATTGGTCAATCTGATAGGTGTGGTGTGGTAGCTTAGATTTGTTATGCCCATTTTTTATCAAATGAAATCAATAAAGAAAGAATTATTAATCACTAACCAATAGACACTATGCTAGGGGCAGAAAGGAATGTGGACAAAGTAGAAACAAACTGCTATGAGAATTAATCCTTGCCCTCAAGAATCTTATAATATAGCCGGAAATAAAGCACACACCTGATGTGATTAAAACGTAATAGGATTGTGGTTTTGTGTGGCTTGTATTTTGTTGCTTTTTGGTGACATTTCACCTGGCATAGTGCAGTGGAAAGAGGTCTGGCTCTGGAGTTAGATGATGTGGGTTCAAATCCTACTCCTTACTCCTATTAGCTATGAAACCTTGAGTAAATCACTTAACCGCCCTGGGCCTTAGTGTTCATATCTATAAAATTTGGGGATTGGAATAGATGACCAGAGAGGCCTCCTTTAGCTCTAGATTTATTATTGAATTCTATAATACTATGATACATGAGAAAAATTATGCAGGTCAGTAATTACCTATGAATGATAACAATCAACAATTATCACTGGGGCATGTAATGTTGATTTCTGTCTATCATTATTAAATAAGAATTTAATATTTCATCACAGGATACATCATCAGGCTTTTTGCCTAAGATTAAAAAAACAGAGATAGATAGGGGTTATTAATTTTTTATTCTATTCTATGAATCCTTTGAGGCATAATTGGATTGATTCTAGGTCTTGGGTATATGCAAAAGAGCAGTTAGGTTATCTGAAGCGAGGGTTCACTTAACAAACATTTAGTTTCTAACATGCCTATTTCATGGTGTTAGATATTGAGGAGTTGCAAATAAGGCAGGTTCCCTATGCTCAAGAAATTTGCAATTTGATAAGTCTAAGATATACCGATCTAAAAATATAATACAAATTATAAGAGAACATGTGCTAAAGATGAATACAAAGTGCTATGAGATCAGGTAGGGATAGATCATTTCCAGTTAGGAAAAATTAATAAAGACATTAGCCTCAAAAAATTTTTTTAATCTTAAAAAAATATTGTATTTTAAAATGATAGTATTTCAAGGAAATTATAGAAATGTGATTTAAATTCTATCAGACATGCTGTGTCAACATTTTAAAAGAGTTGATTTACTTAATTTAGTTTTTTTATTGGTTTATTTGCTTATTTTTAGGCAGTTAATATGATAAAAACGCACTAGACTATGAGTTAGAAAATATAGGTTCTTGTCTCAGCCTTGCTTTTAATTACCTATGGGACCTTGGGCAAGTCACTTAAATTCTTTTGGAATCAGTTTTCTTGCATATAAAATAAGGCAGTTAGATTAATATCCCTTGGAGCTCTAAAATTTGTGATTAATAATGTACAACATAGTTTACCAATGGTGAAAATAAAAATTATTTGTACTTTGATTGAATTAATTGTATACTAGGCCTGGATGATCACTTGCTTTCCCTGCCATACTTTTTTTTACACTATTGTCTATAATTAATTTCACAATGAAAAGATCTATAATTTTTAAAACATAATGATAATTAGCAAACTGATCTATCACTTTCTTCAAGCTATTTGTTAATCTTTATTCCAACTTCTTGTTATTCAAAAAACACAGTCAGAATTTCACATGTTTGTGTGATTTGGGGAAATTCAAGATCCCTTATTTGTGGCTGTGTAATAGATACACGTGCCATTTTTTTTATTTTCCACAAAATCATTGTCCCTTCCAAAGTGCTTCAGTGACTAAAGAGACTTGCAAGCTCAGTAGAAGCAGTGGATGACTTTGACAAGAGCAGAAAAAAAACAACTCACCTAGGCAACAAAGTATATATAAAAAGATGAGTGACAGAATTACACTTGATAGAATTAACAGCATAAATACAATCCCTTGGTCTGAATTTGGTACTACTGATGCGAGCAGGCTGAAATATAGCAAAGCATCACATGATCATTGACTTGGAACTGGAAGGGACTTTAGAAGCTATTTTATTCCCAACCTCTTCCTACTGCAGATGAAGAAAATGAGGCCTGAAGGGATTAGGTGACTCACCCAAGGTCAAAAAGATAGTGACTGCTGAGATTTGACCTCCAGAAAACAAACAAGCTGCACATAACAGAAGTTCACAGTTTCTTATGCAAGCCGAGTTGCTGTTCTTCATTGTATAGTGAAATGCTTGTATTTGCTAATGACTAAGTCTGTGATGGAATTAAAAAAATTAAAAAAAAAAAACTAGTCATGATTTCTATCAGTAATACCCATTACACTTATAAGTAACATCTAAGGGGAGATCAAACAGGGACACATGCTTGTTAAGGATGTTTGCCATTATTGTGAAAGATATCCTATACCATCCAAATGGACAGGGGTTTTGCTACTAATGGTATGGTCTTATATACACTCATGTTTGTGGATAAAATTGTACTGGTTTTATCACATTCCTAGACACTGCAGAACTTCCTCACTGAGATACATGTTTACTCAAAAGAAACTTGCCAAACAATCCATGCAGGAATAACTAAATGGATAAAAACATCTGTTGATCATATGCTGTGTATTAGCTAACCCTCTGGTTTAGTTCATTGATACATTATACCTGCTACAGATCCTGCAGTTAAATAGTGAGTTGGTTCCAGAATTGCTTAGGAAGAAGAGAGCAGGGGCCAGCTAGGTGGTGCAGAGTACTGGGCCTGGAATCAGGACTACCTAAGTTCAAATCTGACCTCAGACACTAACTAGCTGTGTGATCCTGTGCAAGTCACTTAACCCTGTTTGCCTCAGTTTCCTCATCTGTAAAATGAGCTGGAGAAGGAAATGGTAGATCATTCCAATATATTTGCCAAGAAAACCCCAAATGGGGTCACAAAGAGTCATTCTCAACTCAGCAGCAACAACAACAACAACAACAAACAAATAATAATAACAACAGAGCAGGCCAGATTCTTTTGGTAAATTTTCCAGTTCTTCCAGTGATCCTTAGTTCTAATATGCATCACAAATTCTTGTGTAATTCAACTCATAAAATTAAAATAAAGTCGATTGGACTAATACTACAGTAAAAATGAAGATTGTGTCAATTACAGGACATTCATTTTAAGTCAAATATTGTGTTGTTTTCAGTGAAAGAATATACTCTTTCCATTACCACTGGCAAAACTTCAACGTCAAATACCAACATAGATGTATTTATCACCTTGCGGGGATCCTTAGGAGACACTGGAAGAAGGAAGCTAACCAGGAAAGGAGAGAAACTTTTCACCAAAGGAAAGGTATGATAATAGCATTTCAAATCTTTATATTCCAGGCTGTGTTCTACTGCTTTGTATTACAGTCATTTTTTTTATAGCTATTGGATTATATGACTGCTTCAGATAACATTATGCCATCTAGAGTAATTTTTCTATTATCTTATTTTCATTATGTATTTAAAATTATTGTGAACTCTCAGATGCTGTGCCAAAGATAAAGTAACTAGACTTCTTAAATTACAGAGGAGAGTTCTAGAATTCATATTCCTCAATTACTTGTTTTATTTTTTACCAAGACTTGTGACCTTCTCTTCCACATATTCCCTTGTCTCTGCTGTTTTGTCTCTCTCCTTTCTTTTTCTTCTTTATCCTACTCTTACTATTTTATTTCCTCTTTTTCCCTCCCTTTCCCCCTCGTATTAAGCGCCTACTATGTACATGGCATTATGCTAGATGTTGGGAATACAAAATGAAAAATTATATATTCCCTGTCCTTAAAGATTATGGAATTTAATGCTGGGGACTGGGAAGCTGGGTGTTATAGTGTATGCACAAATGAGTATATAATGGAATGGAAGAGAAGCAAAGAATGCAATGTAATGAGATGCATTATAAAACAATATACATTTATTAAGCACCATATGTGCCAGCCACTATGCTAAACTCTGGTGTTACAAATAAGAAAAAAAAATATAGGCCCTGTCCTCAAGAAGCTTGCAATCTAATGACAACACACATGAGGAAGTTGAGGGAGAAAGAAGGATCACCTGAAGGTATGATGTTCTATGGAGTCAAAACCAAAGAGAGCTACTAANGGGTAAGACAACACACATGAGGAAGTTGAGGGGGAAAGAAGGATCACCTGAAGGTATGATGTTCTATGGAGTCAAAACCAAAGAGAGCTACTAA
>NW_020954590.1:75930345-75930415 GCF_900497805.2 Vombatus ursinus
TGGAAAATGGAGAGTTGGAGCCAGATAAAATGCTATGAATAATTTGAGGAGGAAAAAAAAATCTTTCATT
>NW_020954590.1:75930453-75939095 GCF_900497805.2 Vombatus ursinus
TTAGGAGATTGTCAGGGAAGGGTTCAAAACAATTGAGTTGGACCTTAAAGAAATGGGAGGGGCTCAGATTTTTAAAATCTAGCCACTGCTCAGATTTTTACATTCTAGCCAATAGCTCACAGGTACTCAGATTCCTTAAGAGTCTGACTAATATGGCAGATCTTTAATAAAACTTGTCTTTGGTTGAAAGAAGGCTTGGGTCAAATTCTTTTGGGCAGTACCTGCTTGTGATTTTGGGGTCCCAGCACCCCTAAACCCCTAACCCCAACATTTTGGTGGCCCATATAGGGAAATTGCCTAACTCCAAGTTTTTTTTCCAGCCAATACTGGAAGGTATGTAAGCCTCCCCCCCTTTTTTCTTGCTCTGCGGTTGGGGTCACTCTCCAAGCTCCAAAGCTTGGAGGTGCTTTTCAGGCTGTAAGTAAGGTGAATTTAAGCATGTGTAAAGTGGATTTTTTTATTCTTTCTTAGAGTTTTCTTCCCAAGATCCATAGCCATAACAATCTTTACTTTCCAGGTGTTAAAGATGAGTTCTCATGATCATGTTTCAAAACAGTTTCTATCATGCTTGTGCGGTAGATATAGAGATGAAGTGATGTAAAATTGTGAGGCTATTACTGGCAATATGCCTTCTTTGTCTGTTGCCCTGTAAAGCAAGTGGTCACTGGTCAGTGACTGGGGACCCTCACAGGGGTGAATGTGCAGGTTGAATGCTGTGTGTGCCTTGGTTGGCCCCCATCAAGGCTTGGGAGGGAGAATCTCTGTGTATGCCTCAACTGGCCTTCATTGAGGCTTGAGGGGATTTAGGTGGGTGCAGAAATTGTGCTGGTCTCAACTGGCCCCATGGGGAGACTATGGGTAGTTGCCCCCCTTTCATGCTGGCCCCTGTGAAAAGGGTTGTTAGGGAATGCTATAGGAATTGGTACTCCCATTATCAGCAAACTCCCTTGGAGAAGAATAGACCAGAATAAAGTAAGCTTATTTAACTCCTTATTATGACTCCATTCCTGTCTTCCTGTCTGACCAGATCAAAAGCAAACCTGCTAGTGAGAGAGGTGCCAGAAACCCTCCTGTGTCTCCTATTTAAGAAATGGTGTAGTTGATGTGTTTACTTGTCCAATACAGGCAGGCAGTAATAAGGCTGTCTCATACTCAGCCTGATGCTCTCAGGCTCTTGGTCTACTGGTTCGGTTTGAGGCCATGGACCTGGGTACATCTTCTGCAGCATAGAGGACAAGGATGGATGCCCTATCCAGAAGCATATGCTCAACTCTGTCAATTCTCTTGGCACTAGGGAAGTGGGAAAACTGCAGTTGTTTTTTGGTTCACTGATGCTTACTTACTCCCTTCCCTCTGCATCCTTGAATCCTCCTTCATGGAGGTTACAGGTAAAAGTTAGAACAGCTAAAAACATCTTAGCAGATTCTGGAGGTTTTGTGATCAATAATTAAGGAGTGTTTCAAAACTCTGTACAACCTGGTTACTCCCTTCCCTTGAGTCAAGAGGGCATCTATTAACCCTTATCCCTTTTACCCTTATCTTTGATTTCACCCTCCCCTCACCTGGGGAAAGGAAGGAGGGGGGAAGGGCAGCAGCTACATCATGGGCCCCACTGGTGATAGCCTTGGGCCCTAGGGCAACCTTACCAGGAAGCATTATCCAGGGTAAGCACATGCTGTTCAAGGTAAAGAGGCTGGCCTCTAAACTTGGGTAAGCATGCTCTGTTATTTATTTATTTTTTGTTTTGTTTTGTGAGGGCAATTGGGGTTAAGTGACTTGCCCAGGGTCACACAGCTAGTAAGTGTTATGTGTCTGAGACCGGATTTGAACTTGCATACTACTGACTCCAGGGCTAGTGCTCTATCCACTGTTCCACCTAGCTGCCCCTAAGCATGCTCTTTTAAAGTTGTGGTTTTAACTGTTAATGATGAGATGTTGATTCTCTGTGTAAAGTAATTTGGAAATGCATTTAACAAAACTGAAGTCACCTGATTGGTAATGGATTTGTTTCAAGTTTCAAATTGGTGAACTTTTTGTATCAGTTAGGTTGAGCAACTTTTCATAATTTGGTTGCTGTTAAAATAATTTGGCTATTGTTGGTTATTGTTTTAATGTGTAAATTTGCCAAAAAGCTTGTTTGGGTTATGGCTTGCTGAGAATTTGCAAGTGTATACAGATCTCTAAAGATTGGCTTTCTGCACCAGGACAGATTTAAATTTGAAATGTAAAGCCTGGAAAAGTTTTCTTAAACTGTGATTAGTGAAACTTGCTGTTTGAGGTAAAAGCTCATAGGATTTTATTTTGAGTTGTCTGATGGAACATAATCCATCAATAATCAATAACACACCATCAGAGAGAAATGCCACAAGGTACTCAGAGAATGTGATACTGGTGGGAAGTCAGCATCGGGAAAAGCTGAAAGGACAATTTTAGCCTCAGTCTAAGATGGAATCCTNACATAATCCATCAATAATCAATAACACACCATCAGAGAGAAATGCCACAACGTACTCAGAGAATGTGATACTGGTAGGAAGTCAGCATCGGGAAAAGCTGAAAGGACAATTTTAGCCTCAGTCTAAGATGGAATCCTCGTGTCTCAGTTTCCCCATTATGTTCCTTTGAAAAGGAATGTTACCCACCTGGCTATTCCTGAGTCTGGCTATGAAGTGGATTTGATACTGCATGGGTTGGAAAACTGAGTTATCTGAATCCAAACATTGCTAAAGATGCTTCATCCTGTCATTTGGGCCCCGCAGTCTTTTCTGTCAGATTTGTGTCTTCCAGACTTCCATTCACCTACAGTTGATAGCAAACAGCAGGTACCAGCAAATTACCCCCCCCACATTGTTCCCTGGATGCAGCCTGTGCTTGGTTCCAGTCAACCTCCTCTTTGGGACCCCCGTGAGGCAGGGACAGCTCTATGTCCCTTGCCAGCAGGAAATGGTTTCAGAAGCCAAGACTGCCCCTTACCCCAAAAGAATTTTGGTCCCATTTGTTTGAGGGGGGAATGAAGGGGTTGGGATCTGGACCCCAGAAAGGAAAAACCCTGGACTTTCTCACATGGCCAAATTTCTGGCATTAGCCCAAGGCTATGATCCCATCAACTGGCCTTTTGTTATTACCTATACCAAATCTCCCAATTCTCTGTTACCCTTAACCTAGCCTAGCCCTTCATTGTTTTACCTCCCTATGGACCTAGGCCACTTCCCACCCTTAATCCTAGCTAGGCTCCATTCTCCCTTGGCCAAAAGGTCTAGCTCACAGTCCCTGAAGATTACTTGGTCACTCCTAGATCTCTCCCATACTTTCTGTATATAAGGTCCATCTTGTCTCCATTAAGGTGCTCAGATTTTTACAATCTAGTCAATAGCTCACAGGTGCTCAGATTCCTTAAGAGTCTGGCTAATACAGTGGATCTTTAATAAACCTTGTCTTTGGCTGAAAAAATGAAAAAGAAATGGGAGGCACTTCAACAGATGGTGATAATGGAGGGGTGGGTAAACTGGGGCATGTTAAGCAATAGCACTGAGATTAAAGAAAAAACAGTGTGGGATGAAGGATGGAGAATAGTCCAGTTTGGCTGTAACTTACCTATAGGATATATGTAGGGGAATAGTATGAGGCATGGCTGGAAGTGTAGGTTGGGGCAAGATTGTGGTGAGCCTTAAATGTCTTATTCAGTAGGCATGGGGGAACCTCTGGAGGTTTTTCAGCAGAGGAGTAGTTTGACCTATATGCACTGTGGGAAAAAATTGTTCAATAATCTGATATTATTAAGTATTTTTAGAGAACCTTGAGATTATTGTAAGAACTTTAAAATTCCAAAATAAGATTTCCCAGAAGGAAGAACTGGAAATAAGATAGGCTGGAAGGTAGGAAGGAGGCTATTACCCTAATCTGGAAAAGAAAATGTGAAGCCTAGACTAGAATAGTTGGAATGGAAGTTAGGAGGAGTGACCAGAAGTATTTCGGAAGAAAATAGCAGGATTTGCCAGCTGATAGGTTGTGTGGGATGAGAGAGCATGAGTTGTCAATTTTTATCCTAGATTACCATTAGTGGAGTGATACCATTAATGGAGACAGAGAAATGAGGGAAAGAGACAGGTTTAGGGAGAAGATGAATTAAGTTTTAGACATATTGAACTTGAGGTAGTGGAGACTAGTCAGCTGGAAACATGCAAACGCTGATTAGGAATATGGAATTAACCTTGAAGGAAAGGTTGGAGGTGGAGATAGAGATGTGAAATTCATATTCTTTCTCTTATTGATTCTCCTCCATTTCTTTTTTCTTCTCTTCTTTTTCTGCCTGCTCCTTTAATTTTTTTTTGTTCTCTTTCTGCTCACAAGGTCATATTTACTCACAAAATCACAATCCTTGTATGCCTAGGCATCTGTTTTCTACGGACATTCAACTAATCCCATCTGATTCTCTTGTACCNTGTTCTCTTTCTGCTCACAAGGTCATATTTACTCACAAAATCACAATCCTCGTATGCCTAGGCATCTGTTTTCTACGGACATTCAACTAATCCCATCTGATTCTCTTGTACCCTACACCAGCTAGCTTTGATTAAATCCTTTCTGGCAACATTGTGCCTAGCCAACCTGTACTGTGAAACATTTTTGAACAGGAATCCTATCAGGGTAAGCAAGGAAATCCAAAATCGAGATCATGAAAGTACTATCACTTATCCTTTTTTTTTTTGCCTAGAGTTGCCCCTGATCATACCTATTTTAGAGATTACAAGACTTAAGTAATGGATTTAGTTCTGGAACTCAAGTGTGAAAGAAATTGGGTTTTCTATCTCCATGGTTATTGAGCTTACCATTCTGATATTGGTTGTATCCCCAGAACCTTGCAAAGTTCCTTGTTCATAGGAGGCAATCAATTAAATGTTTGTTGAATGGATCAGTCAGTTACCCCTGGTTTTCACTAACACTTTAGACATGCACTGTACTTTTCCTCAGTCTCCCCATTTCTAAAATAAATGTTATAATAATTGTTGTCTACATTAGGAATTGCTGGGAGTATTCATATCACAACAACTCACCTTTTTCTCACATTTTGGAGGTGAATGGTTTCTTTAAACCATTCAATGACATATTATTTAGGAAATGAATGCACTGGTCCATTGATTTCAGTGGAACCCTGGAGGCCTAAATGAGCTTATTCACCTCTAAAAGGAGAGTGGATTCATGCCTTTTCCCTAGCAGAATATGTTTAAAACACTTTGAGCTTCTTGGAAGAACTTTAAAATGCCAAAATAAGACTTTCCAGAAATTCAAGTGGCCTCCTTGGCCTGAGGGATACCCAGGTCTCCCTTGGCACTTCTAAATTGGGAAGGTTTTCTTTCTCTAGGAGACATCTGTCAGAACAATGCATTAAATAAATGTATTTGGAACATCTAAACAGAGCTTGGAAACATCAGGGACAGTTATTGACCCTATAGTGCACAACTGACAGGCTTACTTTTTCTAAGTCTTGGATAAAAATAATTGTACAATAATTATGCATACAATGAATATATAACACTAGGTGACACTTTTGTAGCAATAGCAGACTTACAAAGCACTTTACATGTATTATCTCATTTGGGCAATATGGTACAGTGGGAAAATACTAACTCTTAAATGAAAGGACCTGGGTTCAAATCCTACTTCTGAGTTTACTATCTGTATGACCTTGGATAAATCTCTTAGCTACCCCACTATCTGCCTCATTTTTCTCATCTGTAAAATGAGAGAATTGTACCAGATGGCTTCTGAAGTCTGTTCCAACTCTAGAACTAGGATTCTATGATTTTTATGAGGTAGATATTATTAAATCTACATTATAGACGAAGAAATTGAGGTTTACAGAGATTGAATGAATTGCCTAGTCACACACTCATTAAATTTCAAAGGTGGAATTCAAACACTGGTCTCACTCCACATTCAGCATTTTTTTTGGGGGGGGGAATCATATCACACTGACTCTCCAAACAAAAAGGGTTCTCCTCCCTTTTTTCCTTTCTTGACAGCCCCCTCTCTTAAGAGAGATCAAACTTATTCCTGGATATGGCTTTAAGTCATAAAACACAGGTGATGATATAAATAAAAATCAATTGTACACTTCATGAAATAAATGGAGATGATGGCTATAAGACCCAAAGGACCCCTTGCAGATTAGAGAGGGATTTCTAGCTCAGATAGTTGTGACAAGGGCTTTTTGTTTGTTTATTAGACTTTGAAATACCCTAGGATCAATTTGCAAGAGCAGAATACATAAAGGGTGTTACCCCAATGGCTTCATGCCTCTGGAGATGTCTTCTGGATCTCAAGTGGACAGATAACAGTAACTTGTGGATGCATCTCCAAATCTACAAATAGTCAAACATATCAACCTGCTTGGAGGTGTCTGATATAAGACATGACTGGAATTTAAGACTGATGTTACTTCAAAAATCTATTGTGCTTCCTAAGAATAATTTAGCTCACAAAAAATGTTGTTCCAGCTCTCTGAGCTGAGTTCTTACAAAATTAATTTATACTGTAACAATAATGATGATGCTGATAGTAATAGCTAATATTTATAAAGTGTTTGCTATGTGTCAGGCACTGTGTTAAGCATTTTACAATTATTATTTCATTTGCTTTTCACAGCAATCCTAAAAATAGGTGTTATTATAATCCTCATTGTTGAGATGAGGAAACTAAGGCAGACAGATTAAATTACTTGCCCAAGATCACACAGCTTCTAAAGGTCTGAGGTTGGATTCCAACTCAGGTCTTCCTGACTCCAGGTCCAGCACTCTATCCCTTGCATCAATTAGATGCCCTCAGTTTTCTCTTTGTTATATGAGCAGGCTGTGATGAAAGACTCATCTTTTCATTTCTCTTACCTTCAGAACTTTCTACTGGGGTAAAAACCAAGTGAAACTGGTGACTTACTCTGTTTTTAATTTCATAGAAAATATGTGAAATCCCCATGTCACATCCTACAGATAGGCTCCCCCCCCCACCCTCTTTTAACCTTTAGTGGTAAGGTTCAATGGAAAAGTTTGACTTAGGAGAAAAAAGCATATGGGATATTTACCATATTGTCACCTGATCCACTTCCTGGTACATGATGCACCTAGAGAAAATGAGGGTCATTTTTAAACCTTTTGATTTAAAATTGCTTTCATTACATCCTCTACTTCATGATGGTAAGGAGGGTTCACAGCTTGCATATGTGGTGGCCCAATGAAAACTTCACCTAAGGATGCTGAGATGACCATTACTCATCAGCAGGGAACCCCCATTGAACCATTAGCTTGAAAGTGTTATCACTTCTTTTCTAGAGAGTCATATACTCTAGGTTAAAGCCTTCAGGAATCTGGTTCAAAATATCAATGACAACAGTAATAATAACAATAAAACCAACAAAAACAAAGTCAGAATTTATATAGCACTTCAAGGTTTTTAAATTTCCATAGATATGTCATCTCAATTGATCCATACAACAACCCTATGAAGTAGCCCTATTAGTCCCAATTTACACATGTAGAAATTAAGGCTGAGAGAAGTTAAATGACTTACCCACAGTTCCATAACTTAATAGAGTCGTAGTAGGGATTTAAACGGAGACTTTTAAAAAAATTAACATTAAAAAAATTATTTCCAAATTCTCTCCCTCCCTCCTGCACTTCCTCCATTGAGAAGGCAAGCAATATATCATTTATAAATGTGGTCATGCAAAACATAATTCAATATTAGCCATGTTACAAAAAAAATAGAAACAAAAACAAGAAATATAAAGAAAGGGTTTTTTTTAAATATATGATTTAATCTGCACTCAGAATTCAGTAGTTCCCTTTCTGGAGGTAAATAGCATTTTTTATCATGGGTACTTTAGAATCATCTTGGATCATTGTCTTGATCAGAGTAGTTAAATCTTTCACATTTGATCTTTTTTACAATATTGCTGCTATTGTGTACAATGTTCACCTGGTTCTTAGGTTCACCTGCTCACTTCACTTTGCATCAGTTCTTATGTCTTCCAAAATTTTTCTGAAACTATCCTGCTCATCATTTCTTTTAGCACAATGGTATTCTATCATAATCATATATCACAGCTTGTTCAATTATTCCCCAATTAATTGGCATCCCCTTAATTTTCAATTGTTTGTCACCACAAAAAGAGCTGCCATGAATATTTTTGTACATAGGAGGGTCCTTTTCCCTTTTTGTAAAATCTCTCTGGGACGTAGACCTAATAGCAGTATTTCTGGGTCAAAGAGTAAACACAGTTTTATAGCCCTTTGAGCATGGTTTCAAATTGTTTTCCTGAATGTTTGGACCAGTTCACAATTCCACCAACAGAGGATTAATGTCCCAATTTTTTCTACATCCCCTCATGCATTTATATTTCTAATCTTCTGTCATGTATGTCAATCTGATTGGTTGAGGGGATATCTCAGAATTGTTGTGTTTTTTTTTCTTAAGGTGTTATTTTTTTCTTTATTTTTTTAATTAATTGATTTGTAATTTTCAACATTCACTTCCATAAGCTTTTGAGTTTTAAATTTTCTCCCCTTCTTCCCCACCTCCCTCCCCAAGACAGCATGAAATCTGATATAGGCTCTATATATACATTCCTATTAAACATATTTTCACAT
>NW_020954590.1:75939131-75947625 GCF_900497805.2 Vombatus ursinus
GAGTAAAGAAGAATTAGAATCAACAGGAGGAACCACAAGAAAGAAGAAACAAAACAAAACAGAAGGAAAAAAAAGCAAATAGTATACTTCGATCTGCATTCAAACTCCATAGTTCATTCTCTGGATGTGAATAATATTTTCCGTCATGAGACTTTTAAAGATGTCTTAGATCCTTGCATTGATGAGAAGAGCTAAGTCTATCAAAGTTACTCATCATACAGTGTGGCTGTTACTATATGCAACATTCTCCTGGTTCTGCTCACTTCACTCAGCATCAGTCCATACAAGTCTTTCCTGATTTTTCTGAAATCTGCTTCCTCATCATTTTTTCAGCCCAATAGTATTCCATAACATTCATATATCACAACTTGTGATGAAGCAACAGGTGTAGATACACTGGGAGATGTAGTCACAAGCCTGCACACAGGTGGCCCAGGCCATAGAGTTGTCTTCTCACTGGACTGAAGTAGCAGTGAAATTTGACATCCTCCTGGGTATTTGAGAAGCATTTTTTAAAAAGGAAAATACTGCTCACCTAATGACATGAGGAAGGGGCTAGAAAATGTGCCCTAAAATTTGCTTGCTTCACTCTGGCCTGCTTGCTGTGAAAGGTGGGGATCTCACACTGCAGTTGAAAAACACACAAAAAAATGTACAAAACCTTTTGCAAAGGTGATTTCACTCCCTATTAGAACATGGGAAGTGTTCATGATTATAGACAATGTGAAATTTAGTAAACTGGAAAAACAAGAAATCTCTTGTTGCAAGAGAACTCAACAGGTATCACTTCCAAATAGCAGCATTAAATGAAACATGGTGGGCAAATGAAGACCAGCTTACTAAAGTCAGAGCTGGAGACACGTATTTCTAGAGTGGCCGCAGTGATGAGGAGTACTCTGAAGGTGGTGTAGGTTTTGCAATCAAAACTAATCTAGTCAACAAGCTTGTATGCTTACCAAAAATAGTGAATGACAGACTCATGACAATGTGATTGTTCCTTATAGGAAAACATCATATGACCATCATCAGTGCATATGCTCTCACCATGATGAACCCTGATGAGGTTAAAAAAAAATTATGAAGACCTGGAGACTCTGACTATCCATGTGCTAAAAGAAGACAAGCTTATAATTATGGGTGTCTTTAATGTGAGAGTAGTCACAGGCTAACAGACATGGCAGGGAATCCTTGAGAGGAATGCAATCAGAAACAGCTACAGCAACAATTGCTTATTACTAAAGACTTCTGCATCTCATGACCTTCTCATCACCAACATTATCTTCCATTAACCTAAATGCAATAAAACTTCATTGGTACACCCTCACAGCAAACATTGACATTTAATAGACTATGCCATTGTAAGGAGAAGAGACAGATGGGATGTGAGAGTGATAAAGGGATTGTATGGTGCAAAGTACTGGACCAAACATAGACTTACTCTCTCCAAGCTAAACATATTCAACAAAAGTAGTGGCTCCGAGGCAAGGCGACTGGCAGAAAAGTTAATGTCAACAGATTTAGAGTGTTTCTCCAAGTGGTAATAATTCATTACTAACTTGGAGAGAAAGCTGAGCCAACACATGGTTAACAACAGTGGAGCAGAAAAGGAGCAGGCATCTTTCAGAGATTTGGTGTACAGCACTGCATTTACTCATCTAGGCCAGAACACTCACAAACATCAAGATTGGTTTGACAAAAATGATGGGGAAATTCAGAAACTGATAAATGAAAAACAAGAGCTCCACAGGGTTTGCCAACAGGATAGTCCAGCCATCTCTTGGAAGGCAGCATTTAACTCCATCAGAAGTAAAATACATAGAGCACCAGCCCTGGAGTCAGGAGGACCTGAGTTCAAATCTGGCCTCAGACACAAAACACTCACTAGCTGTGTGACTCTGGGAAAGTAACAACCCAAGTTGCCAAACAAAAAAAAAAAAAAAAAAGTAAAATGCAACTGAAGTTTAGAGAGTTCCAAAATTCTTGGCTCAGCAAAAAGGCAGATAAAATTCAGTTTTACACTGATTGTAACAATCCAAAGTGCTTTTATGATGCCCTGATGGCTATTTATGGGCCAAAGGCCTATGGTGCATCTCAGTTATTCAGTGCTGATGGAGAAACATTGATTAGTGATAAGGACTTGATCTTAGAGAGATGAACTAAACATTTCCATAGTGTTGTCAATAGACCATCATCAATCAATGCTGAAGCCATTGACTGTATACCTCAAATTGAAGTTAATCCCTCTCTAGCCAAACTTCCTGCAAAACAAAAGGTTTTGAATGTCATTAGGCTCCTTTCACGTGGCAAAGCACCTGGTGTTGATTCCATGCCAGCTGAAATTTACAAGGGATAAAAGGCAAGCGATTCACTGCTTATACAAAGCTGACATTTTCCCGGTTATATGGCAAAAGGAGATTATCCCCCAGCAATTCAAGGATGCTTCCAACTTCCATCTCTATAATGGAAAGCAAAATGGGCTGTCTTGCAACAATCACAGTGGGGTATCTCTCTTAGTCATTGCTGGCAAGATTCTTGCCTGAGTCCTCCTTAATGAGCGTATCTTTCACCTAGCAGATGTTCATCTACCTGAGAGCCAGGGTGGCTCAGAAAGGGCTGAGGAATGGTTGATATGGGTTTGCAGCTCAACAACTCCAGGAGAAATGCATTGGTCTGTACACAACATTCATCTGTCTAACAAAGGCCTTTGAAACTTTCAGTCAGGGCTTGTGGAAAGTTATGGCAAAATTTGGTTGCCTAGAGAAGTTCACTAGTATTGTACTTCAGTCCCATGACAACATACTTGCATGGGTTTTGGATAATGTGCTTTCCAAGTCACCAGTGGAGCTCTGTGCAGGACTCTGTGCTTGCTTCCATTCTTTTTAGCATGATGTTTTAGCAAAGTTGTCAGACTCCTTCAAAGACAACAAAAATGACATCAAGGTCAGCTACCACACTGATGGTAAATTATTTAATTTGAAAAGGCTTCTAGCCAAGACTAAAGTGGAGGCATAGTTGATGCATGATTTTTTGTTCACAGATGGTTATGCACTTAATGCAGCCTCTGAGGCTGAAATGTAATAGACTATGGATTAATTCTCTGTTGCTTGTGCTAATTTTGACCTATTAACAGCAAGAAAATAAAGATTCTCGGGACAGCTATGTGGCGCAGTGGAAAGAGCACCGGCTCGGAAGTCAGGAGGACCTGAGTTCAAATCTGGCCTCAGACCAAACATTTGACACTTAACTAGCTGTGTGACCCAGGGCAAGTCACTTAACCCCAACTGCCTTAAAAAAAAAAGAAAATAAAGGTTCTCCACCAGCCAGCATTACACCATCTATATGTGGTATCATCAGACACGTCAAAGGGAGAAATTTTTAATGCTGTGGATAAGTTCTCTTACCTTGGTAGAATACTTTTCAGGGATGTTTATGTAGAGTACGAGTTTGACACACACAGTGCCAGAGCTATCTTAGTGCTTGGGAAGCTTTGAAGCACAGTGTGGGAGAGAAGTATTAGACTTCCCACCAAACATTTTTTATGCCTATGAAACCTAAACAGTATAGCAATACCATTCCAGGAAACTGAATTGCTTCCATTTAAATTGTCTTAGGAAGATTCTGAAGATTACCTGACAAGATAAGGTACTGAGATCCTTTCTTGAGCTGAACTGCCAAACACTCAAACTTTACTGCAGAGAGCGCAAGTCCATTGGGCTGGCCACATTGTTCAAATCTATGTTTGCCTGAAAGACTATTTCACAGAGAACTCACACAAGGCAAGCACTCACAGGAAGGTCAGAAAAAGCAATGTAAGGACGCTCTTAAGGTCCTTTTGAAGAACTTTGGGATAGATTGTGAAACATGATACATTGGTATAGGACTGTGCAGCATGGTGTGTCCACATCAAAGAAGGCACTATATAAATAAAGCTGAATTGCAGCAGCTCAAAAGAAATGTGAATTGTGCAAATTTAGATAGCTCTACTCCAAATGTTCGTATGAACTATTTTTGCCTGATTTGTGATAGAGTCTTCTAAACTCATATTGGTCTTATCATCCACAGTCAGACACATAGTACTTTGACCCCAAAATAGTGATGTCACTTTGGTCCTCTTCAAGTACAAAGAACAACAACCAATTGTCTATTCCTAATTTTCTTGTATCACTCATTTCTTTTCCCAGTTTTTCCTCTACCACTCATATTTGATTTTTCAAATAATTTTTTTATCTTTTCCATGAATTCTTGTTAGGCTTATATCAATTCACATTTTTGTTTGAGGCTTTTGACATTTTTATCTTTTTCTGATTTGTGTGTCTTGATCTTCTCTGTTATTTTAGGAGATTTTTGTAGTTGGGTTCTTTTGTTGTTCTTGTTTGCTCATGCTTCCAGCCTATTTCTTGACTTTGAACTTTCTATTAAAGTTGGGTTCTGTTCCTGGGATCAGGGTGTGGGGCAGAAGCACTACCACAAGCTTCAGGCTTTTTTTTTTTTTACTACGGTTTTCAGAGCTAGTTCTGGGGATATGGAAGTTTTCAGTGTTTCCAAGGTAGTGTGATCTGGGGAGACGTTTGGTCATTGTGCCCTTGCAACTATACTGTTCCTCAGGACCCCTTCTCCCTTAAGACAGTAAGTGCTGGGGCAACTAGGTGGCACAGTGGATAGAGCACCAGCCCTGAAGTCAGAGGTCCTGAGTTCAAATCTGGCCTCAGACCAAATACTTGACACTTAATAGCTGTGTGACCCTGGGCAAGTCATTTAACCCCAGTTGCCTTAAAAAAAAAAAAGACAGCAAAAATTCTGCTCTGGAACTGGGACCCAGAAGTGAATAAAGGGCCTTTACTATACGCACTGGAGTTGTCAAACAGCACCCTATCCTTTGCAAGTGTTCACTGTAGTTTTTTTTTTTCTGACCTGTTCACCAATTCCCTCATTGCCTCTAGTTTTAGAGCTCCCAAAGCTGCTGCTGCTGGTTTTTTTGCTCCCTCCATGACAAAACACTAGCGTTCCCATGTGAACTGCAGGCCAGCCCCCACCTCAGTTTCACAAACTCCTTCTTCTAAACTCTTAAGTTGTCTTAGGCTTGCAAAATGTCTCACTCTGATCTTTTATTGGTTCTACCACTCCAGAATTTGATTTGAGGAATTACTTTAATATTGTTTGGAGGGAAATGTTGGGAGAGCTCAGGGGCCTCCTCTACTTCACCATTTTGGCTCTGCCTATGGAAGTTTGAATTCAGACCTTTCTGAATCTAGGTCTAGGTCTCTCACGCACTATACCACCTATATACCTAATTGAATTTTCATTCAAAAGCAAAATGAATGAGAACTCTACTCCTTAACTTCATTTAAATATTTAATATTTGCAGGTTGATAAGTTACTGCTTCTCAAAGAAGCCCATTCCACTTTGAGATAGCACTAACTGCTAAATATTTTCTCTTAAATCAGGGGTTCTTAACCTTTTCTGTGTGCCATGGTTTCCTAAGAGAGTCTAGTGAAACCTATGGCCCCTTCCCAGAATAATTTTTAAGTGAATGAAATAAAATACATAATGTTACAAAGAATATTCATTATATGGAAATATATTTATCAAAAATATGTGTGTATGTATGTTTTAAAAACAACTTAGTGGACCCCAGGTAAAGAACCCCCACCTTAAATGGAACTTTAATTTATGTCTATGTAACATCTGTCATTTAGTCCTGGTTCTGTCCTCGGGAACAAGTAAAAAAGAATCTAAAATCTTTTCCGCATGATAGCCTTTCAAATATTTAAAAATGATTGTTTCTGCATTGTCTTTTTCGCTTCCTGCTTAGAATTCCAATTTCTTTCACCTAATCCTTATGTGACATGCTTTCTCCTCCCCTTGTGACCCTGCTATGAATATGTTTCAGTTTGTTAGTGACCTTCCTAAAATGGGTTCTGAATTGCCTAAAAATGTGTTCTGAATAGGGCAAAATATGGCAGTAATATCACCTCTATTATTCTGAAATCTATGCAGAGTAAGATCAAATTAGCTCTTTGGCTAACTTTTAATTCAATTCAATGCTTCAATCAATAGATAGATAGATACATACATGCATACATAGATACATACATACATAGATACATAGAAATATAGACAGGTAAAGCGCCAATTACATGCAAAATATTGTGGTAGGAACTGGAGGTACAAAAACAAAAATCAGTCCCCAACAGCAAGGAGCTTATATTGTACTGGGATATATACAATATTAAAAAACATAAATAAATACCAGGTAATTTGAGAAGAAAAAAATGTACTACCAACTCTTCAAGAAAAGCTTCTTATGGAAAATGTCACTTCAACTGAGTCTTAGAGGAAGCCCAAAGTTCTAAGAAGCAAAGGTAAAAACAGAATTCACTCCAGTCATGAAGGATGGCCTATGTAGAGATGGGAAATGGAAGGCCAAGTATGGCAAATAGCAAATATTCTAATTGCAACAATCCATGAGAGAAGTTAAAAGAGATTTAACTAGAGTAGAAACCAAGTGAGTGGAAAGTGAAGAATGTAGAACAGAATCAATTAGACTTGCAAATTTGAGCTGTTCATTTAATTTAGAGACTGATATCTTTTTCATATAAAATATTGTCTAGCCACAGCGTGACCATTTTTTGTCTGTGATGTTTTTAACTCAAGTATAGAACCTTACATTTATCACTTAAATTTCAATTTACTCTATTTGTCATAATGAAATCTTTTTGGATCACATTTTTTCACATAACATGCTAGCAATCCCTATCAATTCTATGTCATTCACAAATTTGATAAACATGTTATCAATACTTTTATCAGAGTTATTGATAAGAATGTTGAATAGAACAAGGACAAAGGCTTTCTAGGGTGTTATCAGTCTATAAATAGACACTTTGAAACATGTTTTGCAAATCATTCTTAATCTACTCAAATTTTCTATCATCCAGGATATTTTGTTATATGATTTGGTGAAATATCAGTATATCCAATTAATATAGCATTCTATAATAATATCTCCTGATATTTCAAGATATTAGTCTGGTCAAAGCAGAAACTGAGCTTAGTCTTGCTGGACACATTCTGAAGAAACCTATTCTGGCTCACAGTGTTCACTTTTCCTTTCTAAGTAGTCCCAAATCATCTATTTAATGCTATTTTCTGGATCTTCATTAGGAATTAAAACTCAGTTCACCAGGATAATTTATTCCTAGAGTACATTGCAAGTGAAATATGCATGTAAAGGACTTATATGGCCAAGGAAATCACCTTTATGATTCTGACACAAGAGAACCCTGAAAGTCTTTTTTTTTTCCTTGTGATATTCTCATGGTGTTTCTACCTAGACTCAGCTGAGTGATCTGGGCCTCCTCTTATCCTCATCTCAACTACGGATTTCCAAGGTTTATTCTTTCTTGAATTCAGAGTTGGCACTCCTCTTTGTTGTCAAGGGTCATACTCCGTGGAGTCTTTTCTGCTGATCGTTCCTATTTCTCTTACCAGTCGAATAGCTCTATTGTAAATGCCATGGGCAGTGGTGGGGCAGAGAGAAAGTAGAATCTCTCCCTTCTGATAGAGAAATAAGTTAAAAGGCAAAGAGTAATTTCATTTCAAGAGCTGGGTTCTGTCTCCTTATTAGCTCTTTTCTCTGCTGCCAAGGACACACTCCACAAAAATTCCCTGTCCCACATGTCCAAGGCTGGTAAGCTGGCCTTTTAAAGGCTTCTGGGGCATGACCAGTCTTTAGCCAACAAATTACAATCTACCTTCCAATTTCTTCAGGAAGACTCCACACTTTATAAAAGGGTAACAAGGAATAGGCATGTTTTGCACTTCATTTAACACATGAAAATCTCATTATCTCTATCACCTTATATCACCTATATCACCTCATTATCTCTATCATCAATTCCATCAGCTGGGCTAGGGAAATATCAATTGGTTATATGTTATGACCAAGACCATCTTATTTACTTAAATGAATTTAGTATTCCTCCATTAGATTATAAACTCTTTGAGATGAAATCCAGATAAATATTTTCCTCTTTTTTCTTGGTCTTCTGATAATAAATTTTGAAAATTGATATTTATGTATTATTATTCCTTTATGCTTTGTGTAAATGAAGAGTGGGAACTTAATGCTAGTACATATTTGTGAATTTTTTTAAAGCTAGAAATTAAATTATTCAATGACTATCTAAAATTTGAATCTATCTTTGAATAATAAATAACAGCAACAAACTATCATGCAAAAAGTTTTGTGAAATAATTGGATAAAAGAACCTGAGGAACAAACATCTTGATCCACTCTAACATTTGGCACAAGATATTTGAGTACAGTTGCCAAGGTCCTAGTCTCCTTGCATGCAGTAGTTCCAACTAGGTTTGCAGTAACAAAGTTTAGACTACCATTCCTAGACATCTGATGCTGAATTTCCCTGGAACTAGAAATTCTGGAAATTTGTGTCTACAACAGCAATGGTCTTTCAAATTTTGGAGAAATAC
>NW_020954590.1:75947653-75955345 GCF_900497805.2 Vombatus ursinus
AGAATGTGAGGGCTGGAAGGCACATTTAGTCTCACACACTCATTTTACAAGAAACTAAGCAGAGGTAGGTTATGCAATTCTTTATAAGGTTACAAAGCTAGCTAATGATAGAATTGAAAGTAAAACCCAGAACCCCTATCCCCAAGTCCTGTGTTCTTTCCAACGCACACTTCTACCTTTAAGAAGTGTGCTGTTATTTTAATAATGTGTTTTGAGGGTGGTTTGTTTTTTTTTTCTAACTATCTGAGAGTAATAGTACTATTAATCACTAATAAACAGAAATCACTTTTCTATGAAATAAAATTCAAAGTATGAAATTAATTACCTAAGAGTACATCTCTAGTGAACATAATATCAGGGATGTTACACCTAGGAAATTAGCATAATGAAGAGGAGAATGGAAAATTTGAGCATTCAAATGTATTTGCAGTGGACCAAAGGCTCAATGAGAAAGTGATAGCTTCCTTCTACTCATGGGATGAACACCAGCTGCAAGCTAAATGAAAATTAAGATTTGTATTATGGTTTTTAATTAAAAAGAGAAAATTTGGGTATGGGAATGAGATTTTTTATATCTACAAATCAAATAACCAAAAGATCAGGTAGCAGAGACATTCACTTACATGAAATGTATGTCCCCACCCCTCTATGATTCTTCACAAGTGATCTTAAGGCATGGGTGTTTAATAGATAGAGAAGGACTTGAGCGGCTACATAAAATTCATGAGAAATACCGTCTTGTAATTTAGCCAGTCTCAGAGCTCTTTAGCCAAGATGAATCTGAGAAGAACATTTGAAAAATATAGTAAATGCTTTATACATTTTTCTCCATCTGATCAAAGAGAGAGCAGAGATGATTTTTTTTTCCTTTTGGAGAACCAAAATTACAAAATTGATTTATATAGCCATCAACAAAAATATCCCTGGGAAAATAATATTAGTTTGAAATTATGAGGATATTGGTTAAAATCCAAATTGGATAATTACATCTACCTTTATAAATTTCTTATATTGCTTCAGTTGGAAACCATTTTTTTTAAATACAGTCTCAGTGTCTCAGAGCTAGAAGAGACTCAGAGTTCATCGAGTCTAATCCTGTAAACTGTGATCTATGACTGTGAATCATTTTATGAGAGGAAAATTAACATCTATTTGTACCATATTCCATATGGATTACCATCTATCTTAATTCACAATTCTTGAATCTGTCCATCAGAAAACAATTTGGAATGAATTCAATTCAAGTTATTTCAATTCAATTCAATTTTTTCCTGAGTTAAATAGCTCAGTTGGAATATTCAGTGCTTTCTATGTGTCTGTTTTGTCTATTTGGAATACAGAAAGCATTTCATGGGAGAATTAGACTAGCCAGCTTTTGTTGAGAAAAATAAGCCCTTCTGTGGCCCTTTTCAGGTAAGGCTACATAGCTTAACTGGTTATATCCAAACCTTAAAAATGATATTCCCTCTAGTAGTGAATGGACAGTGAGGAAAGGATATTAGAGAAATACCCAACCCCAAAATGGAGTAGCAGCTGACACCTTCAAAAAAATAGAGGAAGGACCTCTGAAAGACAAAACTAAGCATGTCATCTGAGCCTTATATATGAATGACCTCAGTTTATGAAAAGAGGGCTCTATGGTACTACAAAACCCTTTGGATTTGGTGTATGCTTACACCAGATTTTTGTCACTTTTCCTTGTTGTTATTGAGGTGACTCATGGGTTCATTGTCAATGTATGCAACAGAATTAGCCAGAGATACTGAAGAGAGATAGGCATTTTAGAGAGAGGCATAAAGTCTTGGCTAGATACATTTTATTGGTTTCCCTCAGATGTTATAGACAACATGACATCCAAGATTTAGGTATCCAGGAAAACAGTGATCACAGAAGTGGACTATAATGCACCTTATTTTAGACACTATGACTCCTAATGCAGCACAGGAGAGGATTAATTATTTTGACTGGATGTTTTTGATGCAAAATAGACTAGTTTTAAATTTCATTTCAATAAAATACTTAGATCTTTTTTCCCATGGGAATTGTTGTCTAGCCATGGCCATTCCATAATGGACTTAAGAAGTTGATTATTTGGACATAAGTGTAGAATTTTATATTTATTCTCACTATATTTCATATTAATAGATTTGGTCACCATTACAGTTTGTCAAGATCTTTACACACCATGATTTTTCAATTCAATGTGTTAGTTATCTCGCCAAGTCAATGCTGACCCATAACAATTCTTTGTGCCTGCCCATTCAATCACTTCTAAATTCAACAAAGACATTATCTTCTAGACATTATTTCTGCATTTTACCCACAGGGATAGCATCTGAAACTGGAAAACATACTTTATATATATATATATATATATATATGTTGGAGAAGATGTGGGGAAAATTGGAACACTAATGCATTGTTAGTGGAGTTTTGAATTGATCTAACCATTCTGGAGAGCAATTTGGAACTATGCCCAAAGTGCTATAAAAATGTGACCCAGCAATACCACTTCTAGGGTTGTATCCCAAAGAGATCATAAAAATGGGAAAAGGGCCCACATGTACAAAAATATTTATAGCAGCCCTATATATGGTGGCCAAGAACTGGAAATTGAGGATACACCCATCAATTGGGGAATGGCTGATCAAGTTGTGCTATATGAATGTAATGGAATACTATTGTTCCATAAGAAACGGTGAACAGGTGGATTTCAGAAAAACCTGAAAAGACTTGCATGAACTGATGCTGGGTGAAGTGAGCAAAAGCAGGAGAACATTGTATACGGTAACAGCAACATTGTGTGATGACTGATTTTGATAGACTCAGCACTTTTCAGCAATGCAATGATCTAAGACATGATGGAAAACATCCATATCCAGAGAAAGAACTATGGAGTATGAATGCAGATCAAAGCATACTATTTTCTCTTTTTTTGTTGTTGTTTTTTTTTCTTTCTTGTGGTTTTTCCCTTTTGTTCTGATTCTTCTTTCACAATATGACTAATGTGGAAATAAGTTTAGTATGATTATACATGTATAGCCTATATCAGATTGCATGCCGTCTTGGTAAAGAAACATTTAGAACAAAAAATCTTACATAAGTGAATGTTGAAAACTAAAAATAAATTAATAGATACTTTTTTAAAAAAAACATAGCTACAAAACAGAAAAATAGATAAGCAAAGTGGGAATATTTGCAATACATACCTGAAGCTTTCCCAGCACAAACAGGGATAAATCAAGGACAGCTCTTCTCACTATTATTTGACATGTTTCTTGAAATGCTAACTACAGCAATAAGACAAAAGATCAAAATAAAAGAAATTAGCAAAGAGAAGTCAAAATTATTTCTATTTGCAGATGGCATGATGATGTCCTTATAACACCCCCTAAGAAATGGCATATAAAAATTAGAAGATAAGTAATAGCTTCAGTAAAGTAGTAGCATACAAAATAAATCTACAAAATCATTATATACAATTATATACAGTACTAAAAATAGGAAAAAAGCCAGTATAACAAAAATGATGATTTAAATTAATTAAGATAGTGTTATACCAATCAAATAGACAAGGCAACATTTCATGTTACTAGACAAAACAATTAAAATATATTCAGAGGAATATAAGGTCTAGAACTTCAAGCACAATGAGGTAAAATATATAAGTGAAGAAGTATATAATTATAAAGTAGTAGTCATCAAAATAATTTGGTTTTGCTTAAAAATATAAAAGCCAAACATCAGAACAGCCTGGATAATTAAGAAATGAGATGCAATGGAAAACAGAAGCCCAGCGTTTGATACAGTAAAGAATATATATTTTTCAGGGAAACAACTCCTTTTTTAACAAAAAAAAAGTTTCGAATACCAGAAAAAAACTTTTGGAAATATATTGAGTTTTTACCAACATCATATACCAACTACCACAATGAGAGAACATAAAAGGTCACATAACTTTTAAAAGAAATTAGAGAATTGTGTAACTATCAGTCACATAGCCAGTGAGTGTTATGTGTCTGAGGCTGGATTTGAACTCAGGTTCCCCTGACTCCAGGGCTGGAACTCTATCCACTGTGCCACCTAGCTGTCCCTTTAGGGATAATTCTAGATTAAACAAGAAATGGGGCAGACTAAAAAATGATTGATTACATGAATTACCTGATTATTTTTTTTGACATTTCAGATGAACAAAATCAATGAAGATAGAAAGATAAGAGAAACAGGATTATATGAGTCATTTTGTCAACTTGATTTACTTAAAACACCTACTATGTGCCAGGCACTGAGATAAATATTAAGGGTATTAAGACATTTTACACACGCATGCATGCACTCATGCACGTGCTTGCACGCTTGCTGTCTAATGGGGCGACATGAAAACAATTACAGAAAGTAAAATACATACAAGATAAACTGTAGATAAGCTCAGAGGGAATGCATTGAGAATGAGATGACCTCAGAAAGACATATGTCTAGGGCTGGAATGGACCTCAGAAGCCATCTATTCCAACCTTCTCATTTTGAAGATTAAGAAGTGGAGGCCCATTTCAGTGGTATTCCCAATTTGAATGTTGTATACAATATCAGATGTCTCTGTATTAGGTTTTTTTTTTCTTAATTTTTTTTTTCCTCTGTTACAAGAGAAAGGTTCAATATGGAGGGTATAGGAGTTTTTTTTTTTTAATGGCTATAATGTAATGACAAAAGTCATAATTAATCTGCATGTATGTATATTTACATATGCATATGTATACACATATTAAAATATGAAGGAGTTAAGGGGTTTTTTTAAGTTAATGGCTATGTAAATATCTTACGAATACTGTGAAATAAATACTTAAGCACTCAGCTTCTCTAGATTCTACAATTGAATCAGCCTCAGATAATCTGGACTTCTGCATTGAATGTGTTATAAAGGGTATATTTCCAATATGTTTATGCATACTGGAAAATATTCATGTTAACTGGGAAAAAAGTTTACAGCAAATTTCTTTAATAAAGGTCTCATTTCTCAAATATATAGGGAAATGATTCCAATTTATAAAAATTGGAGTCACTCCCCAGTTGACAAATAAGGTATATGAACAGGCAGTTTTCAGAAGAAGAAACCAAAACTATCAATAATCACAAGAAAAAATGCGCTAAATTTCTATGAATTAGAGAAATGCAAATTAAAACAACTCTGAAATTCTACCTCATATCTTTAAGATTGGCTAACATGAAAGAAAAGAAAAATAACAAATGCTAGAGAGGATATGGAAAAATTGAGACACTAATTCACTACTGGTGGAGTTGTGAACTAGCCCAACCATTCTGGAGAACAATTTGGAATGACACCCCTTGACCTAATAATACCACCACTAGGTCTCTATCCCAGAGAGATCAAAGAAAAGGGGAAAATGACCTATATGTACAAAAGAAATTTTTAGCAGCTCTTTTTGTGGTGGCAAAGAACTGGAAATGAAGGGGATGCCCATTAATTGGAGAAAGGCTGTACAAGCTGTAGTATGTGATTGTGATGGAATACTATTGTGCTATAAGAAATGATAAGCAGAATGAGTACAGAAAACCCTGTAAAAACATGTATGAATTGAGACAAAGTGAAATGAGCAGAACCCGAAGAAAATTGTACGCAATATCCACAATATTGTGGCAAAGATCAAATGTGAAAGACTTAGCAACTCTGAGCAAGACAATTCCAAAGGACCCATGATAAAAAATTCTAGCTACCTCCAGAGAGAGAACTGATGAACTCTGAATGCAGATTGAAGTACACTTTTTTATACTTTTTTAAAAATTCTGATGGCATTTTCTTTTGCAACATGGCTAATATGGAAATATTTTGTTTGACTTCACAAGTAGAATGGATGTTAAAGTGCTTCCCTTATCAAGGAGAGGGGAGGTACAGGAAGGAGGGAGAAAATTTACTTCTCAGGTTTTTGTAAAAAAAAGTATTGTTTAAAATGTTTTACATGTAATGGGGAAATATTTTGAAATATATAAAAATAATTTTAAAAAAGAAAATATTCCTGTTGTTGCCCCATGAATGCACATTTGCTCCAAATATGACTTCTCAGGAACTTTCTCTCTCCCTCCTTTCCTTTGTGTCTCCCTCCCTCTGTCTCCCTCCCTCTTCCTTCTGCCCTCTCTCTCCTTTTCCTTTTCCTTTTGCCCCTCACTCTCCCTAAATCTCTCCTCACACTCTTCTCAAACACTGTCCTTTGTGTTTTCCAAGAATTTTTTACTTTGGTATATAACTTACCTACTCTATAAGATTTTAAGTATTTGGAGGTTTGGTCCTGTTTCTGACATTGCCTTTGTATCGACAGAACCTACTATAATGCCTTACACCTAGACACAAATTAGTGTTTGTTGAATTAATAAAGGCATTTTAGTCAATAGCTTCCTATAGACACATGCTAAAGAGATTACTTCCCAGGATTACTTACTCATATAAGGTAAAGATCTAAGTTTTTTTGTTTTTTGATACCTGAGTGAAATGCCTGTTTCTTAAGAAAAAGTTCATCTATATAGTATACAGATACACAGTTTACAGAACACAAATTTCTCCATCTTGAACTGCCACTTTTTGCTCCTCTTTCTTAGTGGAACAGTACCGTTTTATTATTATTTTTGTAAAATTAAGACCATCCCTTTAGTGTTACTAAGAAGACAGAAAAACAGGCTCTTATATGTGCCTAAGGGATATAGGAAAATAATTCAAAATGACCTTTGGAGAAAATCCATTTTCCTGTGGTCACTATTAGGAGCTTCATTTTTTTTCCTGTAATTTTCCATTTCTATTAAGCAGTACAGAACTTTTTCTTCACTGGATTATAATTTGGATCAAGGAAAGACTTCTTTTTATCTAATAGATCTTTTTATCTTTTTTACTTATACTGTATTGAGTTTGTATCTGTATTATTTTGGTGTACATTTGTTGCTTCTCTTTTAGGGTTAGAAAGAAGTTCATAATGAAATCTCATTCTCTGCATTACTTGCCCCCAATTTAGCATGTAACCTTAAAACAAGTTTAGCATAGCCTCAACATAATAATTTTAATCAATAAATCAGAGGCATTTGCTAATTGCTTACTATGTACCAGACACTGAGCTAAGCCTTGGAGATATGAAGAAAATGTAAAAAATAATTTCTGCCCTCAAGGAGCTTATATTCTAATGGGGGAGACAACATGTACATAAATAAGTACATATAAAGGGCAGAGCCAAGATGGCAGAGTGAAAGCAGTGACTTGCTCGAGCTCTCTCCCAAACCCCTCCAAATACCTACAAAAAATGGCTCTAAACAAATTCTAAAGCAGCAGAACCCACAAAAAAGACAGAGTGAAACAAATGCCCAGCTCAAGACAACCTGGATGGTTGATTGGAAAGGTATATCACGCTGGGCGGGGAGAGGAGCGCAGGTCAGCTTGGGCGTGCAGGCCGCAGTGTCCCTGGAGCAGGCCTCAGAGGACTAAATCGTGGAAAGGTGTGACAGTTTCCAGACTTCTCAACCCATGAAACAACTTAGGAGGTCAGTGGGAAAAGTCTGTGACTGAGGTGAGAGAACGAGCTAGGTCTCAGCCGCAAGTCCCGAGCAAGTGCGGCCTCTGGGACAGCAGCTCCCTCCTGAGCTTCTGGTCCACAGACTGAGGGGCAATTGAGTGGCTGATGAGAGGGGGATTGCAAG
>NW_020954590.1:75955391-75955526 GCF_900497805.2 Vombatus ursinus
TATCTCTTTGCCAGTGCTGAGGCAGGAATCTCTTGCTGTTCCCGTACTTGGATCTGGGTCACAGTTCTGAGGGGCGGTCCTAGGGCCAGGAGAAGCATTGGTGTGGTGGAGCTTGTTGTGGCAGTGGAGAGGAAA
>NW_020954590.1:75955536-75962074 GCF_900497805.2 Vombatus ursinus
ACAGAAATCTATCCTGCCCTACAGGAAAATAGAAGGGGGAGGGGATAAGAAAAGGGGGGAAGAGATAGCAGGGAAAGCAGACTAGGGTAAGGGGTATTGAGAATGCATGCCATCTTGGGGTGGGGGGAGGGATGAGATCAGGTGAAAATTTGGAACTCAAAATCTTGTGGAAGTAAATGTTGAAAACTAAAAATAAATAAATTTATTAAAAATAAAAAAATAAAGAGAAAAAAAGAAGACAAAAAATGTAAAATAAGTACATATAAGATACATACAGAACAGATACAGCATAACTTTGGAAGGAAAGACATTAGGAGTTAGAGAGATTAGAATAGACCTTCTGCAGAAGCTGACATTTTAGTTGAGCCTTGAAAGGAAGCCAGCGATTCTAGAAAATGGAGGTGAGGAGAGAAAGAATTCCATACATGGAGGTCAGCCAAAAGCAAAGGCACTGATATGGGAGATGGAGTGTCATGTACAAGAATCCAACAGACCAGTGTGGCTGGACCATAGAATGTGTGGAGAAGAATCATATATGCCAAAAAACTAGTGGCCACAAAAATATTTTGCTACGAAATCAGCTTTATCATTATCCCTGAAAAGACATGGATTTAAAATATTCCCATTCCCCAAAACAGTGGTACAAGGACATTCATTCCATTTCCTTTGCTCTTCAAAATGTCCCTTTAGTATTTGGAAAGAGATACTATACTTTATCACTATATTTAGACATCAACCAGGCAGGTTGGTACCATGGTAACTGCTGCATGAAGAAATGTTAGCAAGAGCTGATCGCTTGTGTTCTGTAGAATTACTTGTTTAGAGCCAATCGAGCAAGATTAAAGATACTGTACAGGCCAAGGTGACATGTGCTGCCCACACACTTGGGCCAGCCTGCTCCCAAGGAAGATAGGCAGGATGAACAAAAATAAAACACTAAGATCAATCCTAGTGTTCTCTGTGCCTGACAATAGTATAACTGCTGTGGGAATGGAGAATTGATGTAAATCTTCATCACTGGTGTTGTCACTCTCTGATCTATGACATAGAACCATCCCTGATACCAATATACTACAATGATAGTGGTAGAGTTATTTTATTTTCCTGTAATATTTTTGAATAATATTATTGATTTAAAAAGTGAATTGGTAGAATGGTTCATTTATTCAACTAATCAACCTATGTTAAGCACCTACTATGTACAGAGCCTTGGGTTACCTGGGAATTGCAAAATTTAGCTAAGACACATTCCCTACCCTGCCATCATGGAGCTTCTAGTCCAGTAGGTAGATAAGAAAGGAGCACAATTAGGGGAGTAGAAAGAGCACTGGCCTTGGAGTCAGAGGCCCTGGATTCAAATCTCATCTCTGATACTTACTACCAGCATGACATCAAGCAAGTTACTTAGCCTCCCCAGGGCCCATACATAAAATGTGATGACTGGATTGCATAGTCTCTGAGGTCCTTTCCTGCTGTGGATGTATGATCCTATGATAAGTGGGGTCGTACCTGATACCAAGAGGTAACTGAAGGCCTGGTGTCGGAGAGTTTACTATGGATGTAGAAAAAGATCCAGAGCTTTCATTTTGATCCAAGATGAACAAAGATTGTGGTGGCTCTTTTCCTTCCTACTTCACTTCTCTTCCTCTAGGTACTCCAACTTTGGGATGTCCCAGTGGATCTGTGCCTGAGCTCAGGTCCACCAGTGCTTATCAATCTCCCCCTAAGTGTGGTTTCTCCAGGTTGCTTTTCTTTGTTTTTGCTAATAAGTTAATCATAATCAAAGATCTGAATCCTAGCCATGTTCACATTCTTCTCTTTCAAAGAGGGCCTAGGACTAAGAACACCCAGAAGAGAAAGGAAAGGAAAAATAGATGAAGAGAGAAATCTCCCTATAATTGAAATATAACTCAAATCCCTCCCTTTGACCAACATTTGATTAGGAAGGGTGTGTATACTAGCATGTATTTAATTACAGACTGCTAGAATAGTTTTCTTAACTTGTGGTAAGAAAAGAACCAGGCATAATTTCTGTAGTTTAGGATACTTCTGGTGTGTGTACTCCCTCTACCAATGTACCTCCATCAGCTGTTATTTAGTTCACAAATCCTAAGGAATTGACCAAAGCTCATCTAATTTAAGTGACTTGTTCAGGATAGTATATGTATATTATAAAACTATGAATAACTACAAAACATATATGTATATATGTTTTGTGCCCATAATTGTTGAAATTTGGTTAGTGAATTGCTATCTTCACTGACATCAATGTGGTGTTCTTGCAAGCTCATTGTAAAGTATTGCATTTTTATATTTTAACAAATTGGTTTCAAACACACTTGAATTCTTTTGGAAGATTTCTCAAGGCAAAATATAAGCATATAAATTTCATAATTAATTAAAATCAATACAAATGATAATTTTGAATTTTAAAAATATTTGCCAGAGAAGAAGCAATTGTCATCTTCCCCTTGTGTTATGTGTCTGGAAAAGTGCTTCTACTAGGAAAAGAAATGTCAACTTTGACATTTTCTTGCTCACTCAATTTTTACTATTACCTTCAGTGCAAGGTTTCTTCAAAAGAATGTTTTTAGGTCCTTAGAGTTAAAAGTAGATACCATAATCCATAAATCCACTCAAGTAGGACACATGTAAATTGTTAATACATAACGGTATGTTGAAAGTGAATAAATTAAGTAGAAGAAATAAGTTGATGCAGTAGACAGAGCACTGGGCCTGAAGTCATAAAGACCTGAGTTCTACTCCATCCTTAGATACTTACTGGCTGTGTGACCCTGGGCAAGTCACTTAATCTCTATTTCCTCCTCTGTAAAATGAGGATAATAATAGCATCTCCCACCCAGGGTTGTTGTGAGGATCAAATGAGATAATATTTGCATAGTGCTTAACACAATGCCTGGCACATAATAGATATATAAATGTTAGCTATTATCATCATTAGGCAGCTAGGTGGAATAGTAGATACAGTGCTGGGACCTAGAGTCAGGAACACTCATCTTTCTGAGTTTAAGTCTGGCCTTAGACCCTTACTAGCTGTATGACTCTGGGCAAGTCACTTAATGCTGTTTGCCTCAGTTTCCTCTTCTGTAAAATGAGCTGATGAAGGCAGTGACAAATGCCTCCAGTACCATTGCTGAGAAAACCACAAATGGGATCACGAAGAGTTGGACATGACCAAAAAACAACTGAACAACAAAATTATCATCATTATCATTAGGGCACCACTGACAACACATTCAGCTGTGGAATTCCTGTTTTTCACTAAGTATACCTCAAATACTATACATGACAGGAAACCATTAACATGTACAAATGGAGGGAGGGCACTAGGATTGACTAGGGTCAATTCATATATTTAATGTAAGCAAATCTTTATTTCTTATTTTAGAAAAAAATAATTTTAGCAGAAATTATAATATTTCTATCCCACATCCCAATGGATATTTTTTGTCTATCCCTACAGAGATTGAATGTCAGGTTAGAGACCACTTCTTCAGAGAAGTCTTTTATTTTAATCAGATAAAATATCACAATAGTCAATTCAACATGTCAGCAAGTATTTTATTTGCTAAGTGCTTACTATATGCCAAGCACTGACAATGTTATATGGGGGATGAGTGAGAGTGATAAATAGTGATACCTGGTTAGGGAGACTATTCAGCTGGAGATACACTCAATGACATGCTTAAGGGATTGTGATATACTCAATAGTAAATAAGGAAATTTGGAAGAGGGGAGGGCTTTGGGAAGAAAGAAAAGTGGTTCATTTTTTGATATGTCTAAAAGAAATCAAGATATCTGTAGGATATTCATTTTGAAATGTCTAAAAGGAAGTTGGGGATATGACAGTGGAGGTCAGAAAAGAAGTTAGTGCTGGATAAATACATCTTAGAGGCATCTATATAGAGATGAAATTGAATTCATGGGAGTTTATGAAATCACCAAAAAAGATAGCATAGAAGGAGAAGAAAAAAGGTACAAGGAAAGAGCATTGTGGGATAACTATGGTTATCAGGAATGACGTAAATGAAGATCCAAAAAAGGAGAATGAGAAGGAGCAATAAGAACAGACAGGAAGAAAACCTGGAGAAAGCAATGTCAGGAAAATCTATAAAGAAGAAAGTAACAAGAAGATATTGATTGACAGTAATATCGAAAGGTGCAGAGAGGTCAAGAAGGATGAGGTTGAGAAAAGGATATATATAAACTTCTATGACATTTTAATAACTAGTAGGTGCCTCCATGTTTGGACAAGAATATTGTTCTCTTCTTAGTGATCAGTTTCATTTGAGGAAAGCACTGGCCTGATTAAAACCTATGGAGGCAAGCTGCACACACCCACTGATATTTATGTTTATTAACTGAAACCCCTAATGTGGAGCTTACTCTCTATGACTCAACCTCATTTGTAAAACCTTTATTTTAGCTGAACTTAAAACACTTGCCTCACCTCCCTCAGGCTGCAATAGCTTATTTCATCCTTGTTGACATGTTTTTATAACCTCTTGCAGGTGGATACGTTCAGAATTGATGCAGTAGATATCGGTCTTTTGCAAGCATTGGATGTGGAGAAAGGGAAAGGCCCTGACTGGCATCTGGAGAAGATTACTGTGAGACAGGCATCAATGGAAGGAAAAGAAATAGTGTTTCTAGCTCATAAATGGCTCAAAAGTGGAACAAACTCAGCAGTTACATTGAACGTTACAGGTGACTTAAAAATAATTTACTGAAGAAAATAATTCTTGTGACTGAATACTAATAATTTTGTTGAATTTGTTTTGGAAAGGCAATGATATAAGCAAATATTTTTGTTTATGTTAAAGAACATTTGAAGTTTCCATTTTATGGAAAATGTCAGTGTGTTGTTTAGACTCAGCACAATGAATATGAGTGGAGTCAGCAAAGTTGGCTTTTATTTCCAGTTCTGGAGTTTATTTACTAGATGAGCATGAAATTAAATAATCCCCAAAACACACTTAAAATTTTTCAGCCTTAACTTCCTTATCTAAGCAATAGGAAACCTATATAAGACTTGCCCTCACTCCAACCTCAAGAGATGGATTATGGAGCTTAATTGGATGATATATGGAAAGAATTTTGAATTTTTCAAGGAAACACATTTTAAAATATCATGTGCAGGACACATATATCATTTCTGTTTGTCATCATATTTACTTAGCAGTTGCAGTGAGAAATGAAGACATCTATGGATATTTATTAGATATATTTAGTAATTCAATATTATTACTTTAGTTTTCTTCCCAAATCATTGCCATGCCATTAAATCTCACACACATATGAGAGTATTTTAATTGTGTCATATTCTTTATTTAAGTGTACACCCAACTGGGGACAAGATTTAGATCGTTAAATGTTTCTCCCTCAATTCTATAGTTATAGTTTTATAGATTGTTAGTGCAAAAAGGTACCATAGAGATCAAATACAACTCTCTCGTTTTACACATCACCAGTTCTGCTCTTTTTTTTCTACTTCTCTACTCATCCTGAGAATGATAGTTTTATCTGATAGGATTTCAAAGACATTTGTATTATTTCCTTATTTCTGATGGCCTAGCCTTATTTTATTGGCATATTTTAAAAGAGTAAATAACAATGTCACTTATTGCTAGAAAATTAAGTTGTGATCTTTATACTATTAAAAAAATTATTTTTGAAAGTGGCTTAAGAAATACTTCTGATATGAAAGTTATTATGTACCCTAGAAAAAAAAATATGTTTTGTGAACTTCTGAAACACAAAGAGCTTTAATTGACTTTAGCATGAAATCACAGAGGAAAGAGTTATATTTTATTTTATACAATTATATCTTGTTATGACTTAAGTAATTAGTTTGGCATTAAAAATATCTGATTAATTCAGACACATCCAAACCAGTGATCATAGTAATTATGTAAATGAAGCATAAATAATTAAAAATGAAAAATAGTTGAGTGTCTAGATTCAAAGCTTTTGAAAATATTGTGTCTGTTCTAGACCAAGCTCATTATGTGAACAGTGTCTAGGAGGGTAAGCTTAAGTAGAAAAATCACATTGTAGATTTCATGATTTAATCTTAATCTAAATAATGCTCCATTGCTTAACCACAAATGAATTACAGATGCTCATTATCATTTAGACACTGTTTTGTGAAAACATTAATTTTGACTTCAATCTCCTTTTCAATTAGAAATTGAGGAAATTGGGCACATGAATGTCTTGCCACCAGGAGGCCAACAAATGAAGTCAGGTAATCCTTATTCCACTGCAGTTAATCTAAATACAATCTTTTGGGAGCTACTTCATATCAAACTGCTTAATTTCTTTTGTTAGTACTGTATGCATATAGCTAGATTTCAGCTAGTCAATCATCATATGGTAACATTTAGAGTTGGAAAAAAAATATGGAAATCACCTGGCCTATCCTCATTGTTTTTATGCCTGAGGAAACTGAGTTCCAGAGAAATCAAGGGACTCATGTCAGACCACACCCACATAAGTACTAGGTGGCAGGCTGAGT
>NW_020954590.1:75962146-75963324 GCF_900497805.2 Vombatus ursinus
AAGGATTCTTAACAGTTTCTCCATCTCCTTCTCCTGTGCTTTTTCCTCTACCACAGCAGTTTTCAAAGAGTGGGACTTACTACCCTAGTATCCCTGATATGCTTTCACGGATACTGTGAGGTCAAAACTATTTTCATAATATGACTAAAACATTATTTGTCTATTAAAATTCTAAATACCTTTTCTAACTATATATCACTATGTGGCCAGTTTTTTTTCATATGCTTCAACCAAAACAACATATCATAACAAAATGAATACAGACAAAGGTATGATAATCCAGCTGTCTTCTATTAAACCCTACATTAAAGATTTTCAAAACAGCTAATTTTTTTACTCTTCCCCCATTTTTTGTTTTTGAAAAATATACTTATTTCTCATAAAATATATTTATGTTAACATATAATGGATTTTTGTTATTTGCAAATAATTAAATGTTTAAAATTTTTTTCTTTTTTAACTTCAAAATAATAAATATTGATAGATATAAGCAGGAGGTAAATATTAAACTGGCTCCCCAGAAAAATATACATGCAACATATGTATAAGTTTATTTGGCATCATTAACATTTACTCCATCACTTTCTTAACTTTGGACACTAAGCAAAACAATAAATCAAATGCTCATTTGTAACATTGGCCAATTTCCAAGATATACATGCTCATGCTGAAAATGTAACAATTGGTTCTCATGAGCCAGATCAAGCTGGCTCCAGCATACCCCTGAATGCACATAAACAAAAGCTTTTAGGGGTACTCAATTTTTAAAGGGTATAAATGGTTCTGAAATAAAAATATTAGAGATTTGCTGCACTATGATATTGCTCAGAAACTGAAATATGGTTTCAATGAATATTAGCTAAGCTGAGAACATTGTCTAAATCATTTGACCCTATGATCTTATAATTAATGAAGGCTGAGGGAGTGAAATAAAGTAAAAATTCAGTTACCTTTTATGAATTTTGCCTGGGCTATCAGTTTTATATGAAAATCACATTCTTCTATAAAATTTAACCTTAATTTATTCATATTTAATTTGGTCAGAAGGCACATGGAAAATTTATCTGAAGCTTCGAGGAAAATCAGGTCAAGAATGTGAACATATTGGGCCAAATATTCCTCATTTGATTATGATTCTGTATGGGACTTACGGAAAGTCAAGCTCAATGCTTCTAGAA
>NW_020954590.1:75963341-75966870 GCF_900497805.2 Vombatus ursinus
AACAGGCTGGAACATGCTGAGGATACAGTAACTTTTGAGGTAAAACAGAACGTAAACTTTGCCTTTCACCATTCTTTTTTTAATTTTTAGATTGCTCAGTTTAGATATTGACCTGTAGCATATTAAATAAATCATTATAGTTTTAACCAAGTAGCAATCATACAGTATCCACTATTTATACTTGTTATTTTGTAGGTAGTATATCAGAAATGATTTTTTTCATCTATGTGATAAAACTATGAATAGACTCTTGCAAAAGTAATTAATTCAAAGAAATATAACTTGTTCCAACATTACTAATTTTAGTTTATTATTTAATTTTAGGCATTTAAGTGAATTTCATGTGCTTCAACATACAAAAGACCCTTGAATATATATTTCATAGAAATCAGTGTCCTGTTTGGTACTAACTTGTTCCATTGCCTCCTAGGTATTCATGCCCTCTGATTTGGGAACTCTTTATAAAGTACGGTTGGGTTTGGAGAGTTTGCATTCCAGCACATCACAGCTGTCTGTTCATCATTTTAAAATGCAGAATAAAGCAACCTTGGATACCTTTAGTTGTTCTATAAATAAGACACTTCCTCTTTCTTTTAATGGAGACAGATGCATTGAGTTCCCTGTCGAGTGGCCATTAAAGGAAGCACTGTCTGGTAGGTATATATCTATCTATACTGAAGATGATAAATGATCCTAAAGGCTAATGGCTCCTAATATCACAATCAGGTTTTGCTTTTTTTTAAGTAGTACACTTTACTATCTTTTAAAAAGTGACTTAATGAAACACTACATTTATAATAACTAGACTTGGCCCCAAAGAAGAGATGAGCAAATGTACCTTCCTCCCTTTTATTTTTTGGAGAAACAGGGTTGGAGTGGTCTGTGGGTATAGAATATTGCATAGGGAGTCAGATTTGGTTATAGATTTGTTAGCTTTACTGAACTGTTTGGTTTTTTTTCTCCCCCTTTTTCAGAAATGAAGGTAATATAAAAACAAAAAAATTAAATATTAAAAGTGTTAAAATTCCTTTTAGAGTGATTTAAATCAGACTAAGAATTTCAGATAGATTGACAGCATACTAGTATTAACTTTCTTTCTACTCTGGAGATTAAGACTCTTTGTGAATGAAAGTTTTATGTTCTCCATCCTCCAATGATCCCTTATACTACAGTTACATTCTGTCAGATGACACAAGTGACTTTTATGTTTTTGGGCCTAAGGTCCAACCCTCTGGATGCCCCTTCTTGTAGTCAGATATTGTAAAAATTGCTAAACAATCTACAAGAAAGTAGTTTGATACTAGACTAAAGGAAGCCTGAAACCACAAATGCCTGTGAGAATTTCATTCTGTGTCCAAGAATTCTCACAGCAAGTGGTACAGGCAGAGTTCAAAGCGAGCTCCTTCAATGTTCTGTTGAGCAGACGCTGAAGTGTGAAAGAGTCCTGTTTCTCTGTCAGGGTTGGTTCATTCCTCCACTCCCCTACCGGCTCCTGATCCAAATTGATTTTGTGCTTCCTGTTTTTCTTCACTTGACAAAAAAAAAAGTGCGAGTAACATGTTGTCTGTGGAAGGCTGCCAAAAAAGCAGTGTCCTTCAAAAAAAATCACCCACTTGATATTTCCAAATATAGTTCAAAAATGCTATTGCATTATGCTAGTAATATGCTAGGTCATTAAGGTCCATTTGTTTGTCTATTGAATACTTAAGGAGTGTGTTCTGGTAGGATATTTGGGTGCTAGGATTATTGACTGATCTTCAGTGTGTACTTAAGTGAGCAGCTGAAATACATACCTTGATACGTGTTACTGTGTTTTATCATTTATCTACTGCACTAGATTCGGTGCTATGGAGTTCCTTTTAGAATATCACTTTTCTGGGAGAATAGGAAAAAAATAGAACTCCTTTTTCTATGTGTCCTCCATGGGTCTTATGTAGTGCTGGCCATCTATATCTATATTGGGGATGGGAAGGGAAGGCAAAGAAGCATTTGTAAAGTGCCTACTATGTGCCAGGTACTATGCTAAACACTTTTTAGAAACATGATATCATTTGATCCTCACAACAATCCTGGGAGGTTGGTGCTATTATTACCCCTGTTTTACAGTTAATAAAACTAAAGCAGAGGTTGAATGACTTGCGAGGTTCATACAACTAGTAAGTGTCTGCGGCTACATTTGAACCCAGCACTTCCTGACCTCAGACCCAGCACACTATCAACTGTGCCATGAGCTGCCTCTATGCATCTGTATCATTATCTATATCTATAGCTATGTTGTTATCATCTATATCTAAAACTTATATATATGTATATATATACACATATACACACATTTATATCTATATCTTTCTGTCTCTCTATCATAAGTACTTTCTCCATACTTGTTGAATGATTGACTCAGAGTTTCACCATTGTCTTTATAATTAGATCTACTGAACAGCGAACAAATAGCTAAAATATTTCATTCTTTTCCCTTTTAATTTATCCTCTCTCTAATTCTGTAACAAGAGTGACAAGAAATAGTAATGTAACTATCACAATGGTTCCTCCATTGCAGATAGAACTCAAAGGCACAACTATCACCATGAACAGTGTGTTCAGCACACAGTAGGTGCTCATTACATGTTGGCAAACTATTAAAATCCCCACAGAAAACATGGAAATCAATCCAGGATTATCTCCCTCCCACAAATTCAGAGTAAAATAACTTCAGGAAGTTATTTTCAGGAACTACCAGAAAGACTTTTCTTTTAAATATTCAGGACTCATAATTGTATTGATTTAGAAAGTAGATTTCTTAACTCTGACACTCTTTCTAGCTATAGAGATACTTCTAAATGTTGCTTCTTCAGCAGAATACTTCATAACATAGCTTTCTCCTAATTCTCCATTCACACAGTATTATGGATTAGGTTTCTTTCACATAAGAGAAAGGAATATTGTAGTTCTTCATGTAGTCAACTGTGACTAATATTTTTTTTCTGCTGTCATTTTTTAATGCTACACTCTGAGTTTCAACAGATCTGTCTTTGGTCCTTTATTTTTTTTTCCTTCTCTAAGACTTTTTTTTTCCTTTCCAGATCTCTTCCCATATTTTTTTCCTTCTCTCTTAACAGCCCTCAAGTCCTTTAAAATGCTATGCTATATCATCTAAAATATCCTAAAAATATTGTTCCAAGAAGGGACTTGGGAACAAGATTGTCCCCATTTTCTAAAGAGCATTCAGGACCTTTTTTTAAGCAAGTGGCTCATATAGTCCTAGGCTGATGGAAGCAGATTCAATAACATGGAAATAATCTTTCAAGTAGAGGCATCAAGGTAACAGAGAGTAGCAAAAGAGGGAAATATTTAATGAAGCCTAGTAAGCATGTAGAATTGGTCAGGAGAAGAGTTTCTAGCTTAATACAATCATGCAAATCCATCAAAAATGATTCCCATAAATTGAGGCTATAACCCTAAAGATAGAAATATGAACATTACTCCAAAGAAAATGGAATTAAAAGATCTCTGTTGGTGTTAGTTGTGGCTC
>NW_020954590.1:75966901-75972122 GCF_900497805.2 Vombatus ursinus
TGCCTACCAGAAAAACAAGTCACACATCCTGAAAAGAGGCTGGGGCAGTGGGGTCAGGAAGAGACAGAGGAGACAGGGAGAGTGAGGAGTAAATCTCATCTGACATCCTCTGGCCACCAGGGGAGTGAGAGATGAGATAAAGAAGAGAGCATGTCCTATGGACAACTTTCTTGTCTTCTTTCCAATCCTTGTTAAGTCAAATTGTATATCATTTCTTTCTTTCTCACTAAATTCTCTGTGGCCTCCTCCTCAGCTTTTCTGTCTAAAGCAAATAACAACAAAGCAAATTCAACCTTCTGTGGTTGAACTTTTATTTTTTGTCAAATGTGATGGTCACTGAGGGGGAGGGGGGTTGGACCATTTTCCTATTGTAATAAAGGTTGTCTGCCTTTTGTGCCTAGGAAAGCTCTCCTCAATCCAGTCACATGAACTATTTTTCTCCCTTTTCTAAGACTTATTTTATTGACTTAAGTAGATGGATAGGGAAGGAAGACATTATACTTCCCTAACCACATCCCTTCCAAATACCCATAAGATAAAGAGGTACCAATTGGTGATCCATTAGGAGCCTCTTAGTATATTGCGCATATCTTTCTTTCTATTCAAAATAAATCTCTTTTCTGTCTTCTAGATATTTTTTCTTCTGTTAAGCCACTGAGTCTCACCTCTATGTCTTTTGGACTTTTTTTTCTTTTTCTTCTATCATTTCCTTTCCTCAAAATCACCCTTTCCTCTAAAATAATCAAGGCACTGAGATTTTGAAAGTTCTAAAATCTCTTCACGTTGCTTATTTTCAGCTATTGGCCTGCTCAGATTATGATGTGATAAAACAATATGAAATATCAGCCTGAACATTCCAAGAGTCCACTGAATTTATGACTAGAGTTAAAATCCACAAAATTCCCAGAAGTTATGAGCTTGTATACCAGTTACTGTATTGTGTGACCTAAAGTTAGTCTTTTCTTAGAAGGAAAAAAAAAAGGTTCCCCAAAGCCTGAAGAATCAAAATATGTTTTATTCAATGCAAAACAATTATATAACATTTATAGTGAAATCTGTTATGCTTTGAACACTGGCTGAAAAGTATGAACATTGTTACATTATAGGCCTTTAAAATAAAAATATATTGGTTTGTTGATATATTGCTGTTGTGTTAGTATCATTGCTAAGCATTTCATAGGTATTGAGGAATTAAAATTGCAGCAAAGCCTGGGAGCATAAACTGATTTCATTCCATTGTCATATTTGGATGTGTTTGCCCATTCATTATGGTGCACCTTGCCTCAAGAAAAAAAAATCTACCATTATATTTTAACAGGATGTTTGTAAAAGGTATATTTATAGCAATAACCACACTGTTTTCTTCTTGTCACCTGGCAGTTGTTAGATATCAGGTGACAGTCTTCTCGAGCAATTTTTTCCACTTGAAGAGTTTAGTTCAAGTCAGTATCTGCATCTTTGGAAACAATGGAGACACAGGAGATCGGGCTCTGCTTCTCCCTATTGAGGATTCACAACAGCAGAAAGATGACAAAGAGGTAGCTTACATTTATTTTATCCTCACTAAAAAGTATTCTGAAAGAGTTCTCTTGTTTCCTCATTTGAAAAAGTTTCCGAATTTTAACTTATATTAGTTGATCACTTATGATTTTTGTGTATGTATCTAGTCTTTTGTCCTGGAGGCTGTTGATCTGGGAGAACTACAGTATGCCAACCTCTCCATCAGCAGTTTAACAAGTAAGTTTTGTTTTTGCCTTTCTCATAGGGGCCATCAAAGCAGGAGACCAGAAATGCAAATATGTTTTTGAATGCATTATGAGGAGCAAAAGAAAACCCCACTCAGACCTTCTTTTCGGGGCACAGGGAGAGTTTTTACTTAAAGGAAGCAATTATCCAATATACATGGAATGATTGTATCATGTAATTCCTATGACTACTTGGCCCCAAAGACGTACCCTCAATCTGAACAGTGGTTAGTCAAGGAAGGGTATCTTCCCACCAAGTAGCTCTATTTCTACGGGGGGAAAAGTATATTAAAGGTAAGGCGGCTACGTCTTCCAATTATTTGGCCATTTCAGAACAAGAATAGAGAACTCCAGCATGTGCTGGTTTTTCTTCCTTATCATTTGAAAATGGTCCGTGTAGAGAGGAGAATTTTGAAGAGCAGTTGGATCTATAACATCCCACTTTCTCTTCAGAACTAAAGGGTGCATAGCTAGCAACTTTCTGAGCAAGTCTGTTTTTGGAATGCCTATAGAAGGCCAGCTATTGGTGAACTTTAGGGAATGTAATCCTGTCCTCCTCTTCCTCCCAGAAGATAATAAAGAAAATGAAAATCAGGTGACTAGGTACTTCTCATTTTAGTGATGCTTCTAGTTAGTATATGGAATTAAGTTATTAGGTAGGTTGAAATCAAAGTTCTGAGTCCTTAAATGTATCCATTAAAACTAGAAGCAGTCATCATGACATTGTTATAAATTTTAGCTAAAATGTATACACCTCGAGGCTTACAGAAAAAAAATTGAGGGAGCCATAAGGTTGTCAAGATTACTGACAATCAGATCCTTGTGTTGCATTTTGATTGCCCGAGAACACTACATGACAACCACTTAAGGATAAAATTCAAAGAAGGATCTAGGATGTGCTGTTGAAGTGTGTTTTGTGTTCTTTCTCCTTATAGGTTGCGAGTTAGATGTGAAAATATTACATCTGATGGAGGCATTAAAGAGACAGCCCATTTATGTATTTGAAGTGAATCAGTAAGTTTGACTCGTAAAATTAATGGTGGCAATGTGATGATATAGAGGCCATTTGTTGTTTCGGATATTGGGAAGAAGACATTTTGCAAATTTGTAAATTTCTTATTTTTTTCCTCTACGTTTCAAGGAAATAAGCTGATATAAGCAAGGCCAGACTGTCTCCACAAAGCAGGCCAGACTGATTCCCATGATGCAAGGCCATGAGAAAGAGTTAATGTGGGGGATGGGGCTGTGATAGACCACTGCTGCTATCTCTCAATCTCCTGTAAAAGGGCAGAAAATGCAAGTTCCTATGTAATCAATAAGGCAAATGGCTAATTGCTCTCAGGGGAACTCTGATTTTTGTCTTAGGGGCATGAGAGATATAAATTATAGCTGCTTTATAAAGGTGAAAAAAACAAACCCCCCTTCCCCAGACCATGCCAGAACTATTCAGGGCCTGTTTTGGTTTTGTTCTCATGGCCCCAATGCATAGCACAGTGCCTGCACATGGTAAATGCCTAATAAATGACAGTTGGTTGATTGAGTGATGAATGCTATGTCCTTAGCACAGAGCCTTGACAACAAAGCAGGTTAAGAACCTATAGCAAGAAAAATGAATTGAATGAATGAATGAATGAATGGAGACACCATCAGTTTTGTTTTGTTTTGTTTTGTTTTTTTTTGGTTTTTGTTTTGGTTTTTTTTTGTAGCATCAGAGGAGGGCAGAGTGTCAGATATTGTTTGTGGCAAGAGGAACTAAATAATTTTGCCATATAGCTTAAAGGAAGGGAAGGGCTTTTTGTTTTGTTTTTTCAGTTCTGTCTCCCCCGTCTGACTGTGAGCTTCTGGAGGGCAAGGACTCTTTGCTTTTCTTTGTAACTCCAGCACTTTGCACAGTGCCCGACATGTAATAAATAGGCCCTTAGTAAGTGCTTGTTGGCTTAACTGCCAACTCATCTCTAAATCTAAGTATGAACTTGACAGATTGAAAAATCAGCCCATGATTATTTCCATGTGGACCACGTAGAGTTCTGGCTATACTAGATTAATATAACAAAGAGACGTTAGGAAAATTAATTTCTATCTTTAACTGACAATCAGCATCTCCTTGTGAACTAAGGGAAAATAAAACCCAAAGGAATAGAAAATACTCTCATTCACTTGTTTTCTGTCTTTATGTGTGAGTGGGAAATTCTGACATATCACCTTTCACCCTATCATTCCTCTCTTCTGGGAATACAAGGCCCCAAACTCTTTTTTTCACCCTTCTAGTTAGTTCCCTTAGGGTAGACGTTCTTTCCATCCCATGATCAAGGACAGCGTCAGCTCCATGGGATAACTACTTAATCAGCTACCAGCAGAGGAGGAATTTGGGGACCCTTTGGAAAGGACAAAAAATATCCAATGGATGTATGAGCACCACTATAGAATGTTTAAGAAAGCTGCCATTTGTGCATGGTGACTGGCAGAGTTATAAAGAAACAGAAGAGGGGTTTGCCTGTCTGCTACTGAAGAAAAAAAAGGTAAGAGCAGCCACACTTAGAACAAGGATAAGCAAAGGAGATCTAGGCTAGAGCCCACAATATCCTGAGAGCGCTGAGGGAGCAAATTTTAAAATACCTCAAAGGTAGGAGGATACCAAATGCATGGAAAATTCAAAAGTTTTTACTTACAAAAAAGTTGTCAGTTCAAAAAATTAAATACCACCAACCTTTATAACCACCTTACACTAACCCAAACATCTTCATGCGAATAATTTACACACATATCAATCAACAATTAAAAAATAAATGCTCTACAAAAGACATTTTAAAGTCACACAAATGATTTAAAGGTTCAGATCCCACTATACCTATTGCCTATTGACTATAAAAAAGTATTTTATTTGATAGAACAAAATGCTTAATTGAAGCATTTTCTTCAATTTTGAAGCTTCAAACTTTGAAGCAATCTCTTATAACAGTGCCTACAATATATGCTAAAATCATATTAGATTCCTTGAAAGATGAAACAACAAAAGTAATTTTGGCCCACAGTTATGGCATTATAAATATCATGTGAGTCATAAGACCAATGTGTTTGTTCTTCTTAAAAAGGATAACCAGCTTAGAGTTCAAATGGAAAAAGGATTCCCTATAAAAGGTATCATAGATATTCTTGTTCACAGATGACATTGTGTTGATTGCATCAAGCCTCAGAACTATCACAAGACCTCATAAATGACATTTATAATCATTCAAGAGTTTGACCTAACTACTCAGTTGAGGGGAAAAATAACAAATGGTTAAAGAATGCTTATTGCTCAGAATATGGTATGAAATTTGATGACTAGTCAATCAAATATGTACATATATGTATATACTTCTGTGTATGTGTTTATGTATGTGTCTATGTGTGTNCAATCAAATATGTACATATATGTATATACTTCTGTGTATGTGTTTATGTATGTGTCTATGTACACACACACATACATATAG
>NW_020954590.1:75972165-75977441 GCF_900497805.2 Vombatus ursinus
ACATATAAACATATGTGTATATATTCATGTAGTTATATGTATGTGTACATGTGTATGTATACGTATATAAACTACAGATGGACCATGAGTTGTGCCTGCAATTGCCTAGGAACAAACATGAGGACAGTGGTCTAGATTGCATTTGGAAAATGTTGCAGTGCTTTATAAGACCCCAAGCTTCTCCCTGAAACAAAAGCTCTTCTTAACTCCAATATTCTTCCATTGATGCTATATAGCTATGAAACAAAGAATACAGCAATCTCCAAAAAATTAAAATTTCAGGTCACCTAAAGGGTGATGGAGGGATAAACACGGGCATGAGTAAAATGTAGCAAGTTGTCAACAACAATGATAAAACAACAGCGATAAAAAACAATAAACTTTAGTGGAGAAATGACACAAGTGATATTATCAAAAATATGTATGCCAAAAGAGAAGGTAAAGCAGTCACATATCAAGAAAGAAAGAGTATTAATGGAGAGACCATGCTCTCCATTGGTGTCTATGCAATGTTAAGAGATATAGAAGACAGACTCAGAATAGATACTGGTGGGATTTCAGTAGGTTACTTAGAGAAGGATATGGAAAAAAGTAACATCGGATAGGAATGTATGGCTGGGTCATAATGTGAACCACTGAAAGCAAGACCCACAAGTATAAGATGACAACTCCAAATAAAGCTTAAGTATTGTTGTTGAGTTGTTTCAGTCATGTCCAACTCTTTGTGACCCCATTTAGGGCAAAGATACTGAAGTGGTTTTTCATTTCCTTCCCCAGTTCATTTTATAGATGAGGAAACTGAGGCAAACAAGGTTAAGTGACTTGCCTTGGAACTTACAGCTTGTATGTGTCTGAGGCCAGATTTGAACTCAGTCTTCCTGACTCCAGGCCTGACACTCTATCCACTATGCCACTTAACTGACCTAATTGAATTAAGTACAGAAGATGGAAACAAAGCTAGGTATCACAAGATAAATGCAATAACAACGCATAATCCTGTAGTAATGATGATAATTGGAGATAACTAGCATTAATTTAAGGTTTTTGAGAGCTTTACAAATGGTATCTCAATTTATTCTCACCACAAACCTGGAAGGTAGGTGCTATCATTATCCCTGTTTAACAAGGAAACTGAGGCAGGCAAAGCTTGAGTGACTTGTCTAGGCTTACATAGCTACTGAGTGCCGAGGTTTGATTTGAATTTACATCTTCCAGATCTGGTACTCTGCGCACAGCACCACTTGGCTGCCTGTAAGACAAAATATCAAGCGATAAAATTCGAAGTAGGCAGAGTTTGGAGACGAAAGCTAAATATAACAAAACAGGATGTGGGAGGAGCAAATATTGGGCAAAAAAGAGGTACAGCAGTACAACTGCTTCAGGATGGGAGAGCATATAGGATAATAAGTAATGGATGATAGAGGAAGAACTGCTCAAATCATCCTTTGCTTCTGTATTTGGACTTGAAAAGATAGAACAAAAAATGGCTCGTTGAGAACACTTAAGATTGGAAAGGTAGCACCTATTCACCTTTAAAAAAGTTTGTCACAGATGGACTCGATTTTCAGTTCCTGAAAGAACTTGTAGATGTTGTTGCTAAGTCACTGTCAGTGATCTCCAAAAGACTGTGGAGTATGAGAGAGATGATACAGGATTAAAGAAACACAGATGTCACAATTTATAAAAATATGAAGAATGGAATCAAAAAACCAGAAATTATTAAGCTTAACTTCAGCTCCTGGCAAAATTTTAGGATATTCTTCAAGGAATGTTTATTGAAGGTTGAGAAAAGGAAGCAGTCAAAAAGAGCCAGCATGTTTTCATCAAAAATAGGGCATGCCAGACCGACCTTATTCCAATTATTGACATGATTACAAGAAAAACAGATGAAATAAATGTTACAGATGTTGTAGATATAGGTATAAACATTTGACAAAATTCTCCACGCTATTCTAGTGGGCAATATAGTGATAATATAAATTAGATGACAAGGTAACTAAGATTAAGAACCAGCTGATGGATGAGAATCAAAGAATAGTCACAATAATTAAATGCCAATTTGGAAGGAGATCCCTAGTAGCTCACCTCAGAGATAGGTCCTTATCTATCCCTATACATTTTCCCATTTTTATCAATGACTTGGAAAAATGCAGAGATGGTACAAAGCTAAGCAGAAGAGCTAATACAATAAACATTTATTAAGCACATGCTCTGTGTCAGGCACCATGCTAAATTCTGTGGATACAAATAAGAAAAATACAGATAATCCCTGCCCTCAAGGAATTCACAATCTAGTGAGAGAAGACAATAAAGAAAAGGAAGCTGAAAAGTGGAAAGTGAAAAGTGAGGGAAAATACTATATGGTACCTGGGATAGGAGCAGAAGAAAAAATGGTGGAATTGAAACCAAGCAGATCCACTATCTAGTAGCAAATGAAAAGGTGACTGAGATATTGAGCCCTCTATGAAGAGAAGCCATTGGAGGAGTTTTTTGCTCTGCCCTCCAATTCGAAATAAAAATATAAAAAGCAACTGAGAGTATTGATGAGTTGTGAGAAGCAAAGCTGAAGCAATCTCCATGATGATGAGTTTTCCTGGTGACCTTTTTATCTTGGGTGGAGCATGATGAAGATGATGATGGAGTTAAAACTAAGTAGAACAGCTGGTGGCAAATAAAGAGCTAAAATGTTGAACAGCAGAGACATAGTGTAAAAATATCTCAAGGGGAAAAGGATAAACTTATATACTACCTACTATGTGCCAGGGACCGTGCTAGGCTCTTTACAAATATTAACTCATTTGACCCTCACAACAACCCTGCAAGGTAAGTACTGTTATTATTCCCTTTTTATGGTTAGGGAAACTGTGGGATATGGAGGTTAAGTGACTTACTTATTCATGGTCACACAGCTAGCTGGATTTGAACTCAGGTCCTCCTGACTCTAGGGCCAGAGCTCTATTCATTGTGCCACCTCATTGCTTCAACAAGGTAGTATGTTGGGCCGAATCCAATAAATTGAAACTTTATTGGGATAAATGTAAAATGTTGGGTTAAAAGATCAACTTTTAAAGTACAAGATGGGAGAGGCATGGTTTCATGTAAGGAAAAAGTCCCTAATAATTAGAGTCATCATAAAGTAGAATAGGTTTACCATTGGAGGAGGGGTCATTGTGTCTCTTTTTATTAGGGATACTTCAAGCAAAGAAAGGCTGCATTGTTGCTCTTTGGGCAAATTGTAGAAGGGATTATTGTTAAAATAAGGGTTAGACTAGAAGGCCTGCAAGTTCCCTTAACCACGATCACAAGAGAACCTCTTTAGAATGGTAGGGTGGGAGAAGTTTCAGTGAAAGAAAAAAAAGAGGGCACAGAAACAGCAGGTGGTAAGTGGAGAAGGTGAACTGTGCCTATTCCCCAATTTGTTTTTTTCCAGGGCTGGTTCTGAGTACTAACTTCACCCAGTGAGAAACCCTGTGAGGTTACCATGTTACTTCAATATAAAAATTAAATAGGTTTTATGGCTCAGTTCTCTCTTGGAGAATTAGATGGTGATTCTAACATAATAGAAAGTCATGCTGTTCAGCCCCTCTGCCAGAGAAATCATATCAGTGCAGCATTGCAGGTGAGCTCCTTTCTCAAAATCCTGAACACTATCTGGTCAGATAAACCTCAGAAAGCAAAGTTCTGGACTTTTTTTTGGCTTAATCTACTATATTATCGAGATTTTTCAATGCTTCTCAGCTAAAGTACTCTATGTATCTTGTTGCTATATTTAATTTATTTGGCAGAAAGTTCATCATGGATGCTGATAAGCCTGAAATTCAGAAAAAAATCTCAGTCTCTTACATTATGGACAAAAGAGGAATTGAATCAACTGCTGAAATGACTCAGAATTTCCATGAAGAAAAAGGCTTCAAAGCTGATACGAGTATATATCAAATTAAAGTATATACAGGTGATTGTAAAGGAGCAGGCACTAATGGTGAGGTCCACATCACCCTCTTTGGAAATCAAAACACCTCTGAATCTTTTCTTCTCACTGAGTCATTGGAGCATGCAAATCCTTTTGAAATGGGAAAGGTGAGTTTTGAAGAGTTTATGTTCTATGAAATAAATCAGCCACACTCACTTCTGTAGTATCATTTTCTAATGCAAAAGACCTCAATAAAGTGAACAATATTTAGTACTGCTTCTTTTTTCACTTTTCCTCTTAGTAGAATGTAAACTTCTTATGGATAAAAACTTTCTTATTTTCTCATTGTGTCCTCATTACCCAAAACAGTGCATCACACACAGTAATTTTGTAAATTTTGTGAATTGATTTGCATTTAATTCAAAGCATTTTCTAAATGTTGATCTCATAATTTTATGTATTCTTTTAAATTAGAACACTGGCAATTTGTGTCTGCCACACAAAATTCCACTGAGCTTATCTTGCACAGCCTTAACAGCTTTGAATATATAGAATTAATCCTTATGAAATGACTTCTTTCTTTCCTAAGTCAGTGACACACCTGCATCAATACTCTTTTTCTTACTTTCAACTTCATGCTATCTTTTAAAGGGCCATTTATGCACCTCCATTGATATTCTGATCCAGGGTCTTATCATGTTATTGAGATGACTCCAGTTTCCTTGAAAACCATCTACTAAGTCATAGGGAGTCTGAAAGATGTCTCAGTCAAGAAGCATCCACAGCCTACTGTGGAAAGATACACAGAATCATAGACACTCCAAGTGCTGATGAATTTATATACTCTAGTACCTAGGTATTGGGTGAATTTGCATTACCTCACATTAGCCCAGAAGTTTATTTCTTTGTTCATCTTCTGTATATTATCCTCTTTCATATTATAAATTTTCATTTTATTTTATTTTATTTTTTATTTTTAGGCAACTGGGGTTAAATGACTTGCCCAGGATCACACATCTAGTAAGTGTCAAGTGTTTGGTCTGAGGCTGAATTTGAACTCAGATCCTCCTAACTGCTGGGCCAGTGCTCTATCCACTATGCCACCTAGCTTCCCCCATATTATAAACTTTTAAAGGGCATGGATTATATATAACAACCAGTAGAGGATAACATATGTCAAGTGAGATATTATGTGCAAAGTACTTTGCAAATTTTAGAGCATTATATAAATGCTAGCTATCATCATCATTATCATTGTAATCATCATCATTATCACCATCATCTAGATGATATGGTGGCTTGGAGGTAAGAAGACCTGAGTTCAAATCTAGCCTCATATACTTACTAGCACTGTGACCCTGAGCAG
>NW_020954590.1:75977494-75984541 GCF_900497805.2 Vombatus ursinus
GTAATCATCATCATTATCACCATCATCTAGATGATATGGTGGCTTGGAGGTAAGAAGACCTCAGTTCAAATCTAGCCTCATATACTTACTAGCACTGTGACCCTGAGCAACTCACTTAACCTCTGTCTGCCTCACTTTTCCCAAATGTAAAATAGGGATAATAATAGCACCTATATCCCAGGGTTGTCATGGTGATCAAATGGGATAATATTTATAAAGTGCTTACTGCAGTACCCGGCACATAGTAGGTGCTATACAAGTGGTAGTTATCATCATCATCAAGTATATTATTGTCTTTGGTACATATTTTGATTCTTACACAGTATATCTTTATCTCTAGCCCTCTTAGATTGTAGTAGATGCTGCTACTGCTCCTCTCTGCTTTCTCCTGGCCCTATACTTATATTGTTAATCAGGGACATCACTCTTCATGTCCTCTCTGACCCAAACTACTTCAGTTTATTTATTTTTAAACATTTTCTCAATTACTTGTAAAACAATTTTTATATATATTTTTAAATTTTGAGTTCCAAATTCTCTCCCTCCCTTTCTCTCCTCCCCCTCCCTGATATGGCAAGCAATTTTATTTAGGTTATACATGTACAGTCATGCAAAACATTTCCATATTAATCATGTTCAAAAAAAGAAAAGTAAAGAAAGTTTTAAAAAAATATGCTTCATCTACATTGATTTCATCAGTTCTTTCTTTGGAATTAGATAGCATTTTTTCACCTTAAGTCCTTCAGAATTGTCTTGGATCATTGTATTGCTAAGAATAGCTAAGTTATTCATCATACAATATTGCTGTTATTGTATACAATGTTCTCCTGGTTCTGCTCACTCTACTTTGTATCAGTTCATATAAGTCAAACTACTTCAGTTTAAAGGAAAACACACATAAAAGGTAATACTCCCCATTAGTATTTAGGTCTTGCCCTGGTCACATAGATCCCTGGATGTCTAGATCTACATCTAGACTAGACCCTCTAAATACAGATGTAGATATATATGCCATATGTAGTATGGTCTAGGCCCTAAAGACTACACATTCACCTAGACTCTAGGGGAAAGAGTCATTGATTAGGAATAAGAGGACATAGGTTCAAATCTTGACTCTACCTTTTTCTACCAGTATGACCTCAAGCAGGTTGCTTAAACTCTGCCCTTTTTGTCAGCAGGCAGTGAGATGAAACTATTGGTTACTTTTCACATAATAAAGTATATGGCAGTGAAACTTGAACCTGGCAGGGTTTGCAACATAACCTTTCTATTAAAGTCAACGATTGTCATCTGAGAGCCACATACTATAAGAAATGAAACAGCCAGGACAGAAACAATGAAGTCCAAGAAACCAGCCATCAAAGAAGCATTAACACAATGTTGACTCCAATTTCTCTATGAGAATGGGATTGTGTATCCCCATTTATAAAATGAAGAGGCTAGATATCTAATTAGTAGAGTCCATAGAATTCAAGATCTAAAGTCAGGAAGCTCTGAGGTTGAATTCGGCCTGCCTCAGACACTTACTATCACTATAACCCTGAGCAAGTCATTTAAATTCCCTTAGCATTAGTTTCCTCATCTGTAAAATGGAGATAATAGTGCTTACCTACAATGGTTGTTGTGTGGATCAAATGACATTTTACACACACACATACACACACATATGACTTTGCAAACCTTGGAAGGGTTATGTAAATGCTAGGTATTATTTGTAGTAGCTAGGGGGGTGGGAGGAGAAGGAGGAGCATCAAAGATCTCTTCTAGCTCTCAGTTTATCATCCTGTGATATTGTTATTTATCTTCAGAATCCTCAGCTGACACAAACATGCAGCATAAGTTATCTATTAATATGTAAGAAGTGACCCTAGTTACTTTTGATTCTTGACTAAGCACCAAGCCCAAATCAACCACAAGTTGAGTTGAACGCCATCCCAAACAACCTGTTTCACTAGGCTAACAGGTTTATGGTTGACCTGCTTAGATGCTTGCACCCTTGCAACTATAATGACAATCCAAATCCTGGGATGCATTGGGGAAACAAGTTAAGAAAAAGTGCAGGAAATAATGAACATCCTTCTCTAACACCCTTAAAAAGGGCAAAAATACATTCAAGGTTTGTCACTAATGGTGCATTATGAAAATGGTCAGACAGTGAGAGGAAAGGAGGATGAGGCTAGGAACATGAGGTAACATTAAGGTAACAAGAACAAAATAAAGTGAGCAGCTGATTAGGGCTTCCCTTTGAATCATAGTCTCCTATTTGTCTTTCTGTATGGTAAGAGATATTTGGCAGAAATGTTATTAAGGGAAACTATGTTGTCTTCTCATATTTCAAAAGAATATCCTATATTTTAGACTCCAGACATAGAAAAAAGTTTCAAGCAGTAGGATGAAAGAATAAGAAATCATTATTCTCTTTTTATCATATTCCAGTTATAAGTCAGTCTGTGTATAGTAGATAACAATAATAAAAAGTACATTTCTTTGTATGCCTGACAATTTACATTGTATAGAGCTACCATATCTCTTATGTCCCCTATCCAAGGTTAAAAAGCATCAAGTAAGGACTGGAAGAGTACATTTTTTTCTATTTAAAGGAAATCATATAATCGACCTAGAACATATACTAAAGGCATTCATTAGTAACAATTATTCATCCTGTTATCCCCTTGGTATTTTTCTGCTAAATGTATTTGCTGTAGTATCAAACCTGAGCAAGCCAAACATTTTCATTTTCATGCTTTGATGTACTACATTTTAATCATTTCACCTCTTTTCCTTTAAAAAAAAAAAAGGTTGATACGTTCCAAATTAAAACAAAGAACTTAGGACGCCTGGATCGAATTGAAATTATGCATGATGGAAAAGGGCTCAGTAAGTACCTGCGTTTCATTATTTTAACCAGTTTGGAATTGCTGCCCTACAGGTCTGTCGGTGGTCTTTGTATTTGAAGATGTTCCCACTGACTGCATTGCTCTCTGAGCACAAGAGGATGACTGAAAAGACCAATGTGTAGCCCAGGCCTTTCCCCAGTGTGTGTGAAGGAAGACTGCCCTTTAGCTAACAGCTGTAGATACCCTTTGCCAAGCTTGTTGCTATTTTTGATTCTGGATCTTCCACAAAGATGGGGGGGGGGAAAGGATCTCATCACTGACTGCTAGGTATAAGGCAAGTCTGTGTCTTTCTCTATTGCCCCAAATTCCATAGATATTCTGCATTACCTAACAGTAGCTGTTAACACAAGCTTCTACTACTTATTTTGGTTTTTTTCCCCCTCAGTTTATAGCATATTATTTTTCCCAATTACATGTCAAGATGATTTTAGCACTCATTTTACAAGATTTTGAGTTCCAAATTTTTCTCCCTCCTTCCCTCTCCTCCCCTTCTGAAAAATGGAAGGTAATTTGATATAGGTTATACATGTGCTATCATGTAAAACATATTTCCATATTAGTCACAGTTGTAAAAGAAGAAATAGATCAAAAGGAAAAAAAACCATGAAAAACAATAAAGTGAAGAAACGGTGCTTTGATATGCATTCAAAGCCCATCAGTTCTTTATCTGGATATGGACAGCATTTTCCTTCATGAGTCCCTTGTACTTGTCTTGGATCATTGTGTTGCTGTGAAGAGCTGAGTAGTTCATAGTTGATTATCACGTAATGTTGCTGATACTGTGTACTAGTCTCCTGGTTTAGTTCATATAAATCTTCCCAGGTTTTTATGAAATCTTTCTGTTCATCATTTCTTATTGAACAATAGTATTACATTACATTCATATACCATAGCTTGTTCAGCCATTCTCCAATTGATAGGCATCTCCTCAATTTCCAATATTTTGCCACTATGACAGCGGCTGCTATAAATGTTTTTGCACATGCAGGTTCTTTTCATTTTTTTATGATCCCTTAGGGATACAGACCTATTAGTGGTATTACTGGATCAAAGGATATGAACAGTTTGGTTGCCCTTTGGGCATAGTTCTAAATTGCTCTCTAGAATAGTTGGATCAGTTCACAACTCCACCAACAATGCATTGGTGTCAATTTTCCCACATCACCTCCAACATTTATCATTTTCCTTTTTCGTCATATTAGACAATCTGACGGGTGTGATGTGGTACCTCAAAGCTGTTTTAATTTGCATTTCTCTGATCAAAAGTGATTTAGAATATTTCTTCATATGTCTATAGATAGCTTTGATTTCTTCATCTGAAAACTGCCTATTCATATCCTTTGACTACTTACCAACTGAGGAATAGCTTGTATCCTCATAAGTTTGACTCAGTTCTCTATATGTTTTAGAAATGAAGCATTTATCAGAGACACTGGCTGTAAAAATTGTTTCCCAGCTTTCTGTTTCCCTTCTAATCTTGGTTGAATTGATTTCATTTGTGCAAAAGCTTTTTTATTTAATATACTCAAAATTATCTATTTTACATTTTGTAATACTCTTTATTTCTTGTTTGTTCATAAATTCTTCCCTTCTCCATAGATCTAAAAGGTAGATTATTCCTTGCTCTTCTATTTTGCTTATGGTGTCACCTCTTATGTCTAAAACATTTTGACCTTATTTTTGTATATCATGCAAGATGTTCTATACCTAGTTTATGCCTTATTGTTTCCCGGTTTTCCCAGAAGTTTTTGTAAAATAATGAGTTCTTTGGGTTTATCAGCACTAGGTTACTATGGTCATTTATTACTGTGTCTTGTGTACCTAATCTAACCCACTGATTTACCACTATTTCTTAGCCAGTACCAGATAGTTTAGGTGATTACTGCTTTATAATATAGTTTGAGATCTGGCATTGCTAGGCCACATTCCTTTGTATTTTTTTCATTAATTGCCTTGAAATTCTTAACCTTTTGTTCATCCAGATGAATTTTGTTGTTATTTTTTCTAGCTCTATAAAATAACTTTTGGTATTTTGATTGGCATGGCACTGGATAAGTAAATTAACTTAGGTAGAATTATCATTTTTATGATATTGGCTTGGCCTGTCCATGAGCAATTGATATTTTCCCAATTGTTTAGATTTGACTTGATTTGTATGAAAAGTGTTTTCGATTGTGTTTGTATAGTTCCTGGGTTTGTCTTGGCACATAGCCTCCCAGGCATTTTATATTGTTTTTAGTTATTTTAAATGGAATTTCTCTTTCTATCTCTTGATGCTGGGCTTTGTTGGTCATATAAATACTTGCTGATGATTTATGTGGGTTTATGTTTTATACTGTAATTTTGCAAAAGTTGTTAATTGTTTTAAGTAGTTTTTTAACTTGATTTTCTAGGGTGTTCTGAATATACTATCATATCATCTGCAAAGAGTCATAGTTTCCTTTCTTCATTGCCTATTCTAATTCCTTTGATTTCTTCTCTTATTGCTATAACTAACATTTTAGGTAATATATTGAATAATAGTGGTGATAATGGACATCCTTGCTTTATCCCTGATCTGATTTGGAAGGCTTCTAGCTTATTTCCTTTAGACATAATGCTTGTTGATGGTTTTAGATAGATACTACTTATAATTTTAAGGAATGCTCCCTTTATTCCTATGCTTTCTAGTGTATTTTTAGCACTACATTTTTTAAATTTATTTAGTATTTAATTTTCCCCAGTTACATGTAAAAATATTTTTAACATTTGTTTTAAAACTTTGAGTTCCAAATTCTCTCCCTTTCTCCCTTTCCACCCACCCTCAATTGAGAAGGCAAGCAATTCCATATATGTTATATATGTATAGTCATGCAAAACATATCTATAATAATCATGTTGTGAAAGAAAACATCCTTTCACCCTGTCCCTCCTCAAAAGTGTTGTGCCTCTGATTACCGCTTCCCTTAATCTGTCCTCCCTTCTGTCACCATCCCCCTTCTCTTATCCTTTTCCCCTTCTATTTTCCTGTAAGGTAAGATAGATTTCTATACCCCATTGCCTGTGTATCTTATTTCCCAGTTACATGCAAAGACAATTTTTAACATTCATTTTTAAAACTTTGAGTTCCAAATTCTCTCCCTTCATCCCTCCCCACTCACCCTCATTGAGAAAGCAAGCAATTTGATATAGGTTATACCTGTGTAGTCATGCAAAACACTTCCATAATAGTCATGTTGTGAAAGGCTATATTTCCCTCTGTCCTATCTTGCCCTCCCACCCCATTTATTCTCTTCTTTCACCCTGTCCCTCCTCAAAGTGTTTGCTTCTGATTAACCCTCTCTCCTGTCACACCCCTCTTATCCTCTTCACCCCTGCTTTCCTGTAGGGTAAGATAGATTTCCCTACCCAATTGAGTGTGTATCTTATTCCCTCTTTAAGCCAGTTCTGAAGAGAGTAAGGTTCGCTCATTCCCTCTCACCTCCCTCCTCTTCTCCTCCTCTGTAAAAACTTTTTCTTGCCTCTTTTATGTGAGATAATTTACCCCCTTCTCCCTCTCCCTTTCTCCTTCTCCCAGTACATTACTTTCTCACCCCTTTTGTTTTTTAGATATCATCATTTCATATTAAACTCACCCTGTGCCCTCTGTCTACCTGTGCCCTCCCTCCAACTACCCTAACAATGAGAAAGGTCTCATGAGTTACAAATATCACCTTTCCATGCAGGAATGTAAACAGTTCAACTTTAACAAGTCCCTTATGATTTCTCTTTCCTGTTTACCTTTTCATGTTTCTCTTGAGGCTTGTATTTTAAAGTCAATTTTTCTATTTAGCTCTGGTCTTTTCTCAAGAATGCATTAAATTCCTCTGTCATTGAATATAACTTTTCCCTCATTGATTATACTCAGTTTTGTTGGGTAGCTGATTCTTGATTTAAATCCTAGCTCCTTTGATGTCCAGAATATCATATTCCAAGCCCTCTGGTCCCTTAATGTAGAAATTGCTAAATCTTGTGTTATTCTGATTATGGTTCCACAATACTTGAATTGTTTCTTTCTGGCTGCTTGCAATATTTTCTCCTTGACCTCAGAACTCTGGAATTTGACTATAATATTCCTGGGAGTTTTCCTTTTGGGATCTCTTTCAGGAGGTGAACAGTGGACTCTTTCAAT
>NW_020954590.1:75984672-75985321 GCF_900497805.2 Vombatus ursinus
TTTTTTCATTCTTTTGGTTTTGTTTTATAATTTCTTGATTTCTCATAGTCATTGACTTCCATTTGCTCCATTATAATTTTTTAAGGAATTACTTTCTATTTAAAAATACATAATAAGAAAAGAAAAAGAAACATTATAAACTTAAAGGTGAATATAAGAGAGTTATGGCAATTTACTGATTACTCCTCCTTCTTGACTACCAGACTCTACCATTTATTTAGATTGATTTTTTTAATATTACCTTAATTTCAATCCTTTTTCCCCAACAATTGCTACTTAGAGATCTATTGCCACCTCATCCTAGCAGAGAAGGTGGAACAAGCATTGCTTTCTTGCTCAATCACTGGCTTCAGTACTGGACTTTATTGTTTTCCTTCCTATTCTTGTCATTGGGTGTGGTTCAAAAATAACAATAACGAACCTACACAGAAAATTTTGGTGCTATTTGTGGCCCAGTTCCGGTCATAGACAAGGCCATCTCCAGTTACCCTGATCTATGTCTTGCCATTGGACCCAGATGGCTCTGGAGGAGAGAGTGAGACTGGCGACTTTGGACAGCCTTGCCTCACTTAAATCCAATTCAGTTGCAAGTCAAGATAACAGTCTGTGAGTAGCAGTAACTGCCCTACTGGCCAGTTTCAGTTGGTGG
>NW_020954590.1:75985348-75990745 GCF_900497805.2 Vombatus ursinus
TTCCTTCCTTCCTTCCTTCCTTCCTTCCTTCCTTCCTTCTTTCCTCCCTTCCTTCCTTCTTGCCTTCCTTCCTTTGTTCTCCCCTCCCTCCTTCCACATGAGAAATCATATACTCACCTGTAGGTGCTCTTTCCAAAGGAATATAAATTTCTGGAAATAGAGTTCTGGAAACCAGGCATTGATAAAGCTATTCACATTCATATGGAGTGACTTGACCATGCCTTAAACCCAAATCATTCTGTCTCTTACTAATTGACTAGTAATAAGTCCCAGCCCAAGCCTCTATTAGTCATTGTTTGAGTATCAATTTCTCAGGTAACAATTTTTTTCCATTCTGGCAAGAAACCCTGAGGTTCTTCCCCTCCCAAATTGAATTTTTTTAATAGGTACATGAGGCCATCTTTTGCTTCATTTCTTACCCAACTTTAAATCACTGAATGGGTGTTGCCTCAGACAAATTGAGACCCAAGAAAGACCTTATAAGGATTACAACTTTTCTTGAAATAGAGCTCTGGAAATCAGTCATTGACAAAGTCTGGGTAAGACCTTAGCTTAAAAAGGTCAAGGTCTCCTACTACATCCAGGGCCATCTCCAGTCATCCTGATGTATGTCTTGCCAGTGGACCCAGATGGCTATGGAGGAGAGAGTGAGTCTAGTGACTTTGCACAGCCCTGCCTTACTTAAATCCAATTCACTTGCAAGTCAAGACATCACCTTTCTGATGTCATTGGTCCTCTTTGAGAAAGAAGGACAAACAACAATCTAGTCATGGAGGTGGTTGAGTCAAAAGTAATCAACATCTTCATTTCATTGCCAGTCAACCAAAGAGAAGGATTATTATCTTGATGGAAGCCTTGTGCTTTACAATCTATTCATTATCCAGCCTACTGCCAGGTAGCAGAATTCAGTGGGTGCTTTTGAGTCTATACCAGCAAACATATTTGGCTTTATGGAATTGGTTGAAATACCAGAAACACTCCAACCTGCTCTTAGACATGAGAATGTACTGATAAAACATTAAGGAAAAACCTGTAAAGCAGATGGGGAACATACTTTTGCTAGAGAGGATATTGCCTTCATCAAGACAAACCAAAACCTGTACAATTTCTTATCATGTGCTATGTTTGTCCATGTCTCCCCATATATACTTCATAGAGGATCCAACCCACATACAAAGACCACCCACTGACATCTGGGGCATTACCAGTTCTTCACTATCACTCATTAGTACTAGTCAACAGGTGATAAATTTGATTTTTGTTTTGCCATAATCTGTGAAACTAGATAAAAACAATAAAGAAAAAATATAGAAACAATGTTCCTGGAGTAAAATGGAATCATGTAACCGACAATTATAAGGGTGATTACTATTTGAAAGCCACTATATAAGCTTACAATGCATGATTAGTTTAGGAAAAAGTCCCATAATAATCCACCTTTCCTTCATGCAATGCTACTTCCAGCCTTTTCATATAAGTACACCAGACTACTCTATTCTTCTTCTTCTGAGTATTTGGAAAAGATGGTTATTCATTACCCTGCATATCTCATTCTATTCATCTGCCTGGATTTTTTGTTTTGTTTTGTTTTTTCCTTTCTCTGCATCTACTATTCTCACTAATGTGCACCACTGCCCACTGATGTTAGGAAATTCAGAATTGTTAATGGAAATACTATTTGTTGAGTATGAGTTCCTACTCCATTTCTTTAAGCTATTAAGAGATAAAAATCCTACAATTTTCTGAATACCCTTTGAAATTCTTTAGTATTTTCACTGAAGTTCATAAGTCAAGGGAAAGGTCTTGGAAATTATTTAGAAAGCCTTTCCAGTGATTGAAAATATCAGAGGCAGAAAGACTGTCTATCGTGAGAGACTCATTTCTGAGTAAATCATCATTTTGACTTGAACTTTATCATTTTGAGTTGAGTTGTCCTGGCTACTTCTTCATGGATGACTCTAATATGTTTGTAAGGCAGTGCCAGATAAAACACAGAAATGCCTCAAATGGATAGATGAAGAATGTAATCTGTAAAATAATGAATGAAGTGAGATCTGGAATAATAACCACAATAACAATGATGACAGTGACAATAACACCAACAATATCTAGCAAGACATGAACTGGTGACCACAATGAAATATTAGACAAAATTATTTTTCATGAACTGACCGATGACAAATCCCCATATTCTAAATACAGATCTCAAAATATTCTACAAAATTCAAGCACCAAAATATACTGGGACCAGATCATTGTAGCAGACTGAACTGTTGCTTGCAATCACCCAAACATAATTTAGGTCCATGAGAACATAAGAATAACATTTTAGTAGCTGTCACTTTATTGAATATGCACAAACTCTAAACTAATGGGGAACATGCTTTTAAAATATAGAGATCTAGCAGAGGAGATCAGAATTATTTGGGAACAGGAGTGAGGTGTGTGTCATTCTGGTTCTTCTTTCTGCTGCTGGAATTTTACCAAGGATGTTTTGGGTAAGGCTACAGAACATGTCATTACTTGCTAATAATTTTATTGAGTTATAAAAAGTGGTTATATACTTCTGAAACAGTCCAGAGACCATAAATATAAAACAATAGTAACTGGATAATGGTTTATCTCTTAACTGTTTCTATCACAATTCCATCAAAAAGCTAAAGAACTAGATGACAGCAACAGTGATGGTGATGATGATGATGATGATGATGATGATGATGATGATGTTGATGATGATGATGTTGCTGATGGGATTAGTATCCCAAGTTAGTCAATAAATATTAACTAAGCATCTGCTTTGTGCCTGGTTCTGAGAATATGGGGAAAAGGGAAAAAATGTAAATTTTAGTCCCTGTCCTCAAAGAGCTCAAAGTTTAATTGGAGGTGAGGATGGGGAGGGAGACAAAAAATAAATAATTATGTACAAACAAGCTTTATACAAGATAAATAGGAAATAATTAACAGAGAGAAGGCACAAGCATTAAGGCATATGGGGAAAGGCTTCCTTTAGATGGTCAAGTGTTTTTTTTTTTCTGGGACTTGAAGGAAGCTGGTAGAAAACGATGAGGAGGGAAAGTTTTCCAGTTATGGGGGATAGCCAGTTAATGTGCCTGGATTGAGAAGATGGAGTATCTTGTGTGAGGAACAGAAAGAAGGCCAATGGCACTGGATTACATAGTATGTGGAGGAAGTGGCGGTGTAAATGGTAAGAAGATTGGAAGGTAGGGGTAGTAGAACCAGGTTGTGAAGGTCTTTGAACATCTAACAGAATTTTACATGTGATCCTTGAAGTAATAATAAACTAATAGAGATACTGTGTGTGTGTGTGTGTGTGAAATGGTTAGACCTACACTTTAAGATCATTGCCAGCTGAGTAGAGGATGAACTGAGATCCAGAGAGATGAGGCAGGCAGATCAGCCAACAGCAAGCTATTTCAATAGTCCAGGAGTGAGGAGATGAGGGCCTGCACCAGCATAGTGGCAGTATCAGAGGAAAACAGGAGACATGTGCGAGCTATTGCAAAGGTGAAATTGACAGTGTGATAAAATGAAAAGAAATGGAGAGATAGAAAGCTTTAGGCTCACCTTACTCTAAATACTCAAGATGATCAATTTTATACAAAATATAGCAGAACAAGTGGCACTCCTTCCTTTTTTGTGCCTCAAGAAAGCAAGACACCCCAGAAGAAATCATAAATACCAGACCCTGCTTGCATTGAAATACTTCAATGCAGATGGCACTAACCACTAAAGTGGGCAAACTTTAGTGCTCATGAGTGGCCTGAAGAAAGGAATATTTTTTATTATTGTCCAATACTTATCATAACAAAATTAGAAATAGATCACAAAGAGATCTTTTCATTTTTAGGCAAACTAATGAGGTTCAAGTCACACAGCAATGTGTTGCCAACCAATGCAGTAAACCCACAAAATAATTTCACAGCTGAGAAGATTAAAAGAAATGAGATAAATTGAGGTACTACTAAATCCAAAGAATGGACAAGTTGGAAAGTTTAGAAAATTGAAAATATTCATATAATACAAACTCCAGAAATTATACCTAATAATAAAACAGGTTACATAAAGCAGTAGTGTCTTAAACGATTTTGAAAAAGAGATTGGCATACTTAGAATGGTACTCCAAAAAAACTTTTATCTATTTCGATAGCATGAATGCAACTAATGGACCAATCAAATGAAAACATAGTAAGTCAGGAAAGCAAGCAAATTCTAGCAGGTATCCCTATCTTTTTTGGGGGGAGGGGGTCAAAGACCCTTCTTCCAGTCTGGCAGACATGAATCCATGTGTACCTTCTCAGAATAAATCAGTAAAGCATAAAATATTTTTAAAGCATAAAGTAAAAAACACACAGGATTATGATGAAAATCAATTAGATTAAAATATAATTATCAATTTTTTTTAAAGTTCACAGATCCCAAGTTAAGAACTCTTGTCTATAATTATCATAGATGAATGTTTTTCTCCCATGATATTTAACAGAAAGTATAAAAACAACTGAAAGACTGTTGACAGTGGTATCTGACATGGTCATTTCCATGGTAAATATCATAGGGGGAAAGGTAGAATTTTCAAGGAATAACTCTAAGAACATGTGTTCTTCCACCTCAGCAAAAGTGATTTTAGAGAGCTATTGAAGATATTTCCAAACTACATTGCCTGCACTTTTACTATTTTCAATGAGCCTAAAAAGGATAAGGTTACCTCCTATTTTTTTAGAACTACAAAAAACAACAACAACAACAACAACCAGCTATTATATTGAACTGTGCAATAGCCCACAGAACAACACAATAACAACAACAACAACAAGAAGCATGGTAACAGGATATGAACTACTCTCAGGACAATTTTATTTAACTTTATAAGTTAAAAAGAACATATTTCAACATATATACAATTTATCACTCCTACTACCCTTCCTACCCATTGAACAATGACAATTTTTAAAAAAAACCCTAATCATACAACACATAGTCCAAAAAAACACCATAATCCCACATTGGCCATACCTTTTAACTTCTTCACCTTTTTGGCAAGAGGTGAGTAACCTATTTCATCTTTAGTCCTCTCGACTTATGGTTTACCATTTCTTTGAGATTTAAAGTATTCCAAAGTTGTTTTTCTCCAAAATATTATTGTATTTATATACATCATTCTTCTAGTTCTACTCACTTCGTTCTGCATTAGTTTCATAAAGGTCTCCATAGTTTCCTCTGAACACTTTCTATTTCATTACTTCTTTTGGAACAGTAACATTCCATTACATTCATAAACTGTAATTTCTTTAGTCATACCTCAGTAGGAGTATAGCCCCTTAGTTTCCAATTTTTGGATAATATGAAAGTAGCTACTATAAACATTTTTGTGTACATAGG
>NW_020954590.1:75990787-75995658 GCF_900497805.2 Vombatus ursinus
TCCTTATGTCTTAAAAAAGCAAATCTCTTTAGAGAATAGCATAGTAGTAGTAGTAGTAGTAGTAATGGTGGTGGTAGTAGTAGTAGTAGTAGTAGTATAGCTGTGCCAAAAGAAACACACAATTAACTTTCTAGGCATAGTTCTGAAATTGTTTTCTGAAATTGATGGAACAATTCACAGCTCCATTAACAGTGCATGCACAGTCTCCCTGTTTTTTTTACAGTCTTTCCCATGTTTGTCATTTTCCTCTTTTGTTGTCTTTGCCAATTTGATGGACTCAAAGTGAAACCTCAAAATCACTTTGATTTTAATTTCTCTAATTATTAATGATTTAGAGTCTTGTTCATGTGGTTGTTAAAGTTTATATTTCTTTCTTTGAAAACTGCCTAAGACTTTGTCTATCTAATCCCCATTGAAAAGGATGAAAAGAACAAGGTGATCAATCAACAAGCATTTACTCAGTACCTCCTGTATGTCAAGTACTATGTTAGGTACTTGGGATATAGAAACAACAACAACAACAACAACAGCAAAAATATAAATTGCAAAAATTGAAATGCTCCTACTGATAATAACAATAAAAATGGAACTCAGTATGACATAAACATGAAGAGAACTAGAAACTCTACTGAAATATCAGAAAGAGTTCACTGAATATACACTTATGCATTTGAATTTGATCTTTCTTAATCTAGAACATATTTAAGTAAATAAAAATTACATGTTGGTATGTCTTTGAGTGATGATAAAAAGTTATTTTCCCTCTAATTTCATGAATTTGTATTCACTAATATTGAATAATGAATTTCTCTTTTATCAAGTAGACTCTCACTATTACTTGTTTATCATAAAGTCCAAAGGGGAAAATGCGTGTGTATTTAAATACAGAAATGTATTTGAAGTTGATTTTCTTTAAGTGAGAGAATTTCATCTCCTTTTCTTCAGAAAAGTTTAAGAATTTAGCATCACAAAATGTTAAAGCTGGATAGGGTTCTTAAAATTAACTAGTCCAAATCTCCTTACTTTACAGATGAAAAAACTGAGGCTTAGAGAAATTAAAATTTTATGTAAGATTCTATAGCTTATCAATGATGTAAGCAAACCTTGAGTACAAGTGCTCAGAACCAGTGCTGTAGTCTGCAATATTACTTAAGTTAGAAACATAGATCTCAAGTAAATAATTCAATAAGGTTTAAATTTCCAAAACCTGAACTTGTAACAAATATCTTCTTTTGATTAAAAAAAGTATAAATTTTCATTGGTTTTGAGAAACATTCTGGACTTATAGAAATTTCTAATAAAATCAATGAATAAACGTAATACACTATCTTAGGAGTCTGATCTGTTCTTTTGGAGAGTTCTACTTAAGACTTTCTGTTGCTTTGAGGAAAACAGTCTTCGTTGTGGATTCCTGTGGCTTTCTTGCTTTGGCATAGAATGAAGATCAACACACATTAGCAGAAAATTACATTCTTAAATAGAATTTCACCCTAGCAAAAAGAAACAATATCAAATTTTCAGAATTTTTCCTGTATTGCTTCATATTCTGCATTTGAAGTAACTTGCTCTATAGAGTGTGTTTAAAATGATTTAAAATTGAATCCAAATTCACCTTTTTTATGTTAGTTTTAAGAATTGGCCCCATGATAAGAAAAATAGTTTTGAAAAGGATTTGAGGTTCTTTGTTTCAGGGTTTTGATATTGTGTTTGATATTGTGAATACTGACTATAGTAAATGATGAACTGTATTCTTCAGCATCAAAGAAAACTGCAACAACAGCTAAAAAGTAGGCATATGCATCTATATGTGATATGTGATATATAAAGCTATTTTTTTCATTTGGGATTTTTTTCTCCCATAGCAAATGGTTGGTTTCTGGAAAAAGTGAAAGTCATAGACATGGCTACAAAGGAAAAGCATTGCTTCCGATGCAATCGGTATGTAAGTCCATTTGTTTCTATATGTGTTTAAGAATAACAGTTTTCATTATATATGTATTTATACCACTGATATGACATATCTATATATGTGAGTTTATGTGCATGCATACATACATACATACATACACATACACACACACACATATATCTCACATAGTCTTTGAGGTATCTCGCCTCTCACTTGCACTGGCAAGTGACTCCAGAACAAGACTACTATTCCTGGAATCTTTAGGGGTTTGGGGTTTCTCTAGTACTTTTGTTCATGACGTTTATCCTCCTAAATTCAATCAGCATTTACTATCTTCTCAATATCATCAATAGCCACTTAATATCAATTAGCTTTTACAAAGTGATATTTACTGAGAAAGCACAACCCGTCTCAGAAAATTGGAGTCCACTATACTCCACTATTTTAGTCTCTGGGGAGAATGGAATTCAAATAATGATTACTACTCTTTTGCCACCCAAGTTCACTTCTGGGTGTGACTGTTGTATAGTCAAGCTGTTCCCTTTCTTGCAAGGCTCTTGACTTGGCTATCAGGTCAGTTTGCTGCTGGGTGAGGTCAAGTATTTCTCTCCTCAGAGTTGGCTTTTCACTAGGTTTCACTGCTGAGGTTACTGGAAGACTCTTGTTTGGACTCCAGCAGCTGAAATTCTGCTGTCCTCTAATCTTTTGAAGCTCACGATGTTGCATAATCAATTCTGTTTCTGTCTCAGATACTCATTCACCTAGAATCAGGAAAGAGAGAACAGAGATTGAAATAGAGGTAGCACCCTGCATTCATGGGCTCATGACAACTGAATAAATGGAGTAGGAAGCTAGTTATGCCTGCCCGATGCAGCCAGTGCCACCACTTTATCCCCACCTGGAGGCTTAAAACATTTCTTCTGCCTCACTTGATAGCGGCCTGGGAAGAAAGAGTGTTTTTCTCTGCTTAAGCTTTTTTATACATATTCAGTTCTGTCTCAGAAGCCGGTTAAAAAAGCTTTTGTCACTGCTTAACAAACTTAGAGAAGAAAGTCAGGATACCTAAACATGCTTTGAATCAGGGAAGGGAAGGCTGTCTACATCTCAGACTTCCTGAGGCAAACTCACCATGCCTCCATATGGCCATGGAGCATGTGGAGCACATTGCCTACATTCCTAAAGACTTGGCCATCATTAGTCAGCCCACCACCCCCACGCATATGTTCATAGATGATGACACAGATATGGATATAGATAGATATGATATAGATGTAGATAGATGAAATAGATATTCATATACATACATATATGTATATGTTTACACATCAACACACATGTGCCTATGGGTGAGCATGCCTGGCTTGTGCTCTGTATTAACACAATGCCTGAGTTTTCTAACCCTTATCACAGCCTAGACTACTTGAGCTTTTTATTTCAGGGCATGAATGGTCAAATGAGCAGAATCATGTTATTTTAACAGGCAAAAGAAGCAGTTGCCCAAGGTTTCCTGGGCCCCTGAGGAACATACTCACTTTTTCACCCTTTCTCCTCATTGTTGGGACCCCTCAGAGAATATCTCTCCTACCTTTCCCACTAAGTTCTCTCTATCACCACTATCAAGAAAGCACTGTGCCACTGAATGAGGGACTTTTGTCATGCACTCTGCTCCCCAACCTAAGGATGATGGTACTTCTGAGAAGTGATTCTTTCCCAACCAAGGCTTGCTCATTAATGGACATGAGAACTCATATGGAGTTATCTCAGGGAACCCCTTACTCAGAGTGAAGAGGGGCCTTAATAAACATGGAGCATAATGATTAGTAAGCAGTGAGGAGTTCTTGAGAGGTCTCATTAGCCCACCAAGATTTTAGTCTTTGCCAAAAATTGCCTAAGCAGGTGATAAGTGCTAACAAGCAATAACTTATTTTCTAGAAAATGGAAATGAGTTAAAAAAGAAAGTAAGGAAAACAAAGGAGAAAATGTGAGTGGAGTGGAGTGAAGGAGATGGGGGAATGAGTGAAAATTCAAACCCTTAACAATTTGAAGAAATGCATTTTATTTTACTTAGTTTTATTATATTAAAATATATATCATATAAATTATATATTGTATATATGTACATGTGTATGTATGTGTATATGTGTGTGTATACATATATATATATATGTGATTTCAAGCAACACTGCACAAAGTAGCCTTTTACACAGTTCAGCTCAATTCAACTCAACAAACATTTATTGAGCACCTCCAATATGTGAGCAGCATGCTAGATCCTGAGATATAGATACAAACAAGCCATTGAGGGTCTGTCTTCAAGGGTCTTCCAATCACTCGATCTCCCCCAAAACCCCTATAAAAAAGGAAGTTACCCCATTTTATATGTAGTCAATTTGAATAAATTGAGTATATTGGATCCTTTTTTTATTTACATGTACACACATTACATTTAATAATTTGTAAAAGTCATCTCTTCCCTAGTCCTAAAAGATCTAGGAAGTTTAATTTAGATGCTTTTATTCATGGATAGAGAAGCATCATAGCCTAGTGGATTGAGAGCCATCTTTAGAATAAAGAAGACTGGTTTCAAATCCTCCACTGATACATAGACTGCATGATTCAGGGCAAATCATTTAACCTCTGAGTTGGCCAGGCAATTTCCTAAGGCCACAAGTTACAGAAGAAGGTCTGATCTACTTTGACAGAGGGAGTTTTCTCATTGAGAATTCCCAGTGAAATAATACTCACCCCCCCAAAAAAAACCATAACATCTGCCATCAGAGGACAAATTTAGTTAAGCATAGAGAAATTTATCACCAAAAGCCAGATGATGAATTCTTTGGTCACAGTGAGTTACGAATAAGAAGAAAAAAATATATATCAAATAGCTTTCAGTCCTATGTGACCACTTGCTATTCTGTAGTGGTAGAAGCAGAATCATGGGAGAAAAAGACAGATAATTGTC
>NW_020954590.1:75995693-76005302 GCF_900497805.2 Vombatus ursinus
ACACAATTTGTCTTTAACAGTCAACAAGCATGTGTTAAGAGTCTGCTATGTGCCAAGAATTATGCAAAGGCAAAAATGAAGCATTTCATTGCCGGGCAAGGGGAAGATGATATATACATGTGAATACAAAATATAAGCCAACAAATGCCAGGTGATAAAGCAGGGAGGACCCTAGCAGCCACAGGGAGAGTAAGAAGGGACTTATGTTGAATGTGGCATTTGTGTTTTGAAGGAAAAGAGGGGCTTGAAGCATAGAAAGGGGGAAGAGTACTACAGAACCAGAAGACAGCCAGTGCAAAGCCACAGAGATGGGAAGTGGAGTGTTGAGTTTGAGGAAAGGAAAGAAATTTAGTTTGGCTGGATTGAAGAGTATGGAAAGGAGAGTAATATATAGCAAGGTTGAAATGGATAGGTTGTGAATGAGTTTAAAACATTGACAAAGGAGTATATATTTGATTCCCGAAGCAATAGGGAGCCACAGGAATTCAAAGAGTAGGGGAAGTGAGTGTGGGTCAGTTTTAGGCTGTTTAAAAGATGGATTGGAGAGGAAGTGAAATGAGACAAATTACAAACTATTTCTATAGTTCCAAGCATAAAGTAATAATAGTCTAACCTACAGTCATAGCTATCTGAGTAAAAAGTAAGGGACTGAAGCGAGAAATATTGTTAAGGCAAAAAAGACAGTATTCAGAAAACACAGAGATGGGGCAGCTAGGTGGCGCAGTGGATAAAGCACCAGCCCTGGAGTCAAGGGGACCTGAGTTCAAATCCAAACTCAGACACATAACACTTACTAGCTGNACAGTATTCAGAAAACACAGAGATGGGGCAGCTAGGTGGCGCAGTGGATAAAGCACCAGCCTTGGAGTCAAGGGGACCTGAGTTCAAATCCAAACTCAGACACATAACACTTACTAGCTATGTGACACTGGGCAAGTCACTTAACCTCATTGTCTAGCAAAAATTAATTAATTAATCAACACTAAATGAGATAAAAGATGAGAAGACATTTACCTCCAATAACATTTCTCTAGCCCAACCTATTTAAGCAAATTGTGCAGGAATGAAATAGAGAAGATTTCTTCTTAATAAGAAGGCCTAGGAAGCTTCTGTCACTTAAAAAGAGTTGATAAACTTTTTAGGGAAAGTTCTAGAAAGAAATTTTAGTACTTCAAGGTATTCTGCCTTTTCCTCTGGTAAATATTCTCAGGTATGTCATCCAGAAGATGGAGGGTTGCATCAGTCATTTTGAAAATGTTTGTAAACGGGGCAGCGAGGTGGTGCAGTGGACAGAGCATGGGCCCTGGAGTCAGGAGGACCTGAGTTCAAATATGACCTCAAGCACATAACACTTACTAGCCATGTGACTCTGGGCAAGTCACTTACCCCCAATTGCCTCACCAAAAGAAAAAAATATATGTTTGCTACCAACAGTAGAAATTATTTAATGAGCAGAGAAAGAGGGTGAGAAATAAAGTATGGGTCCTTCCTTAAGCAGCTGAATGGGCTGAGCAGGAAGGAACATGTGAAGGTGAGAAAACTCAAGACTGCTTGTAGCTTGTTACCAATTTAACTCACCACATCTCCTCCTCTCAACATGAGCTTACTATCTTTCTCAACTAACAAGTGACCCTAAGTCATTTTTACTGCTTCTGGCTGGCCCCCTGGGTTTAGACTTATTCACAGATGCTAAAGTACAGGTGTTAAATACCTCATTAACTCTTTTCTTTTACTCACTCTGGGAACTATATATTCCCAAAATACTTTCCCCAATTTTTCTTCAGTTCTTTCCTGACATGTGCTCTAAGCCATGAAGTCTTCTGAGCCAAGTTTGTCTGATAGCTCTAAACTTTTTAAAGGGGAGACAGGAGGTAACACTTTGTCCCACCTATGTAAGGGTGGCCACTTCACCTAGAGTAGGGTAGGATGGGGTAGTGAGGCAACTTGTCTCTTATAGGAGCTCAAACCTTATTTCTTCTATAGGATCTGAAGTAAGCAAACTGACAAAAACACGGGTTTAGCAATATAAACAGGTTACTTCACAAAGGCCACACATTGTTCCCTTGTGTCCCTTACTACTTATTACGGAAATAACTATTGTTTATTATTGTTAGAAAAAAATATAGCTGCTGCTCCTACTACTGCTGTGGCTGCTGTACTACTACTGCTACAATGTACCAGAGGAACTTGAGCTATAACAATTAAAATCTCTCTGTTGACCATCTTAGACTAATGAGGGTTATGGATAAAGTGGGAACTGAGCTCTAAGGGCATTTATGTGATGACTGCTAACTCCTCTTGAGGAAGACATTATCTTTGTGCAAACCTCATATTTCTTTTCTTTTTCTCCAAATACAGGTGGCTTACTGAAGATGAGCATGATGGACTCACTGTTATAAAACTCTACCCATAAATCTGGTTTTTTTCTGCCTTTATCCTCAATACATTTCTTTTTTCAAATTCCTATTGATCTGAATTCTCATATTCCTTTATGTAAAATTATAAAAATGTCATAATTATTATAGATGAATGTCAAAATAATAACAGCCAGCGTTTATATCACCAGTAGCATTTAATGTTTGTTGGATATGTAATTCCTTCTATGGGAAATATTAAATAGTTGGACTGGAATACTCTGTAAATAAACAGACTTAAAACAAACAGTAACTCTGTCCATGCATGATAAATACACTTAAGTAGATCAATAAATTTAGCACCCAAGATATTTTTTTTTCCATTAAGTATTGATTGTCCTCATAGCCTTTAGTAAAATAAAGTGAGGAAACAAACATGCTGTTTGTGTGACACATCTGTCCTTCTTTCCAAAGAGTTTGCTCTAAATCCATTCGTTGCAAAGCAGAGGTAATAACAATAACAGCCACCAAATATAAATATGCTTTAAGTTTTGCAAAATGGCTTGCATATACTATCTCATTTTATCTTCACAACAACCCTGAGAGTTAAGTTCTATTATTATCTCCATTTTACGGATGACAGGTTGTGCCCTCCCTAGGTTTACATAGCTAGTAAATGTCTGAGGCTAGATTGGAACTCAGGTCTTCCCAACTCCAGGTCTAGTACTCTCTCCACTGTGTTTCCAATACATAGGAGAAATGTATCAAATTCCAGATTGTAAATGCATTTAAGTTATGGTTTGACCAGTTCCCTAGTTCTCCTACCTTCTCCAGACTACTCTCCTTCATATCTAGTGCTCTGAAGTACTACTTAGAAGTATGAATCTTTAGCGCTGGAAGGGACAATTGGATATCCACTAGTCTTCACCAGTAATATTAAAGGTATAAAATTGGTGCCCACAGAAGTTAAATGACTGACTTAAGGTGATAAAGTAAATAAATGAGCTAGCCTAGATCCTAGGTTTTCTGACTCCTAATCCAGTATGTTCTCCCTGTACCATGTTGTTTCCTAACATAAATTACTATTACTAAGAACCATAATTATGTTAATTTCCCCAGTCCTCTGTTCATTATAATGTTTTCTTCTCTCTAACTTCCTAGTCACCTAGGCTTATGACCGTCTGGCAATCATTGACTTTTATCTCCCTGTTAAGAGGAAATAAACATTAATATGGTGCCTATGATGTGCCAGGCACTGTGCTAAATGCTTAAAAAAGAAGTTTCTCATTTGATCCTTACAACAACCCTGTGAAAAAGTTGAGGAAACTGAGCCAAACAGTTTGTGACTTGGTCACATAGCCAGTAAGTATCTCAGGCTAGATTTGAATTCAGGTCTTCCTGACTTCATGTCCAGTGCTCTATTCACTTTGCCACAAGCTAACTCCTATTAACTGCCATATATAATCAATAGACAAGTCAATTTTACCTTGACAATATCGCTCATGTATCTTCCCTCTTATCATTTTGACTATGCCTATCCTAGTTCAGGACTTCTATTGACACTGTGATGATACAATAATTTCCTGGTCACCTACTGAAAGAGATCTCAAACTGAAAAATTGAAGGAATATTATAGCCAAATTCTAGAGCTCCTAGTTCAGTACGAAAATACTAAAAGCAGCCAGAAAGAAACAATTAAATATTGAGGAGCCAGAGTTAAGATCACATCGAATTTAGCAGCTACCATTATACAGAAGCAGAAGGCTTGGAAAGTGGTATTTTAGAAGGCAAAAGAGCTAGGATTACAACCAAAAATGACTTACCTGGAAAAATCGAGTATCATCCTACAGGATAAAAATGAATAATTAATGAAATAGAGAACTTCTAGGCATTACTGATGAAAAGACCAGAGCTAAATAGAAAATTTGACATTCAAACACAAGACTCAAGAGAAGCAAAAAATATAAACATGAGTGAGATATCATGAGAAACGTAATAAAGTTAAACTGTTCACATTCCCAAATGGTAAGATGATATATGTAACTTCCAAGACATTTATCTTCATTAGGGCAGTCAGAGGGTATGGGATGTTGGGATGATCTCAAAGGAATAATGGAAGGCTGAGAAAGATGTATATACTTGGGACAAGGGGAAAGAGAGAGAAAGAGTGGGGAAATTATCTCATATAAACGAGATGTGCAAGGAAGAGTTTTTACAATGTCAGGGATGTGGGGGAGGGGCAAGTGGACAACACTTGAACCTCTCTTTCATATGAGCTGGTTCAAAGAGGGAAGAATATATACATATACACACTCAATTCAGTATAAAAATCCAGCTTACCCAAATGGGAAATAGGAGGAGAAGGAACTACAAGAAAGGTAGGATGATAAGAGAAAAGAGATTAAGAGAGACAGTGGTCAGAAACAAAACAGTCTTTTGAGGAGGATCAGGATAAAAAAAAGAGACAGAGAAGGATAAGGAAGGAGAGAAATACAGAGTTACCAATCATAACTATAAATGTGAATGGGATGAACTTGCCCATTATATAGAAGCAGAGAGTAGAATGGATTAGAAACCAGAATCCAACAATATGTCCTTCACAAGAAACATACTTGAAGAAGAAATACACATGGAGTTAAAATAAGAGGCCAATTTTCCTATTAAATATTGATGCAAAAATTTTAAATAAAATACTAGTAAAAAGATTACAGTAATATATTATAAATTTCATACATTATGACTAGGTGGGATTTATACTACAAATGCATGGCTGGTTCAATATTAGGAAAACTATAAGCATAACTGACCATACCAAAACAAAACCAACAAAACTCATATGATTATATAGAGGCAAAAAAAAAAACTTCTGACAAAATGTAATATTCATTCTTACTGAAAAGACAGGAAAGCAAAGGAAGCTTTTCTTAAAATGATAGGTAGTATCTATATAAAACAAGCAAGTATTATTTGGAAAAGGGAAAAACTAGAAGTCATCCCAATAAGATCAGGGTGAAGCAAAGATGACCATTATCACCTTTATTGCCCACTATTGTACTAGAAATACTAGTTATAAGCAATAAAACAAAAAAAAAAGGATTGAAAAACTAAGAATAGTCAACAAGGAAACAAAACTATCACCTTTGAAGATGATATGATGTTACACTTAGAGAACTCTAGAGAATGAACTAGAAAACCAAATGAAACAATTAACAACTTCAGCAAAGTTTCAGGATATAAAATAAACCCATATAAATCATTAGCATTTCTATATACTACTAACAAAACCTAGCAGGAAGAGACATAAAGAGAGATTTCATTTAAAATAACTGCAGACAGCATAAAATTGTTGGGAGTCTACTTACGAATGCAAACCCAGGGACTATATGAACACAATTACTAAATAAAGAAAATATAAATAATTGGAAAATATTAATTTCTCATGGGTAGACTAAGCCAGTATAATAAAAATGATCATTCTGCCTATGTTAATTTACTTATTCAGCACCATACCAATTAAATTGCCAAAAAAAAATTTACAGAGCTAGAAAAAAATAATAACAATTTCAACTGGAAGAACAATAGGTCAAGAATTATAAATGAAATAAAAGAAAAAAAAAAAGATCTGAAGGAAGGTAGCCTAACAGTATCAGATTTGAAACTATACTACAAAGATTTGAAACTATACTATCAAAACAGTCTGGTACTGAATATGAAATAGAGTGGTTGATCAGTCAAATAAATTAGGTACACAGTAGTAAATTACCATAGTAATCTAGAGTTTGATAAACTCAAATATCTAAGCTTTTGGTCCAAGGACTCATTTTCTGGGGGGAAAAAAACTGCTGGAAAAAAACAAAAGTAATTGGCCAGAAACCTGGCATAGGCCAATATCTCACACTGTATATTGGGATAAGGTAAAAATGGGTACATGATTTAGAAATAAATGATGATATTCTAAGTAAACTAAGGTGCATCTAAAAAAAATACCTGTGACCCTATCTAAATATAAGGGAAGAGTTCATAACCAAATGAGATACAGAGAGGATTGTGAGAGGTAAAATAGATGATTTGGATTATATGCAATTAAAAAGGTTTTGCACAAACAAAACCAACACAGTGAAAATTAGAAGGAAAGCAGGAATCTGGGGAAATTTTTTCAGCAACTTTCTCAGATAAAGAGGATTCTGGGAAGATGGTGGAATATGACATAAAATTACCTGGCTCTTCCAAATTCCCCAAAAAACAATTTAACGTAATGCCTCCAAGTTAACTTTAGAAAGGCAGAAATTACTAAAAGTTGGGGTAAACCAGTTGTCCAGCCTAAAACAACTTGGGAGGACTTTGGGAAAAACCTGACCTCCTAGAGTGATGGTCTGTCCTGATGGAAATTCAGGTACTTCTGGGCAGATATTGCTGAATTAACAAACAGGAAGCCCTGGGGGCATCTGTGTTACAGCAGACTCAGCTTCAGGAACTTTTACCCCAGGGATAGTATGAGAGTCAGATGGCTGATCAGGGGAAGATTGCAGAGCCCTCCACTAGTGCTAGAAAAGGCTCCCAGGTTTGCTGACCAGATTTGGTCCCAGGAAGTGACTGTGAGACTGAAAAAGTGAGCACACACAGGTGCGTGCTGTTATAAAAGTGTGGGGCCCCGATGACATGGTCACTCATAGAAGAGTAGAGTCCCTGGTTCTGATTCCAGGGCAGAGGAGTGAACTGAAGCTTGCAACCATTGCAGGGACCGTAGGGAGTAAGAACATTTGTAGTGACAACATTGCTGGGGGTCCTATCACAGCTCAGGGGCTGGGAAGAGTATTTGAGGTCAGGCTCCCAGATAAAGCTCAGAAAACAATAGCATGAAAAACCTGAAGCTTAAGACATTATCCTCTATGCCTCAGAACTAAAACCCAGCTCTAATACAAAGTTAATAGCCAAGAAATAAGCTACTAAAATGAGGAAAGGAAAGAGAAAGAACCTGACCACAGATATCTACTATAATAATAGAGAGATCTGGGTTCAAATTCAGAAGAAAACAATGAAGTCAAAATAGCTATTTCTACTTCAAAGAAAAACACAAAATGGCCACAAGCACAAAAATAGCTCTTAGGAGAGCTTAAAAGGGACTTTAAAAATCAAATAAGAGAGGTGGAGGAAAATTAAAGGAAAAACTAAGAATAATGCAAGAAAATCAAGAAAGTTATGAAAAGAAAGTCAATCAATTGGAAGAGATCCAAAAACTTATGGAAGAAAATAACCCTTTAAAAATTAGAATTGGGCAAGGGAAGCTAATGACTTCATAAGACATCAGGAAATCAAAAAGAATGAAAAAAATAGAAGGCAATGTGAAACTTCTTATTAGAAAAACAACTGACCAGGAAAACAGATCAAGGAGAGAGATAAAATAAGAATTGTTAGGCTACTTCAAAGTTATGATCAAAAAAGGAGTCTAGTTACTATACTTCAAGAAATTAGTAAGGAAAATTATTCTGAAGTTTTAGAACTAGAGGGTAAAATAGAAATTGAAAAAAATCCACTGATCACCACCTACAAGAATCAGGAGAAACAAAAGAAGGTAAACATAAAAGATCAATTATAAGAGATTTTGTAAGGTCAGACAAAAGCATATGATTATATCAGTAGGTACAGAAAAAGCTTCTGAGAAAATACTATTAAAAACACTTGAAAGCATAGTTATAAATGTATTTTTCCTTAAAATGATAAGGAACATCTATCTAAAATCATCAGTGAGTATTATTTATAAGGGGATAAGCTAGAAAACTTCCCAATAATATCAGGAATGAAATAAGGATGCCCATTATCACCACTATTATTCAATGTATTAGAAATGCTAGCAATCACAATAAGAGGGGAAAAAAATTAAGGGAATCAGAATGGTCAATGAAGTAATAAAACTATCTCTTTTTGCAGACAATATGATGATATACTTGGAAAATCCTAGAGATTCAACTAAAAAGCTAGTTAAAAAAATAATAATTTAGAAATCATCAGCATTTTGATATATAACCAATAAAATTATGCAAGAAGAGACAGTAAGAGATATTCCATTTAATGTAACTGTAGACAGCATGAAATGCCTGGGACAAACCCAGGAGCTACATAAGCATAATTATAAAATACTTTTTATACAAAGTCAGATTTAAATAATTGAAGAAATATTAGTGGTTCATGGGTGGGCAGGTCCAATATAATAAAAATGATAATGTTACCTAAACTAATTTTGTTCTTCAATGCTATTTCAATTAAATGACCAAAAATGTTTTATTGAGCTAGAAAAAATAACAAAATTCACTTGGAGGAACAAAAGATTAAGAATATCAAAAGAATTAATGGAAAAATATAAAGGAAGGAAGTTAAGCAGATCTTAAAAGAAGTACCAGATCTTCATTATAAGGCAGTAATTATGAAAACTATCCAGAACTAAGAAATAGACTAAGAAATAGAAAAGTAGATTGGTGGAAGAGAATAGACATACGATACACAATAGTAAATAATTACAGTTTGTGTTTGACATTATGAAATGCAGAATGGAGAATTTTGATTGCATTAAATTAAAAAAAGTTTTGCATAAACGAAGCCAATTCAACCAAAATTAGAAGGAAATCAGAAAACTGGGAAGCAATTTTTACAGCCAGTGTCTCTAATAAAGTTCTCATTTCTAAAATATATAGAGAGCTGAGTCAAATTTTGAAGAATACAAGTCATTCCCCAATTGATAAATGGTCAAAGGATATGAATGGTAATTGGAAAAAAATGAAATACTATTAAGTAGGGGGAGAAAGAGTTCACTATTTGGTAAAATTACTGGAAAACTGGAAAGCAATCTGACAGAAAATTGGGTATAAGCCAATTATTTTATACCATTTACCTAGATAAGGTCAAAAGTATACACACACACACACACACACACACACACACACACACACACAATCAGCTCTCTTTGTGGTAGCAAAGAACTGGAAATTGAAGGGATGTCCATCAATTGGGGAAGGGCTAAATAAGTTGTTGTATATGATTAGGATAGAATATTTCTGTTCTATAAGAAATGATGAGCAGGTTGATTTTAGAAAAACATGGAAAGACTTGCATGAAATAGTAAAGAATGAAATGAGTAGGACCAATAGATCATTGCATTTGGAAACAGCAAAATTGTTTGAAGAATAACTGTAAACAACTAATTTATTCTGATTATTATAAATATTCAAATCAACTACAAAGAACTTATAAAGGAAAGTGC
>NW_020954590.1:76005339-76005792 GCF_900497805.2 Vombatus ursinus
TATCCCCCTTCAGAGAAAAGAACCAATAAATAGAATTATGTATAGTATAGTATTTTACACACGCACACACACANTATCCCCCTTCAGAGAAAAGAACCAATAAATAGAATTATGTATAGTATAGTATTTTACACATGTACACACACACACACACACACACACATTCACATATTTTATTNTCTCTCTCTCTCTCTCTCTCTCTCTCCACATATACACATGTCAGTAGTGGCCTTTTCTAGTGTGGGCTGGGGAGGAAAAAAGGGAGACAGTTCAGAAATTAAAATGTAACAAAAAAATTAAATGAAATGAAAAGAAAGAAAGAAAAAGAAAAGCCAGATGGAACCAAANGCTGGGGAGGAAAAAAGGGAGACAGTTCAGAAATTAAAATGTAACAAAAAAATTAAATGAAGTGAAAAGAAAGAAAGAAAAAGAAAAGCCAGATGGAACCAAACC
>NW_020954590.1:76005824-76008330 GCF_900497805.2 Vombatus ursinus
AAAAAAAAAAAAAACTTTTCTCTGATAAAGGTCTCATTTCTCAGATATATAAAGAATTGGGCCAAATTTATAAAAATGAGTCACTCCCCAAATACTAAATGATCAAAGGATATGAACAGTCAGTTTTCAGAAGAAGAAAGTAAAGCTATCAATAGTCATGTGAAAAAGATGTTCAAAATCACTACTAATTAATAAATGATTCAAACGACTTTGAGCTATTACCTCACACCTATCAGGTTGACTATTATGATAGAAAAAGAAAATGAGAAATGAGGGAGGGGATGTGGAAAAATAGGGATAATAGTGAATTGTTGTGAACTTGTCCAACCATTCTGGAGATGAATTTGGTACAATTTTGCTGTTAGAAAAAGCTATTAAAATGTGCACACCCTTTGACGCAGAAATTCTAAGACATATGAACTGGTGCAAAGTGAAGAGAGCAGAACCAGGATAATATCGTATGTAGTAACTGCAATATTGTAACAATGATCAACTGCGAAAGACTTAGCTACTCTGATCAATACAATGATTCAAGACAATTCCAAAGGACTTGTCATAAAAAAATGTTCATGAAAAAAACCTGCAGAGAGCAAACAAATGAACTCTGAGTGCAGATTGAAACATAACTTTTCACTTTACTCTTTCTTATTTTTTTTCTTTTTTCTTTTTCTTTCTTCCTTTCTTTCTTGCAACATGATTAATACCAGAATATATTTTTCGTGATTTCACATGTATTAAAGACATCATATTCTTTGTCTCCTCAAAGAGTGGAGGAAAGACAGGAAGGAGGGACAATTAGGAACTCAAAATTTAAAAAAAAATTAATGTTAAAATCATACAAAAACTACAAAAATAGAAGATTATAGGGCCAAAGAGACTTCCATCCCTACTCTGCCAGACTTGTGCTTCAGCTACTCTAGCTATAATATGATATAATGCTGGAAAAAAGTAACAGGAGACAAGGAATTAGATCTGAGTTTAACTCCTCTAGCTTTCCCACTTAGTGACTGCTGTGTGACCATGAGTAAGTCACCTCTTGAAGAACTCTTTCTAAGATTCAGTTTCTACTCTGTAGGAAATTCAACAAGCATTCATTAAATACCAACTATGTGCCAGGCAGGTCTTGTGTTGGGCACCAGGGATACAAAGATAAAAAGGGCAATAGTAACTGCCCTTAAGACACCAATGTTGTCTTGAAGTAAAGTAACATGTATGCCAATGTTATTGCTCAGTCATTTTGGTCACGTCCAACTCTTTATCACCCTATTTCGGATTTTCTTAGCAAAAATACTGGAGTGGTTTGCCATTTCCTTTTCCAGCTCATTTTACAGATGAGGTAATTGAGGCAAACAGAGTTAAGTGACTTGCCCAGGCTCACACAATTACTTCATGTATGAGGCTATTTTTGAATTCACAAAGATGAGTCTTTGTCACTTCAGGTCTGACACTCTTTCGATGGTGCCACCTAGCTGCCCCTGTATATTCCCATAGATAAGTAAAAAATGTGTACACAGTACTGGAGAAGGTGAGTAGGTAACAGAGGAATTGGAAAAAGATTCATATAGGGGGTGACACTGCAGCTGAGCCTTCAATCAGAAGATCCCAAAAAGTTGGTATGTCAGTGATAAGGTAAGGGATAATAATATCTGCAGAGCCAAGATCACAGTGCTTCCTTAAAAATCAATTGAATGTAACTTTTTCTAAAGACATCTCTCTGCTCTTATGCAATTGTCTATCCTATTTCCTTCATTTCTGTGCCTCTATTTCATCTTCTATGGTCTATATGATGATCATCTGTCTCACCTTTGTAGAGGCAATCTGCTGGTGGAGATTTGCAATCTGTGCTTATGGTGTAAGATTGTGAAACCTTCCTTAATCTGAGTTAAACTCCATTCAAGGAAGAATGATTTGCTAAGCATGTTTAAGTTATCTTTGACTGCCAAAAATCATGATGAAACATGAATTCTCACAGAAGTTGATTTTTAGATATTCCAATAAGTGGTTATCCTCATAAATACTGATTTGATCAGAATAAGGGAAACAATGATGTAATATTAGTTCCTAGGAAAATATAATTTCCTTTTAAATTGTTACAGTATAGCTTGCAATGGATTTTCAATTGCATCCCCAGAGACCATGGCCTGCTTACTTTGTATCATTCATTATAGTAAGGCACTTTTTTGTGACTACTTCTGGGCTTTGTTCCATTAGTAGGTCTTTCATTAACGGTTTGTAATATTAAATCTCTTTGATATTGTGTGGAATTACCATGCTTAAATAAAGCCACCCCAGTCTGTTTTATATTACTGATAATAAATACTTTCCTTTAGTGTCCGCCTTTTTTTTAAATTGCTTTTATATGTCCTGTCTTTTGAGACAGCTAGGTGGCACAGTGGATAGAGTGCTAGGCCTGGAGCCAGGAAGACTTATCTTCCTGAGTACAAATCTGGCCTCATACATTTACTAGCTGTGTGACCCTGGGCAAGTCACTTAACCCTGTTGGCCT
>NW_020954590.1:76008363-76013096 GCF_900497805.2 Vombatus ursinus
CAGTTTCCTCATCTATAAAATGAGATGGAGAAGGAAATGGCAAACTACTCCAGTATCTTTGTCAAAGAAATTCCAAATGGAGTCACAAAGAATCAGACAGGACTGAAATTACAGAACAACAACAAATATGTTTGTGTGTATCTAATGGGTTCGCTTAAAATTCAGTGAAAAGAAGGAAATATCCTTCCCAAAACCTAAGATTGCCTCAAAATGTGCATTCACTAAGGCAAAATAGTTTGTACCTTCTTAAACAAAATACTCATAGTTTTTTTTAAAACAGAGACAGAGGTAGAGACAGAGACACAAAGTGGTGCACTGAAAAAGGGAGACAGAAAATTGGTTATTTTGACTTAGAGTAAAAAAACAATAGATTCAGAGATTAATTTATCAAAAGTGAAAAGTAATAACAAAGAAAATGCATTTTATAAAGACAAACATTTATAGAGTTGATTGCATTATCTTTCTATTCACCTTTTTTGGCCATCATTACTCTAACGGAATATTGTTGCCATTGTTATTTACAACATTAAGATGATAATTAGCCAGATTTAAGGTATCAAGCAGCTGAAAGCTGAGGTGAAAATATTTTTAAAAGAGTCTTTTCCATTGACACAACACTGAATGTAGATCCTTTAGTGATAGTACCATTGCAACTGATCTAATTAAAAAATTATTGTCATGCATGCATTTATTAATTGCCATAGCTGTGCCAGTAGTTAGGTCTATGGTGTCATCCACTTCAATTAGGTCTTAATACACTCGACTTTTTGTGTACTAATCTGTTTGTATCTAGGCTGTTTTTGTTTTCATTTGTAGACCCACAAAATAATAATACATTTTATTCATGAACTTTGCTTGAATGATTTCAATCATAAATTAATAAACCTGAAAACAAAAAACCCTATAAAAATGATAAACCTAAAAGCTAATTCTTTGAAAAGACTAACAAAATTTATAAATCTTTAGCCAATCAAATAAAAGGATCAGAGCTTTGGCCATGAGCCCCCAGAACGTCATAGCAAATTAATAAAAAAAAATGAAATTCAATTCTGACTGCTAAACCAAGAAGACTCTTTGTTTTTCAACCAGGAAGATAAGAAGACAAGGAATATAAGGAAGATGGTGGAGGTATTTGAATATAACTTATGAAAAAATGATAAAGTGTTCAATTAATAATGAAGAGTAAATTGGGTTCATTGACAAGTGGTGTGGTGTAATGGATAAAATGGTAGAATTGAAGTTGAAAACACAAGCACTGAATCCTTTAGATACCTACTAGTTATATGACCTGGAAAAATGTATTTCACCTCTCTGATCCTCAGCTTCATATTCTTTAAAATGTGGATACTAATAGCACCCACCTTATAGATTGTTGTTAGTATCAAATTAGATAAGGTATGTAAAGTGCTTTGCAAATTGTAAAGTGTTTATGTAAATGTAAGTTTATATTAGTATTTATCCCATAATATAGAAGCTGAAGTATATATATGTGGGTGTGGGTACAGGAATAATTCAGGCTGCTTCTTTTACATGCTTCCAACATGAATTGAATTCCCAGTCACAAATCTGGCTTCTGAGAGCTGTTTCATGAGAAACCATTTCAATGGATCTGTTTTGCTTCTGTTCTCTTGGGAAGTAGTCAATGAGAGCATGCCCTTGAAATATTCCAAGCCATACAATAGACTGGGTTTTGGATCCAGTGTTATCAAATTCAAAAAGAAACAGATATTTGCAGGCTACATATTGACTTAGAAAACCATAAATTAACATTATGTTGTGTTGAATTTTTATATATTTTATTAAATGTTTCCCAATCGTATTTTAATCTGGTTTTGCTTTCATTAGGGAAGCTTGTGTGGTGTGACTTTGACACCTTTGGTGTTCACTATGTAAATTAATTTTTCCTGTAACTGTCTATGTATTTTGAATTGTCATATCATTCTGTAATATGTCTCCAGCGACCAAAATAATACCTACAAATTATATTGATGTTACCTAGTAGTTGTTTCATATAGCAGCCTTACACAATTAAATTAAAAGGATCATAGAATTAAAGCTGGAGGGAACCTTAGACCTTCATCTACATTTTATGTTCTCAGTTTTACCAGTCCAACTGGGCATAATAGATTCTGATAATTATTTTTTAATTTTTTTCTGGTTTTATTGTGATTTCACCATGTTCATTTGCTATTTTGCTGATTTGATCTTTTGCTCTGTTCTTTTTATTCAGATTGGCTAAAGATTTATAATCTTTGTTAGTTTTTTCAAAGAACCAGCTTTTAGGTTTATTTATCACTTTTACAGGGTTTTTTCTTTTCAGTTTATCAATTTGTTGTCTATGTTTTCTTTTCTATTTATTTATTTTAAACTTAAATACACAATAAAAAAGAAAAAGAAACATCAACTTAAATATTAAAACTTAAATACAAAATAAGAAAAGAAAAAAAACATTGCCATGTGCATAGCAGCATGTGAGAGGATTTAAAATATAGAGCAATATGTTTCCATTTCAAGAAAGCCTATATAATAAATACTACCTATTGTGTTCAGAGCTGTCCATCTTTGCTTCTTTTTAAGTTTTCTTTTTTACTTTGTTCCTTTTTTCCCCTTCTTTCCCTGCTCCCCCAAGAAATACACACACACACACACACACACACACATATATACCCATACCCATACATGCATGCAGATATACACACAAATATACATAGACATACATGTATACATACATATATCACTTACATACACATACATATACTTAGATATCTATAATCATACTCATATGTAGACATATACATTCATTGGCATTTATGTAAAACTGTACTATACTGTTTGTCCTCTGTTTCTCTGAGAATGGATAATATCCTCCTCCAAATCCTTCCATATTTTCTAAGACCACCAACTCGTCATTTCCTATACATTCCAACCTTATACTGTAGAGTTATTTTAAATAGTCTAAAACAATACTGATTAATATGGCTGACATATATAGTAGTTTCCTTATTTTTGTCTTTTGATTAAATCTATTTTAGCTTTAACTTTGTCTGAGATCATATTACTACCCCTGCTTTTTTATCCAAATAAAATATACTCCTGATCTTTATTTTATGTTTGTGTGTATCTCTTATTTCCTATGCCTCATGACTCCTCTACTTTACTTTTACCCACTACCTTGCCCTCTTATTACTTAACCTACCTAAATTTCCAAGGATCCCTCCCTTATCCTTCCATTCCCATTAATGTAAATACCCTTCTACGCTCCCCTTATCCTATTCTCTCACCCTCTTATTTCCTTATAAATTTAGAACACTTTTATTCTCTCCTAAATGTATATATTGTTCTCTCTTTAACCCAGATCTGATGTGAGTAGGGTTCTCTCTAAAAATTCCTCCTTTATCATCTCCCCCCCCATCCCCTTAGACTCTTATTTCTTTCTGAATTGAGAAGACTTTTATACATTCATGTATATACACATGTGTGTGTGCTTGTGTGTATGTATGCATTGTTCCCTCTGTAACTCATTCCTGATAAGAGTAGGGTTCCAGAACTACCAGTCCTTCTCCTCCATTTAATTCCTCTGTATCAATTCTTCCTCTTGCACCTCATTTGTGTAAAATAATTAATCTTTTTTTCTTTTCCTAAACAGTTACTTTAAAAATCACATTATACTCAAGTCTACCCCAATCTTTCTTTCACAGTGCCCAATTACAAATCTTAAACACACTTTTACATTTCCTCATATAAAAAAGTAAACAGTCTGTCCTTATTGAGTCCCTTGTAATTAGTCTTTCATTTGTATTTTATATTTCTCTTGGATCTTGTATGTCAAATTTTCTATTGAGTTCAGATTCTTTTGCAACAAAATCCTGTAAGTCTGGCAATTCATTGAATGTTGTTTTTTTTTTTTTTGAGGATTATGCTTAACTTTGCTGGGTATGACATTTTCAGGCACAACCCAAGTTCTTTCACTCTTCAATATATAGTGTTCCAAGACCTGTGGTTAGTGTTGCCACTGCTCAGTCTTGAGTGATTCTAACTGTGGCTCCTCCATATTTGAATTATTTTTTTCTTGTTGCTTACAATAAATTCTCCTTGAACTGGGGGTTTAGGAATTTGACTATGATATTCCTATAGGTTTTTTATAGGATCTTTTTAGGTGGTGATCAGTGGATTTTTTCTATTTCTACTTTCCCTTTTTCTAAAGTTTCAGGACAATTTTCTCTAATTATTTCTTGTATTATTGTATCAAGATTCTTTTTTTATCATAGCTTTCAGGTAGTCCAATTATTCTTATGTTTTCTCTTCTTGATCTGTTCTCCAGATCAGTTGTTTTTCCTATGAGGTGTTTCATATTCTTTTCTATTTTTTTCATTCTTTATATTTTGTTTTAGTATCTCTTGTTTCTTATAACTTTGCTGGCTTCCCCTTGCCCAATTCTAATTTTCAAGGAGTCGTATTCTTCCTTAAGATTTGGATATATTTTTTCCAATTGGTTGATTCTTTTTATAACCTTCTTGTTTTTCTTGGATAGTTCTTATATTTTTAAATTTTTCCTCAATCTCTCTCACTTGATTTTTAAAGTCTTTTTAAAGTTCCTCTATGAATTCTCTTTGGGTAGGTGACCATTTGACATTATTTGGGGGGTAAGAGAGACTTTTTTTTCTTCAGTAACCTCCTCTGAAGATGAATCCCAGTTTTCTCTATTCCCATAGTAACTTTATATAGTTGGGTTC
>NW_020954590.1:76013146-76025827 GCF_900497805.2 Vombatus ursinus
TTTCTCCTTTGCATGCTCATTTTTTTTTAATTTGTAGCATCTTTTTATTATAATCACCTCTAGTTCTGGGGGATGGGGGATGGCGCTCTGATCTCAGATCCTCCTTCAGTTCTCCCCTCTGGGCTGGAAATGAAACCAAGAACTCCACCCTTCTGTTAGTGCCCACAGCCAGCAGCTTCCCAACTCTGCTGTTTCTACACTCACCTAGCATGTACTGGTTCCTTCCCACCCAGGGCCATATCTCAGCAGTACAGCTGGGCCTGGCATTCCTTATAGCAGAGGTTCCCTCAATCTTCCCCTGCTCAGACACCCAACTCCCTGACTGTCATGGACATAGAAATTCCTGTGGTTGGGGAAGAGGCTACCTCCCAACCCAGCCAGTCCCAGGGCTTGCTGCTTGCTATTTCAACTGTTTCACTCCTGGGATTTTCTTCAGATCTTCTTCCCATTGCCCAGGAGGACCACTATTCTGCCCCAACTCTTGTTTATTTTTCCCACTCTACATTTGCCTTGAGGCAGAATTTTGTCTTGTTTTTGGGAAGGGGAATTTGGAGAACTTGAAATTTTCTGATCTACTCGGTCATCTTCCCAGAATCCTCTCCTCTTCTCTAATATTAGTATGAACTTTTCTGTTAATTTTAGGTTTATTTGTTTGTTAGTTTTCTCATTTTTAAAAATGTGCATTCAATTTCTATCAATCTTCTTTTTCTATTTTGTTAAATAAGTTTGCAAGGAAATAATTCCCCCTCCATGACTGTTTTAGCTGCATCTCAGAAAATTTTTGTATTGCTTCAGTTATTATTTTCTTTCATATAATTATTGCTTGTTTCTATGATTTGTTCCATGGCTGACTTACTATTTAGAATTTCATTGTTAAGTTTCCATGTGTCTTTTTCTTTGTGTGTGTATTCCCTGAATTGATTTTATGGTGTTATGGTTTACAAAGGATGTACTTAATATTTCCACTTTCTTTAAATTTGTTTTCCAGATCTCTGTGCACTAATACATGATCAATTTTTACAAAGTTTCATGTGGTGTTAAGAAATCCATATATTTTTGGCAATACCATTTAGAAGACACTATAAGTCTCTTAGCTCTGGTTTCTCCAGCAATTTATTCAGTTATTTTACCTTTTGTTAATTTTTTTTTATTTTAGACTGAGAGAAGAACATTGACATCTCTTTCCACTATTGAAGTGTTTATTTTTTTTTTTTGTACTTCAGTTTTTTTCCCTTTATGAATTTGGATACTAGGGCATTTGGAGAGTATAAGTTTAAAAGTGGTATTGTTTTCTTTTCTCTGGTTACTTTCAGCATAATGTAATTTCCTGGTTTGTTTCTTTTTATGTTTTGACTTTTTTTTTTTTTGCTTTGATAGAATGATTGAAAGTCCTGATTTTTTTTATTCACCTGATGCATAGTAATTTTTTCCCAGCACCTCATTTTAATTCTGTGTATTTCTTAGTTTAAAGAATGTCTTTCTTGTAAGTAACAGATTGTGGGATTTTCTTTTCTTATTCAATCTGTCACTTTTTTTGTTTTGTCAGCTTTTTTAAATCTATTCACATTTAAAGTTTAGTTAGGTTTTTATTTTTCTTCTTTTGTCTCTGATAGTTTTTAAATGATGTTTTTTTTCCCTCTTCATCTGTAAATACATTACTACATGTCTTCAGTTATTTTAGCTTAGTTGTCCTGTATTTGTTTACCTTTCTTGTATTTTTGTTGTCTAAGTTTCTGGAAAAAATCAAATAATTTCTTTAGGTCTGGTTTTATTTCTAGAGATGTTTGGAATACCTCTTTTATCATTAATGGTTAGGATCAGTTGTGGGGTAGGTCACCTTTGGTGCATCTTCAGCTCCTTTGCTTATTGGAACATAACATTCCATTTCCTCTTGTAGTTTCTGTTGTTTTCAGAATAGTTTTACATTATTCAAATTCCCTTCTCTTTGTATTCGAAGATCTTTCTCATGATCACTTGCAAGACCTGTTGTTTCTGAGTGGAATTGTTATTGCTTTTTGTTTCTCTTCTCCCAAATTTCCCTTCACTTCCATGTGTTTGCCTTTCCATTCAGTTGTTCTCTCTTTTGTTTCTTTGTTAAGACCTACCACTATGGATTCAAGTTTTTTTTCTATTCTGCCAATTATTTCTGGTATGCAGGTCATAAATTCTGAATTTACTTTCTTTATTATCTTTTAAAATATTCAGAAACAGTATTCTCTTTCATATTCTCTTGAGAATCCACAGATTTATGTGCCACATAAGGTTTTGATTCATTTTGCTTTTTATCACAATATTTATTCATAGATTTCTAGACTTGCTTAGATGATCTGGAGACCATATCGCTATCTGTTATTAATATCTTTCCTGTTTATTTATCTGCTTATGCTCAAGGTTGTTAAAAATTTTATTCCTCCTGATAACTTTGGTAGTTTCAGGCTTTTTTTTCCCACTTTATATCTCACTATTGCCCATTTTCTTACTCCTTCCTCTTTTGAATGTGATTTCATTGAAGATTAGATTGCAAAGCCAACTCAGCCTACTCCCATACTGGGCAATTCACTTTTCACTAACCTCAGTCCTTTCCCCAAATGACTTCTGGGTATACAGACCAGGTCCCAGCTAAATCCTGTGCTCTATTCCTCAGACTTAATGGTTTACTGTACAACTACACACAACTGTCCTGCCCCAGTTCTTTCTGTTTCTCAGTTCTCTGTTGGGGCAGAGAGCCATGCTCTGCTGCTATCCTAGCTTAAGGAAGCTTTTGCTTTTTGTCTTTCTGTGGTACTGGGAAAAGTGGCAGTGGTTGGGGGTAGAGGCTAATGGGAATAGATTTGACTTATGTTGCATGTAAGCTGATGGGCTACTTTGCATAGCCCTGATTTCAGAGCATAGTGGATAGTGAGGGAGGGGATGTTGAGTGAACAAAGTAGGGGAGATTAGCCTGCTCTTGTTCATTGAATTTGTATCTCATTTAAATTATCAGTGTCCTAGACATTTGAGACAATGGAAATTGATTTTCATGTAATTCCTATTTTGGAGAGGTGTGAGAAGTTGTGAGAATCAAAGAAAATGTCTGATATTCCATCTTGTCGGTCATATGGTCTGAGATTTGGAAGGATCCCCAGAGATAATCTAGTCAAACTCTTATTTTATAGGTGAAAAGACTGAGGTTAAATAGTGTGCCTAAGACTTCATAGGTAGTTAGTTACAGAGCTAATATTTGAACCCCTGACTGGCCTCTTATAATTCAGCTCTCTTTCTACTGTACTAACTTGTTCTCCAGAGATTTTTTAAATAAAGGCTCTTGTACCTTGTATTCTTCCAGACAAATAGTTTAATATATTTTAGCACATCTGTAACTTGCTAAAACATTTTGCAGGCAGTAGAAACATGTAAATGCCTGTTGTCATTTAGACTTGCTTTGGTAAATACAGTCTAAAGTTTAATAAGGAAGTAATGAGAAAAAAATTGCAATTTTTGTGGTTGTTTTAAATTTGTATTACTTTTTCTTAGACTAGATCTATCATTTCATTGATATAAGGATCTGTCAGTTAGGGAAGTCCTCTCCATAAGTAGTAGTATGGTATATCAAGTGGAAAGATTAGATTAAGTTAATAACTCCTGAGGCAGAAAGCCCTAGATACAAGTCCTGTTTCTGACATGTAATGTCTGTAGGACACTGAGGAAGTCACTTGATCTTTTACTTCCTTAGATATCTCTGAGTATATGTGAAGAACAGATTTGAATCTGCATTTTATTAGTATATTTATATTAAACAAATCTCAATGTATATGTCATTTACACAGAAAGATTGTTAGAAAGTAAAGTCATCATGTTCTTCAGGTACTTGCATTTTTATTGAGTGAATGACATTTTTCTTTTGTAGTGCTTATACCTTCATATATTTGAGAAACACATGAATCACCTTAGCTCCCTTTAATGCTCTTTCCTAAAGAACTCAGAAACTTAATTAGGGAAAAGCAGTTGATCAGGCTCTGGAATGTGGCCCAGTTCTCTTTCAGACTTCAAAGAGAGTTCTAGCCACTGAAGAGATAAGGAGAAAGAGATGGGAGGTGTTGAGGTCCCCTGGGCATTCCAAGATATCTTTTCTCTGCTGTTTTTGAATAATGGAAGCTCAGCCCTGCTGAGGCAATATCTATAAGTATTAAAGGGAGTCCAGATCAAGTACTTTATATGTGATTTTCCCTTCAGGTTAAATATATGTTTTAGAATATTGGGTGGAGGGCATGTAGAGAAACAGTTTATATATTTCTTACTTCCCTATTTTCAAAATGCTTGAATAAAAATAGCATATAATCATGAAGTTTATCAAATATGAATTGCTTGAAAACACTACCTACTCAAGGTTCTGGCTGTCCTCATTGCCCTATGGTCAATTTATGATTTACACTGTAAGGTGCCTATGTCAGTTACTGGAATAGAGGAATTTTGTGTTATCTGTGGCACCCAAGAATACCTCCACAGAACCTGATGCAATAACTTGCTTTGAGTGACTGCTTAGTGAATATTAAATGATTTTGTTTAGTGCCATTTCAGAACATTAAATGGACCTACAAGAGATGAAAGAAAACTTTAGGGGCATTGGTATAAGTGAATTTGTATTCCATTGATCCACATGATGCTTATTCAGTCTGGTGGATGGCTTAAAAATTAAAAATGATCCATCATGAAAATTATTGTTACTTTACTTAGATATGATTTTTTTAAGGTAAGGATGCTTTTATCTTCCTTTTCATTTTGTAATAAAAATAACATTAACTTTATAATTCTTAGTATTCTATGATAATAACTGTGATGAACAATGAATTATTCTTATGCATGTCATTTACATTACTTGGAGTTTAGGGTAACAAAGGGAGAAAAATATAAAATAAATAGTCATTTTTCTTCTCAGCTAGATAAACATAAACTCCACTGGACTTACTTAAATGAACAAAGAGAAAATAAATCAAGGAAAGAGTAGAGAGAGAAAAACAGATAAGAGAAGAGAAAACAAAAGGGAAAAAGTCTTCTCATGGATTTATCAGTGTCTCATTAGGAAGATTTCAAACTGTTCATTAGTTGGGTCAACAAAGTATATAATCTATATGATTTTCTAATACAAAGAGATTATGGTAAGGGAACAGTTCATGACCTAACTGTAAACAGAAAACAAAAATTATTTGCTTCACATGAAAATAGATAAGTTAGAAAATTATTTTTAGCCAAGATAGAGATCTAAGAAAAAAAATTAAAAGATTGGATATTGAAATAAAAGAAATAAAACAGTGTGCTGACAGTTTGCTTACCCTCCTGAATTTTTATCTACTAGGATTCAATCAGTAGTCCTAAAGAGTGAATTCATTCCATTTGCTAGTGTATATTTTGACTTTAGAGATGGATGAAGGTTTCTGTCATATGTACATACACATATACACAAATATATGTTTTGTAACATTGTCTCTTGTGCTATCTTTTTTTTTTAAAACTCCACTTGGTTCTTTCCTCTCTCAACCTGTGAAGTATATTTGATCCTAAACATCTTAATGAAACAACTGCATGTCTGTCATTAAGTATGAAAAACTATTAAACTAGAATAATGTCAGTTTCAGTCTTATCAACAGAATAGAGGAAACAATTTTGGTGGACTGATTTAGACTTTGACTCATAAAAGAAAACTTAGGTGGTACTGATAGTATCATATCAGGAATTTCTCCCCCACCCACCCAACAACCACCTCCCCTGCCCAATCTATCATGTAAAGATAGAGGCTTCATCCAGAGATATAATCCTCCCCACCTACTTGCTACATTCGTGGCCCAAACTCCTCTGTCCAGCAGCGGTGAGTTCTTCAATAACCTGTATAAATCTTCCACTTTCCTTTTGTTGTTGCTGTTGTTGTTCAGTCATTTTCAGTTGTGTCAGATTTTTCATGATGTCCACTTTCCTAGGGTATGCTTTCTCACTGGAGGATTATACTGTAGGTGAAGCCCTCTCTCCCACCTACTTGCTCCAGGTTTAATAATTGAGCTGTAGTAGTAACTCTGAACCCACAACGAGCTGAGAAAGTTATATCAGTAGGTGGAATTACAAAATCAGTATGACCCTTCTCAGGACTTTTCAGTAAGCTTGAAGGGGTTACTCTATAAATATATCCCAAGTTACAAACACCTAACCTGTGTACCATCTGTACTTAGGAGCAAGGTTTTGCAAAACCCCTCCAACTTCCCCTTTACCTTAAACCCTCTCCCACAATTCTGCTTCTTCCAACATTTTTGTGGATTTTTAAAGTAATTTATTATGTATTTAACTGTAAACATCAACAAAACCAATTAAACAATTTTTTCATTTTACCTTGGTTAGTGAGGGCTAATGGAGACACCTAGCCATTAATAACAGCTGACAAAAGAACAGACACGATCTAACTTGATGCCTCTTCCTTATCTCCTCTTTTTTTCTTCTTCCTTAAGGGGATTGTGCACATATTTTGTTCCTTTCTTTGACTCTATTTTAAACTTTGAGTCATGATTTAAGAGTTGGGAAGGACTAAAAGAGGACATATATTCCAACCTGCACTCAGGTTAGGAACAAGAATCCTTCCTAGATCCTGCTAATTTATCATTTAATTTCTTTGAAAACCTCATGAAAGATGGAACTCACTGCCTAACTTCTATGGCAGTCCATTCTACTTTGGCATAAAATCTCCCTCTCTACAACTTCCTAGCTCTACCCACTGGGGCCAGGCAGAACAATTTTAATCCCTCTCACTTTGAGAATTCCATAAATAGTTGAAGACCTGAGCTACTTTGGACAAGTATTCTAGCCCTTCTCAGCCCCACTTCCTTCATCTGAAGATGATAGGGTTGCATTAGATGATCCTTGAGATCCCATGCAATTCTAAATCATTGAAGATGATAATGATGGTGGTGGTGGTGATAATGATGATTTTGATAATGAACTCCAGGACAATTATGCCTAGTGCTATGAACTATCTTTATATGGCACAGTATACAGTTTCATCATTCTTATATCTCTCTTTTGGACATGTTCCACCTTATCAATATTCTATCTGCAATGCGACAATAAATACAGTGTTCTAAAATGTAGTCTGACTAATACAGAGCAAAGCAAGATTATCATCTCCCTTATTATGGAACTCCTTCAACTCAGTTTACTTCATTTTAATCTCTTTCTTTTAGAATGTACACACATTCTCTTTATTGTTCTGCTTCTTCCCCCTCTATCTTGCAACTTGTATTCAGGTACTTCATTTTTTTCCATTTGTGAGCCAAAAGAAACCCTTAAATGCTACAGATAAGGAAAAGAGCAGAGAGTAATGCATTTGTATCAAGTAAAAAGAAAGACAAAATTTTGAAGATGAACCAAACATCATAAATAATCAGTTATCAACTCCTTGAAAATCTCTTTCAAAATGGCTATTAAAGTTTCCAACTACTCTACTAAACTGTCTTTCTTTAAGCACAAGGACTCAAAATAAATAAAATTCATTTATTCAATATTGTTTTTTCTCTATTCTGAAATTATATTTTTCTCTTTCATTACAAATGCATATTACTACTAAACTGTGAGATTCTTGAAAGTGGAGGTAATGTTTTAAGTAAACATATCTCAGTCACTGCATAAACTAATACTATGTACACACTAGGTACTGAACAAATGTTCATTTGGCCTTGGAATAATTCAGCTCCATCGGAAGTTTGATGGATTGCTGTTTGTTGACCAAAGAATCCAACCACCATGAAGAACACTATCTCTATGGGGGAAAATGAGTTCTAAGTTCCAAATATCTGGTGTATAAATACCATTGTAGAACATAAGACATCTGTAAGTTGGATGTTAATAGGAATGGAGTGTGAAAAGAAGCCCACTGACTTGATATTTCCCACTTCATCAATTATAGACTGTTTTGCTTGGGTTTTGAGGTCATCTACATTCTCCCCTGCCTTATTTGTCCATTATTATTTGCCAAAACTTAAGTTTGCAGTAGCTCAGCATACCAGCTATGCAAGCCCCTCTGCTATGACAAGGCAGTAGCTCAATGAATCTATGAGATATGCCATACAGACCCAAGATGGACAGGTCATAGTGGAGAGTTCTGACAAAAGGTGACCCACTGGAGAAGGAAATGGCAAACCACTCCAGTATCTTTACCAAGAAAACCCCATGGACAGTATTAAAATAATAAAAGATATGACACCACAAGATGAGCCCCTCAGGTTGAAAGGTACTCAATATACTACTGAGGAAGAGGACAAATACAAGTAGCTCCAGAAAGAATGAAGCAGCTGATTCAAAGCCAAAAGGAAGCTCAACTGTGGATGTGTCAAAAGGAAAATCTGATGCTACATAGGAATCTAGAATGTAAGATCTGTGAACCAAGGTAAGCTGAATGCAGTCAAACAGGAGTTGGAAATCTTAAAAATTAACACCTTGGGTATCACCAAACTTAAATGGATGGGAATGGGTGAATTTAATTCAGGCGATCATTACATATACAGGAATCCCTTAGAAGAAATAGAGTAACCCTCATAGTCAATAAAAGGGTGAGAAAAGCAGTATTGGGGTATAATCCAAAAAATGACAGAATGATATCTGTGTCAATTGAAGATAAACCGTTCAACATCACATTAATACAAATCCATACTCCACCAATGATGCCAAAAAGACTGAAGTTGACCAGTTCTTTAAATACCTACAACATCTTCTAGAAATAATATTGAAAAAAAACATTATATTCATCATAGGAAATCAAAGTGCTAAAGTAGTAAATCAGAAAATAATCACAATAACAGGCAACTTTGGTCTTGGAGTACAAAATGAAGCAGCGACTAATATAGTTTTGTCGAGATAACTCACTGGTAATAGCAAACACTCTTTTTCAACAATCCAAAAGGTGACTCTACACATGGACACCATCAGATGGTCAAGTCAAAATCTGATTGGTTATATAATTTGCAGCCAAACATGGAAAAGCTCTATACAGTCAGTTAAAAGAAGACCTAGAGCCGACTATGGGTCAGAACATGAGCTTACTATTGCAAAATTTGGGACAAAAATTGAAGAAAGTGGGGAAAACACCAAACCATATAGTTATACCTAAATAATATCCCTTATGAATATGAAGTAGAAGTGATGAATAGATTTAAGGATTTAGGTCTGGTAGATAGAGTACCTGAAGAACTATGGACAGAGGTTTCTAATATTGTGCAGGAGGCAGCAAAAAACATCCCAAAGGAAAGAAAAAGAAAAAGATCAAGAAAGCAAAATGGCTGTCTGATAGGCTTTACAAATAGCTGAGGAAAGAAGGTAAGTGATAAGTAAAGGAAAAAAGGAAAGATATACCCAACTGAATGCAGAATTTCAGAGAAGAGCAAGGAAAGATATGACAGTTTTCTTAATGATCACTGCAAAGAAATACACAAAAACAATAGAAAGGGAAAGACAGATCTCTTCAAGAAAATTAGAGATATCAAAGGAATGTTTCATGCAAAAATGGGCATGATAAAAGACAAAATTGGTAGGGATTTAACAGAAGTGAAGAGATTAAGAAGAGGTGGCAAGAATATACAGAAGAACTATACAAGAATCATTTTATCACAAATAACCACACAATGGGATGGTTACTGATCTAGAGTTAGACATCTTGGAGAATAGTCAAATGGGCCTAGAAAACATTGCTAACAATAAGGCTAGTTAAAGTGATGGAAATCCAACCAAGCTATTTAAAATCCTAAAAGAGGATGCTATTATAGTGTTCAATATGCCAGCAAATTTGAAAAATATTAAGTCTATAATTTTTGGAAAATAATAAGCCTATAATTTGATCTCTTTGAATGAAAAGTTGTAGTAGGAGCAATATCCTAAAACCTGCCCCTATGAAAGTTAGGTTAGTTTTTCCTTAAAAGATATTAAGACTATCTTCAAGAATTGTTTGACCCAACTCATAAGAATACAAGATATACCCCAATGATAAGTGGTCAAAGAATATGAACAGTCGATTTTCAGAAGAAAAAAGTCAAAGCTATCAATAGTCACAAGAAAAGTACTCTAAATCACTATTGATTAAAGAAAAGCAAATTAAAACAATTCTGAGATACCACCTCACACCTAACAGATTGGCTAAAAATCACAGAAAAGGAGAAAGAGGAATGCACGAGGGTATGTGGGGAAATTGGAATGCTAGTGCATGGTTGGTGGATTTGTGAACTGGTCCAGTCATTCTGGATATGAATTTGGAACTGTGCCCAAAGGGCTATAAAACTGTGCTTAATCTTTGACCCAGCAATACCACTACTAGATATATGTTCCAAAAAGATCAAAAAAGGAAAAGAATCTATTTGCGCAAAAATATTTGTAGCAGTTCTTCTGTGGTGACAAAGAATTGGAAATGGAGGGGATGCCCATCAATTAAGGAATGGCTGAACAAGATATGGTATATGATTGTTGTGGGTACTGTTGTTCTATAAGAAATGACAAGCAAGATGGTTTCAGAAAAACCTTGGAATACTTATATGAACTCATGCAAAGTGAAATGAGCAGCACCATAAGAACATTGTACATAATAACAGCAACATTTTAATGATGATCAGCTATGAAATATTTAGCTATTCTGCTCAATAAAATGATCCAAGCAATTCCATAGGACCCATGATGAAAAATGCTGTCCAGAGGACCAAAAAAGTCTGAGTACAGATTGAAGGATCCTTTTTTTTAACTGTATTTATTTTTCTTTTTTGTGTGTGAGTCAAGATAGGGAGAAGAGGAAAGGGTGGCTAGTTTAGGGGAGATGCCCTGGGAGAGAACTGAGGGGTCCAGGGACTGGACATTAATATTGGATAAGGGAATTTCAGAATCTGATTAATAGGTAGTGAGTGATTTGCGGATGATGACAAGATCGAAGATATGGTTATCTTTTTGTATACCTGAGGTGGGGTGGAGGTGAGCTCATGGGAGGCATATAGATTAAGGAACTGAGTGATTAGGGTATTTGACAAAGAATCAATAAGTATGTTGAAGTTCCCTAGAGTAAGAGTAGGAGTTGAGTGAGAGAGAAAAAATGTAAACTAGTCTATAGACAACAGTTACCAAAATTTTGATTGGGTGGTAGATATGAATGGCATGAACCTCATAGAAAGAGAAGCTACTGAGGAGTGGAGGGGAGCAAGGAGAAGCCAGGGTGGCTTAAGTTTTAGAAAAAGCTGGTAGATGGAAGGAAGGACAGAGGAAAAGATTGAAAATGAAGGGAATTTTATGGCTGATGGAACAAGTATTCCACAGGCCACAGTGGAAGGTCTGGTGAAGTTAGGATGAAAGTTGGGGCTGGAAGGATTGAGGGGGTTTGGAATGATAAATCAGGTGGTAGGTGGTGAGGAATGGAGTTTGATGATCATCTGAAGGATTTCAAAGTCATTAAGATGTGAAGGGTATGAACAGATGTGAGAATATTAATCATTGAGTAGATAGTGTCATTCCTATACCCTCAAAAGACAGGTGCAGCAGGAGATAAGTGGCCTGAAGTCAAAGAGGGATTACTCTTCTTTGCACTGGAGGTTCTCCACTTCCACATTGAGGGGGGCAGCAGAAGGTGGTAGAGGTCTTTACTCTTACAGATGGAAGTGGTTGTTTTGGGTAGGTGGGAGATTTTTGGCCTGGCCCCTAGAAGTTTTTTTTAAAGGAAGATGATGAACTCAGCAGGAGATGGAAAAGCTCAAGGTGCTAATACACATGGAATATGACATCTTCTCACTTGAGGAGGGTGGCTATGAGGCAGCAGCAGGAATTGGGAGACCCTCTGCCTAGGGGAAAGACACCTGAGTCTCCCCCAGCTGCCTTTCCTCAAAGGACCCACTGTGCGCAGCAGAAGAGAGAAGGTTCAGGGTGCTCGTGCATGTATCATGGCTCAGCCATTATGTGTACTTGGACTAGACTCACCATCTTTCAGGGCCTAGTTTCTTAATCTATAACAGGAGCATTTTGGACTTGAAGACCAGTCCAGGATAAGCAGATCCCAGTCACCTTTTAATATGACAATTATAAGTAGGTCAGATAAAGATAAATGCAGAGGTTGGCAGGATATCTTTGGTGTCAAGAGCTATACTTAAAGCTCTCATCAGTCATTCTAGTTCTGTCTACTTGTCCCGCTTTTCACTCTAACCAAATAGCACCCCCCCCCAATTAGGTCATAAACTGTTTGAGAGCAGATACCACAAGTGATTTTTATACACACATGTATGTCCTCAGTGCCTGAAGGAGTTTCTCATACGTAATAGGCATTCATTCAATACGTAACCCTTGACTGAATGAGTAAATGAATCCATATCCATATTGGACTGATTTTTACAATGAATGATGGGGTAACTTGTTCTCACTTGCAATTTGCTCCCCAGTTCACTTTTCCTATTCACATCCTACCCATCCTTCAAACTCCAGCACCATTTTTTTCCACCCCTACCCCCCATTGATCTCTGTTTGAGGCAGATAGGTGACACAGCTTATTAGGCTTAGAATCAAGAAAACCTGAATTCAAATCCTGCCTCTGACCCTTGGTAAATGGTTGAATCTGCACAAGTCACTTAACCGCTCTTAGCCTTAGTTTGCTCATCTGTAAAATGGGGATTAAAGATAGCATCTATCTCTACCTCAGTGGATTGTTGTAAGAAT
>NW_020954590.1:76025859-76037939 GCF_900497805.2 Vombatus ursinus
AAAATGAGATAACATATGTGAATCACACTTAAGGATTATATAGTGCCAAATCTCTCTCTCTGTGTGTGTGTGTGNAAAATGAGATAACATATGTGAATCACACTTAAGGATTATATAGTGCCAAATCTCTCTCTCTCTGTGTGTGTGTGTGTGTGTGTGTGTGTGCGTGCATGTGTGTGTGTGTGCGTGCATGTGTGTGTGTGTTAGCTGGCACAATGGATAAAGCTCTGGACCTGGAGTCAGAAAGACTGAGTTCAAATCTGGTCTTGGACATTTCCTGGCTATGTGACCCTGAACAAGTCATTTAACCTTTTGTCTGCCTCAGTTTTCTCATCTCTAAAATGGAGATAATAATAATACCTACCTCCTAAGATTATTTGAGAATAAAATGAGATGTTTGTAAAACACTTTGCAAACCTTAAACCACTATGTAAATTTTAGCTTTTCTTGGCGATGGTGGTGGTGTTTCTTTCCTCTGAACACCTATTGTACTTAGCACCATGTACTTGGTGTATATTCCATACACATACACACACACATATATCAGGAGACTGGACAGTGATAGCCCAGACCTTACGGAGTGTGAAATATGCTCTACCATAGAAGATTTGTGTGCCTAGTTCTAGAAATACCTGATGGTATGAGATGTTGCTCCCTGATCCAGAGCACGTGCAGGCATTGTATGAATATTTCCTGTTGGCTCACTTTGTGGCAATAGAAAAAAAGTTTCTTGACATTGTGGGTTTAAAAATTTGGATGGGTCAGCAGAGATCCAGCAACTGAAGTCCACAGTGGAATCACTGACAGTCACAGAAGCTGAACTTCATGAAAATCCAGCCCTGAAGATCAACTTGCTTGAATTAGCCCAATAGTGAATCAACCTGGAAGTTAAATTACAAGTCTCGCCAGAAAGGAGGTGATTCATCCATCATCTATGCCATACTCAAAAGTGAACTTGGGTGGGAAAGGAATCTTCATAGTAACCTCTTAAATTTTATTTCACTTTTTCCAGGTAGAGGAGCATGGACTCCCAGATTTATAACTTTCACTCTACATTTTCTAAGTAAATATCGCTTTTAAAAGCTAAGTGATATTAATAGGCTAAATTGAATTGAAGAGTCATGAGTTAGTGAAAATGATACTGAGGCAATAATCTTTGGCAATTGATATTGGGGGGAACACATCATCTGGAAGCTTGAGAGCAACAATATTAGAGAAGTCACCCCTTAATTCCTCAGTTACCTCTAGAACTCTGAAGACAGAAATGTCCAAGCTCTGGGAACCCAAAATATCAGTGCAAGTTAGATTTGGGATCCTGAGCCCAGAGGGTCTATGCTCTACATATGGGATAAACACTGGACTTTTTGTTTCTTTTGGGACCCACTGGAGAGATATTTTTTCTTGGGACTCAGTTGGATTCCCTACATTTCAGAATCCACTGGGAACAAATTGAAGTATTTTCTCCTTTTATTTTTAAAGATGTTACTGTATGGTTTTCTGGTGTTTTTCCTTTTAAGTCAGACCAATTTCTTTGTGATAACTTCTGCTTTTTAAAAATGCTCATATAATTTGTTATGTTACTATCTTCAATATTAGTGTTATAGCTAATATAAAATGTGTGGATTTTGTCTTCATAAAATATCGGTATGTGGCTCATAAATGCTCATTTTGTAATTGTTTTAACATTTTAAACCCAATTAGGTAGATTGTCTTACTGTGATATCCTTAGAGATTACATGTTGATAGGAAAAAAGTTTGTCTGCTGTCCTAGGAACCTTGAGAAATCAACACCAAATTCTTAATCCTTATTAAGGAGCCTCACAAGTTTTCTGGGCTTACTTGGTTCTGTTTTCTCCTGAATCTAGTCTCCTTGTACTATTGTTGAGTGAGTTTTCTATTTTTTAATGCATATTTGTACAGATATGATTCCCCTCTCCAATCCCCTAGGACTGCTATAGCTATATCCTAGAAATTTTGGTATGTTATTTTTCATCATTATCACTTTCTTTTATATAATTATTAATTGTTGCTGTGATTTGCTCTCTGACTCATTCATTATTTAGGATTTCACCATTGTCTCCATTTGTATCTGTTTCTTTTGTTTGGTTGTTTTTTTCTGAACCAAAGATGACTTTTTCTTATGTTTTAGGATATAAAGAATGTATTTGCTGTTTCAGTCTTTTTACCTTTGTTTGCCATGTCGTACCTTAATCTAATTTAATTTTTGCAAAAGTTCTGTGTCAGGTTGAAAAAATACATATATTCTTTTGCAGTTCCATTTGGAAGGTGCTATCAGTCTTTTAGCTAGTTTTTCTAGCAATTTGTTCAGTTCTATATTTTCCCTTTTGTTTATCTTTCTGTTAGATTTATCCACAACTGAGAAAAAAATATTGAAATCTCTTGTCACTGTTATGTTACTGTCTATGTCTTCTTGAAACTTAGTTAATGTTTCCTTTATTAATTTGGATGCCAAGTCATGTGGAACATATAAATTTAATGCAGATATCAGTTTATTGTCTATGGTTCCTTTCAGCTTTATATAGTTTTCTTGTTTAACTCTTTTTTGTTTTTTTTTATGTTTTTACTTTGTCAGATAGAATGATTGGAACTTTTTTTTTAAATTCGCTTTATGCATAGCATTTTCCCCCACTCCTTTACTTTTATTTTGAGTAGGTCTTTATTTTTTTATGTGTGTTTCTTGTAAGCTACAGATCTTGGGGTTTTGTATTCTTATCAGATCTATCAATTTTTCCCTTTGATTGGATTGCTTAATCCATTCATATTTAAGGTTATGAGAATTAGCTTTTCATTTTCCATCATATGTGTCTGATATTGTTGTTTCCATAAGTTTATGATTTTTCCTCCTTTTGCAATAAACACAGTACAATGTCTCTTTAGTTTCTTTAGCTTAATTTTTAAGAGGGACCTACTCCCAGTGTCCCCCTCCCATTTCTTTTTTAATATGAAATTTTATTTTATTTTCAGTTCCAAATTCTCTCCTTTACCCATTGGAAAGATCAACAAAAATAAAAACAAAACCCATTAGAAATATGTATAGTCACACAAAATAAATTTCTGCATTAGTTATGTCTCTCCCTCCCCCTAAAAGAAAAAGAAACAAGGAAAAAAATATACTTCAGTTTGCTCTACGAATTCACTCATTTTATGTATGGGGCTGGATAATATGTTTCTTCAAGAGTCTTTTGAAATTGTGGTTGATCTTTCATTGTGTTGATTAAAGTTAAATTCAAAGTTGATAATCTTCATAATATTACTGTTATAGTATAAATTGTTCTCCTGGTTCTAGTCACTTCACTTTCCATTAGTTCACACAAGTGTTCCCAGGCTTTTCTGAAACCCTCCCTTTCATAATTTTCTATAGCACAAAAGTATTCCATCACATTCATATGTAGTAACTTGTTCAGCTGTTCCTCAATTGATAAGCATCCCCTCAATTTCCAATCTTTTGCCACTACAAAGAAAGATACTTTACTCTTTCTTTTATCTCTTTTGCGTATAGACCTAAAAACATTTTCTGGGTCAAAGGGACAATTTAATAACTTCTTGGGTTTAATTCCAAATCAGTTTCCAGAATGGTTGGACAAGTTCACAGTTACACCAAAAATGCACTAGTGTACTTGTTTTCCTATAATCCCTTTAGCATTTGTAACTTTCCTTTTTAGTCATATTAGCCAATCCAATGGGTGTCAGATGCTTGTTTTAATTTGCATTTCAGTGTTGTTTTAATTTGCATCTCTCTGATTATTAGTAGTTTAGAATATTTTATATGGCTATTCACAGATTGGATTTCTTCCTTTAAAAACTGCTTATTTATATTCTTTGACCATTTATTAATTGGAGTTTCCTCACATTTGTTATCCATTTGTCTTTGGAATTTTACAAATGAGTTCCTTTTTATTTCTTGTTTTTTTTTGTTTGTTTTCTTTTTTTTGGCTAGTCAATAAGGTTAAGTGACTTGCCCAGGGTCACACAGCTAGCAACTGTTATGTCTGAGGTCAAATTTGAACTCAGATCCTCCTGAATCCAGGGCTGGTGCTCTATCTACTGTGCCATCTAGCTGCCCCTTTATTTCCTGTTTTTAATCTGGCTATTTATACCTCACCCCCTTTTTGTCTTCTCAGTCAAGTAGAATCCTCCTTTTTCTACCTCCTTTTTCTACTCTCCTCCAACTGTATTTTTATTAAATTTCATTTTTAGCTTGCTTCTTTCCAGAGAGTATTTCTTTCCCTTTCTCTCTTCATTATCCATCCTCCCTTTCTCTCTACTCTAGACCCTCATCTTCTGATTCATGGTCCTTATATTTATCTAGTTCAGGGGTGGGGAACCTGTGGCCTTGAGACCACATGCAGCCCTAGGTCCTCAAGTACAGTCCTTTTGACTGTGTCCACACTTCACAGAAGGAATCCCCTTAGTATTTGAGGTCCCTTGAGGACCTAGAGGGCCACATGTGGCCTCAAGGCCACAGGTTACCCCCCCCATGGCTGATCTGGTCCCTCTCTATTCTCTACATTCCTTGTAGAATCAAAACTTTGAAAGTATCCATTCTGGGTCTCGAGAAGTTTCTGTCATTGCCCTGGAGATTCTCCTTTTACATTTTGTCTCACTTTTAGAAATATACTTATTCCTGTAGGGTGATAGAGAGGACACAGCCCCATGGCAGGACCCATGCCCCAATTTTGCAGCCCATCACTCATTTCTGCCCTTTGGTCACCAATCCTTCCCCATTTGCTTCAAAATCTACACCCCACCCGTATCAACTCTCTCATCTATCAGTTTCCCCCCAGGAGCTCTGATTCCCACCCTCCTGAGATGGGATAACTGGCCTCTCCACATACCAAATCCCCTAGACAATACCCAGTGCAAAGTCCCCACCTCCCTTCACAGAACATCTCTCTTTGTCCATGGAACCATTTATCAGTGGTACTCCCCCTCCATCACTAAAACAAGGCCTCCCTTTCCTCCCTCCTTTTTTCAACTACTCATCATGCTCTCTCATATACTGCCCTGAAAGCTTTTTCCTAAGAGATCACAGGAGTCACCTTTCCCTCATTGCTAGCCCTTACCTTGACCAGGACTCAGCATACCCTCTCCTCTATTTTACTTCCCCCACTTCTGAGCACCTTCCCTTGCATTCTCTAATTTAGGCTCACAAAAAAACAAACAAAAACAAAATGATTGAAATATTAGCAGAGTGTGGAGAGGATCAGTCCATGATGGCCTAGGCCCACCTCTCCATCATTACTTCCACTTTGTTTTCAATCTTCATCTCTGTTTCCTTGTGCACATTTAAGAAGAAGCATTTTAATGGTTTCTTTGCTATACTCTTGCTGTTGCTGACCTTGGCTGATGCATTTATTCCCTGTCCTGAATTTCTGTTGTGTGGAGTTTTTGAGAAGCAAACATTCTCTTCTTGTCTTGTTTTCTTTCTAAGAATGCTTTGAATGCTTATTTATTATTGAACATCTATCTTTTTTCATTTATGGTTATGCTCAGATTTGCAGGGTAGGTCATCTTGGGCTGCATTTTGAACTCCATTGCTCTTGGAACATATCTCCTGAATTTTCTGGTGGGTGAAGAACAGTCTTGTGGTATTTGAATTTTCTTTCCTTTGTATTTGAAGGTCTTTCTCCTAGTTGCTTACAGAATTCATTGTTTCTCCATGGAACTATTAAACTTAACCACTATGTGCCTTAGAATGTTCAGCTCCTTTTTTTTTGGTGAGGATGGAGATGGGAGGCAAATCAAAGGATTACTTTATTGACACTGTTTTCTGTGTTCAGAAATTCTGAGCAGTTTCCTTATATTATTTCTTTCATTCTTGTTTCAGGATTTTTAGACTTGTCATGTTCTTTTGGGAGACCTATACTTCTTTTTTTGTTTTGTTTTGTTTTTTAGGCAAGTGGGGTTAAGCGATTTGCCCAGGATCACACAGCTAGTAAGTGTCAAGTGTTTGATCTGAGGCCTGACCTCAGGGCTGGTGCTCTATACACTGTGCCACCTAGCTGCCCCCAAGACCTATACTTCTTAAGATACCTCTACACATTCTGTACTTGAGATCAATATGTTTTTCTTGAAAGGAGTGTGTATTTTTAAAAATGTTATTTTTTTTTTTGCTTCTCCTCTTCTAGATTGGCCTTCATTTCTTTGCATTTGCTTTCTCAATTATTTGTGTTCTTTTTTGTTTCTTTATTGGGATTTGACACCATAGATTTTTTTTTCTATTTTGGCAAATATTTTTGTGGTTCAAACCATAATTTCTGCTCTCTTTTTTTAAATCATTCAGTTACAGTGCCTTTTGATTTCATGATCTCCTCAAAATCCACAAGAACTTTATCTGGTGCTGAATTATGTTCTTTTGTTTGCAACATTTATCCATAGATGCCTGAACTAGTTTACCAGATCTGGAGACCATATTTCCTTCTGTTATTAGCTTCTTCCCTGTTGGTTTATCTGTTTATCTTCAAGGTCTTTTGAGTTTTCTTCCTCCTAAGATCTTTGGTAATTTCTGTCTTGTTTTCCCCTCTTGCTTACTTTCTGACTTCCTCTCTTGTCTTTGTTGTTTCTCTGGAGTGGGATCTCAAAGAATCTCAACCATCTCCCACAAAAGGCAATTTATGATTACCAGCCCCAAGTGACTTTTGGGGTGAGGGAATAGAACTACCCCCAGCTGGATGCTGGGTTCTTTCCCTCAGGCTTACTGGGTTGCCTTATATCTCCCCGCACATGACATCCTAACTCATTCTCTCTGTTTCTCAGTTCTGTAGCATAGCAGTAGAGAATGCTGCCATACTGCTGCTATTGAAGCCTGAGTAAATTTCTGTAGTTTGGAGTTTGGATTTCAGTGGCATATAGTTGAGTTCTATTACAAGCCCAGACATATGTCCTGCCCCATTCCCTCTGTTCCACTGCTCACCTGCAGAGCTCTATTGCAATACAGAATGCTTCTCTGGTGCTGGCTATCACAGCCTCAGCAAATTTCTGCAGCATGGAGTTTGTATCTCCAAAGCACTGGAGGGAGGTGGGATTAAGATGTGAGGTTTCATTCTACTGTAAGCCCCTAGGTTAGGTCCACTTATGTAGTTTTGCTGCTAGGAGGTAGGGGAGAGAGTGCTGAGTAAGCACAAGTTAGGCATTAGTTCATGGAGTTTTTATCTTCTTTGGTAAAAAATGTCAGGTTTTTTGGTTTGCTCGATAGAAATGACAATGGGAAGCTGGAGTATACTCCCTTCCTTTTTTTTATTGTGGTTCAGTAGTAATATTTGTGAATGACATACCTATTATTTAGGAAAATGAAGCATTTTTTTTTCAAAAAGAGCTTTGACTAGGCAACAAAGGGGAAAGAAAACAAAATAGAAAAGTACAGAATGTACAGATTTGTAGAGGACAGATTACTTTATACTAAACTCAATAACAGATTATTTTAACCAACAGAGTTTGTGGGACACTCATCCATATTCCTTTCTTCCACCTGTGTTGGAGGCAGAGGTGTGCTGGTAAAAATGTTTAAGAACCAGGCTTTGGTGGGGGGAGGTAGGGCACGCTTAATACACTTTTAAGTTTGATCCACATTATCAACATTTTCTCCACCATTTTTTAAGTCTAGACAATAAAAAAGAATAAGTAAAGTCCTGATTTATAGTATTTGCCAATTACTAAGGAGTAAATGCTCACATTGAAGATTTAGCAATTGGCTCAATATAAACTGGTTTCAGCACACCCTTGGATAAATATTAAATTAAGTTACTCCAACTTCTAGACTGAGACAGGTTTATGTTGTCACTACTCCATGGTCTTATGGTGTCCTTCATTTCCTCTAAAATCTGTTTCCCAAGCTTATTATTTGTTGTGCACTACTCCCAAGTCATTTTCTCTGGACCTCATACCCTTCTGTTCTGAAGTCATAAGACTAAGATTTCTTCTCATTATATCCTTTTACCCTTATACCTATGAGCTAATTCCTACAGTAATAGGAACCTCTGCACTGTGTTCCATGACAAGGGTGGAAAAATACAATTCTGTACTGATCAATCCATTTGTGGAAATAATTGCCCTCCAAATCTTGTACAGATAGAAAAAAATAGATTTTAAAAAATTCAAACAAGTTTATGAATAATATCTATCAACTGATGCTAAGAGAAGCTGAAATACACCTTACCTTTAGCAGTGAAATCAGGGATAAAAAACATGCCATCCCATGGGGTGTCCCTTGGGGCCACTGTTGGCAAGAGAAAATGGGGCTACATGAATTATGGTTCTGACAAAGAAGTGCAGTTCTTACATGTGTATGGCATAGGTATTTGAGAACCTCATTTAGAATAAAATGTTCTTCCAAAAGAGCCCTGGCCCTTCTCAGTAACCTATTGTGGATTCCTATTTGCACCTAGCACAATACAGGTCATTTGCTTTGTCTCAGAATATACTGTCACTTGGGAATCAGTAACCTAAGAGATAATTTCTTTCCCTAAGTGCCTTTGCAGTAGTTAAGCCCAGAAGGAACAATCTGAGCAAGACTCTTTAGACTTGAACTTGATGGGGGAGGGGAGGGAAAGAAGGGGAAATTTTTTTTTCCTTCGGTGTTTTCCATCAAATGAGTTTGCTATACTATTAGGGTTCAATATTAAGGGTGAAGTTAGATGGCTTTTGTGTGTGTATGTGTGTGTATGTGTGTGTATGTATTCATGTGCATATACGTGAGAGTGTATGTGGGTAACAATATTTAGCTTCCTTCAGAGTTGTTCTTTGCTCACCATACTCATCATTAGGTTCTTTTGCTAGTATTATATTGGGCATATTCATTTAGTTTGATTTTGTGTCTGTGTGGAATATAGTCTCAAATCTTTCTGCAAGCAGTTCTATTAAAAAGAAGAATAGGCAAAAATCAGAGGAAGGTTAAAAAGCAAGGTCGTGAGCATGTCAGCCTGAGAGTGAATGACAGTCTGTGTTCAAGGAGTGGAACTGATTCCATTCCAACTATCCGAGCAAGCTGATACATCTTTGGCATAATGTGGTTTAGGTGGCTCTTTCTATAAGTAGAGAAAAATGGTCATTACTAAGGACCCAAATGATCCTCCTATTCAAGTAACAAATTAACTCTGCCATTTCCATTTCCGTATGTTTGGGACTGGTTTGATGACTAGTGTAAAAGTTGGTGGAAAACTAGTTACAGGGGAAATGCCATGCTTTTTTCTTCTAGATGTAAATTAATGTAACTGATGCTCTCACTTGAAAATCGTGTCACCTCACTTCCATTTCTGCTCTTTACAATCTGAGTCACTGCGTGACAATAAGAATTACACTCCCTGGCTTTTAAATTTGCAGAAGTTAAATGATACAAATCAATAACTAAGTTTACTTTTGGGAAAGGTGAAGGTAGATCATATTTCTTTACTGGACCTTTTAGAATATTTTCAAACTCTAGAGTTATTATCATCATTATTATTTTTTGCCTGTGATAGTGAGTTAAGCTGATCCAGGACTGAGTCCTTTTTGAAGTGATAGGAACATTTACTTATTCCACAGCTTCTGTCTCTTTAACAGAAAAAAAATTAATGGGTGGAGAAGGTGGTTGAAGCTCTTTCAATTTAGCCACTTGTTCTGGTATAAGGGAAGCCTTCCTGCAGTCTCAGAGTCCTGCCCGGGTCCTAGCACTCAGATCTTCTACTAGCTGACAGACCTGCTGGGCTTCACCACCTGCTGAGATAAAGTGGAAAACCCTGTCGCTCCTGCCAGCCACCCAGAGCAGTTACTGGGCAGGGCAGCAATGGTCGGAGGCATGAAATAGCCACTGGTGCACAGTGCTTCAGTCAAGTGGCTTCAGCCTAGAAGATAAGGGGTAGTGTACCAAGATCGATCATGCTTCTCCCTCTTTGAAGCTCTTTGCTCTCGGACCCCCAACCCCTCTTCCCTACGAAACAGTCAGACACCGAAGCCCGCACTTCACCCCTGACCCCAGTTCTTCTCTGTTCTTGAAAAACCTCTGAGAACAAGCAGTTCTCCTACCCTAAAAAAAGAATAGGTCGAGTTCCAACCCCAAGATCCCCTTCCCGGGGATTCTGTCCTGCCCTGCTCTTCCTCTTTCCCACTTCTGGTCCTGTGCAGCCTCTCGGGTTTTGCCTTATGCAAGAGCAGCGATTCCCGGCAACAGAAAAGGTTCTTATCCACCTGCTCACCCCAGGGACTGAATACACACACACATGCATACATATACATACATACAAGCGCACTCACGCTAATACACAGTACAGAAATCCACAGTGACCTGCTCGCGACTAGAGATCCTTTACTGTACTCCACCAGGTCACAATCTCTCTCTCATCCCTTGTATGGTTCAAAACGCTACCTGCAACCCCTTTGCCAGATACCAAGAGCCTAGTGATGAATACAAAAGAGACAGGACTTTCCTCCCTCGCCCACAAATGCACAAGCTGCTCTTTCACAATCCTCTTTTCCTCTCTCGGGTTTGATGCAGGGGACCCCTCCCTTCACCTCTTTCTTCTCCCCTTCCCCTGTTTCTAGCAAATCTACCAACCTCTTCCAAAATCTTCTACAAAGAAGAGGGAACAGATAGTGTTGGCCCTACACACCTTAGCCTCTCTGGGATAAGGAAGGTCCCACTTCTCCACCCTTTTTCCTCCTCCTTCTCCTCAGGGGGCCCTCCTTTCCCCTCCCCCTTTCGTACAGGGCTGGGAGCGGCAGCAGCTGGGAGAGAAGGGATGAGGTCATCCTCTCACTCGGAGTCAGCTGGTGGAGGAGAGAAAGAGGGAGGGAGGGAGAGGGGAGGAATGTACAGGTCCGAGGACCGCCGCCGCGGCTGCTGCTGCTGCTGGCGGCGGCGGCGGCTCGGACAGCAGCAGCAACCGGGAAAAGAGGGAGAAGAAGAAGAAAAAGAAGGGGACTGGAAAGGGAGGGATAAGAAGGTTGGCTTTCTGTAGGCAGCCAGGCGGCGCTCCAGCTGGAGGAAGGGGAGCTGCTAGCCCCAGCCCAGATCCTACCTACCCAGCCATCCAGTCAGCTAGGAAATCAGGGAGTGGAGTAGCAGTAGCAGCAGCAGCAGAGGAAAAGGCGGAGGGAGGGAGTAAAGAAGGAAAGGGAGGGGAAGGAAGGAGGGGAAAGAGAAGAGAGAAAAAGGAGGTGGCTGTAGGAGGAGACAGCAGGGGGGAAAGGTGTCAGATAAAGGAGGGTTTTTCTCTGGTTTTAAGGCATCATGGCCGCTAAGTCAGACGGGAGGCTGAAAATGAAGAAGAGCAGCGACGTGGCGTTCACCCCGCTGCAGAATTCGGACCACTCGGGCTCGGTTCAGGGATTGGCTCCGGGTTTGCCGTCGGGGTCTGGAGCTGAGGACGAGGAGGCAGCCGGTGGTGGCTGCTGTACGGACGGTGGTGGTGGTGGCTGCTCCCGGTGTTGCTGCTGCGGCGGCGGCAGCGGTAGTTCGGGCGGCGGCTCGGGGGTCTCTGGCGGAGGCGGCGGCGGTGGTGGGGGGGGCTCCTCCTCGTTGTGCCTGCGTCTAGGCAGGGAGCAGCAACGCTACTCGCTGTGGGACTGCCTCTGGATCCTAGCCGCTGTGGCTGTGTACTTCGCGGATGTGGGTACAGACATCTGGCTGGCAGTGGACTACTACCTGAGGGGCCAGAGGTGGTGGTTTGGACTCACTCTCTTCTTCGTGGTGCTGGGTTCCCTCTCTGTGCAGGTGTTCAGCTTCCGCTGGTTCGTGCACGATTTCAGTACCGAGGACAGCTCCACGAGCACCTCAGCAGCGGCTGCAGCCACTGGTTCCTCTAGCTGCGCGCAGCCTGCAGCTGACTTCAAGACGGTGGTCAGCGGGGGGTCTGCAATTGGAGAAGGAGATGCTCGTCCTTCAACACCGCAAAGGCAAGCTTCAAATGCCAGCAAGAGCTATACCACCACCAACAGCAGCAACAGCAACAGTGCCACCCGGGCCAGCGGCAAGAACAGGTCTGCGTCCTGTTCATTCTGCATCTGGCTCCTGCAGTCACTCATCCACATCTTGCAGCTCGGGCAAATCTGGAGGTACTGTATCAGGGGTGGAGGGAAAGAGAGAG
>NW_020954590.1:76037978-76038092 GCF_900497805.2 Vombatus ursinus
GCTTGCTGCCAATATTACACGACCACCCACTTTCGTTTTTACAGTTATAGTTTGTGGTGATTTTGTCTAAGTCACACTTTCTTAGGTACTTTGGACACTTGCAGAGTCTGATGA
>NW_020954590.1:76038216-76038950 GCF_900497805.2 Vombatus ursinus
TTTTTTTTTTCAATTTGAAGCTATTATCTTGGGAAAGGAATAGAGAACGAGAAAAGTAGTGTTGATTACCCCACCCTTCCTCACTCTCCTTTTGTAGCTTTTTCACTTGCTACAGTCTCTTCCACCTTTTTTTTTAAACTGATAATGCTTTGGTGAGTGGGAGGGGGTCCACTGACAATCTTTTAACTATATTTTAAATGTAGAACTTGTTAGATTTGGGAGTGCTACATGGGCAACTGTATTCTTTTTGTTACAGAAAATTTCTACTTCTAGTTAGATGTGATTGATCATCTATCAGAAGCGCTCAGGTTTTCAGCGTTCTTCCCGTGACAACGCTAGATTCAAAAGGAAAGTGCCTGGCAGATACAGAGTTAGTTGTCTTTGCATGTGGATATCGAGTTGTTGGTGTGATACTCCTTTTTTAGGTTGATGTAAATGACTACCATAAAAGCTTGTGTTATGTGGACTCAAGATCACTTCTTTAGTTCATCAGGTTCTCTATCATCATGCTTATTTCTAAACTGATTAAAAACTCATGAAGAGAGAGGCAGTGCCTGTATATGTGGTAATGCTGTTGGCATCTAGTTAGTGGTTTTCCTCTGTTAACATAAAGCAGATGAGATAGCAATCTTCTTACATATGAATCACTTAAAATTTTAAATGGAAATGCTAACTTGAACTTGTTAGGTGAAAGAATCCATTTATTTCATAATATTTATTTCATAATTTCAATC
>NW_020954590.1:76039005-76046969 GCF_900497805.2 Vombatus ursinus
TATTTCATAGATTTGGATATAGTATGCAAAGTGATTGTTTTGGGGTAATATTTTTTTTAAAAAAGTTTTTTGGAAGCCTTTAAGAGCAACGTTTTACAGTATATTGAATTCCATATATATGAAAGAATGCAAATAAAGATGTTAGTACTCTGAGACGTCTCAAATCTTCCTACTGAATGGGCAGTACAGGTCCTTGTAACTGTGCCACAAGTAAAAATAGAAAACTTCTTAGAAAGTTAGCCTAGGTAGGAAATATGGTTCTATACTTCACTATACCAATACTATGTTAAAAACTCTCATTCCTTGTGATGTCTTGAGGTATAAGAATTTCAAATATGGTAACTGAATAGAGAAAGGCCATGTGAAAGTAACTTTTAGACCTTGTGGAGTTGAAGACTTATCTGAGTTTTCTGAATCCTTTCATTTAACACCACTGCTTGCAATTAAGAAAGTGATCAGCCTGGTCCTCTAATAGGTTTCCTACTATGAGAGGGCTTCTGTAGAGACTGGCATAAAATGATTAAGAATTATTTCTTTCCAGAAGTCCCAGAGTTTTGTAAAAAGTATCTAGACAACCAGTAACATAAGAGAACTTGAATTTTGATACCCCCACAATTTGAACACCTCATAATATTTTAAAACACCATTCTTAAATGTGAAAGTCCTATTTCCAATGGATTTAAAATGTTGCAATGATTTATTTCTTTGAATTATTTTTTCATGTTTATGAAACTCCAAGTTCAACATGAAGCATCTATAGTGTTTACCTTTGAACAAGTAATGTGAACATTTAATGATAACCAAAACTACAATAGCAGATATTTTAGAATTTTGGATTATGACAACTTTTTGTAAAATTTAGACAATTTTTGCAAACTGCTTTTCTTCAGTCATCTTTAGTATTCCACATCAGATTTTCTTTTGAGATGTATAGTAAGAATTCAAGTGCTTTGCAAAATAATAAAATGAAATAGAATTATTATTCTTAGAAGGTGGCTTTCAATAAAGAATCATTTGCAAAGTTTTGTGAACTTCAGTAGTTCTTTTGATCATTGTTGTACTTAAATAAACTTTTCCAAATGAAAAGGGATGTGTAGTTTGTCCTGAGGAAAAAGAAGGAAAAATAAAAAGCTTTTAAATATCAAAGTTGTACCATATCCCAATTCATATACAAAGGGCAGTAGGAGGAAGGAGGTGGAGGTAGAGATGAAAAGCTGTAACTGTCATATCATGCCATGGCTATGTAGTATATAGCTTATCTCATAGGAATGGCAATGCTGATAGTTTGATCTTCTTACTAAATATTCACATAACCTTTTTCTTGGAAGCCTCAGAACATGCCAAAAGAATTTCATCTTCTGGGAGGTAAAGCTATTGGTGGACTTAATTTCTCATGTTTCTCCCACATTTTCAGGAAAACTGGGTTAATGAAGTAACCTAGCAGCTGGCCCACCTTAACATTTTCCACAAGTTGTGGCTGATAGTTATAGATAATTAGGATAGTCTGTTATGACCACACTCAAAGACTAGTTAGCTTCTTTTGCACTTCACAAATCCTCATCTTCTAATTCATTGGCTTTCTTTTATACTATCTAGTAGAAGAGAACAAGGGAAAAACTTAAAAACTGTATAGAAGAAAACATTCCCAAAATTACACATTTTCCTTTTCTTCGAAGGCTTAAATTAGGACTTTGGGAAATATATTATTTTTACTAATTTAAATGAAATGGTACTGATTTTATTAAGATTATACTATAAACTAGAGAATTTTGCAATAGCCTAATTCTTTAAAATAGTAAGAATTCCATTCACTCACAGAGCTGTTGTTCAGAAGCTCTGAACTAAAAATATACAACAGTACCCAATGGGCCAAAGCACATGAGGTCATTATTCATGTTTTAGAATGCTACTTTCTCTGATCAATACAATAGATTTTAGCTAGCTTGGTAACTTTTTATTGTAAGTGTTTTCATGAAATTCTAGTTATTTTAGGAGACTGGGAAAATTCTAAAAGCTGTCAGGGGAAAAAAACTCTTTAAAATGATATCAAAATGCTGATTTGGTTGGAAATTGTCATTTGGAATATTCTAGTCAAGATTCATATTTACTTATGCATTTCTTACAGATGCAATTGCTGTAAGCGATGATACATATTCATTTTAATTAAAGCTTACTAATGGGAAATAAATGGTGGTTTTTAATGTTGCATGGGGTGATCCTGGGAAAGAGCTATTTGAAATGATGAAAGTGAACTTTTCCTGCCTTAGCAATTATGACTACAAAAGAACTCTGTTAATGAATAAAAAAAGTAACATTCTTCCTTCTTGTTCCTTTTCTCTGAGTTTGACAACTTATTAGGGGTGGAATTTAGTCCATGAGAAACCCAACATCTCATAGAAATGTTTTCAGCCAGCTATGGACCAGGTTGAGAAATCTTTTTAGAGGTGACTCATTGACAGCAATTTCTTTTTTAGTTAGTCAACAAGCATTGATTTAACATCTGCTATGTGGCAGGCACAGTGCTAAATGCTAGAGATACGAAAAAAAAGGAGCAAAAGGCAATTCCTACTCTCAAGGAGCTTACAGTCTAATGAAAGATAATATGAATACAACTATGTACAAACAAGACATATACAGGATAAATTGGAAATAATCGATGGAGGCTAGGCATTAGCATTAAGGTGGATCAACAAAGGCTTCTTATAAAAATAGGATTTTAGCTGGGACTTGAAGGGAGCCAGGAGGCAGAGACTGGGTGGGTAGAAGTATTCTAGGAGAGGGAGACAGACAGCTAGTGAAAATACTTGGAATGTGGAGATTGGAGTGCCTTGTGCAAGGAACAGTAAGGAGGCCAGTGTCGCTGAATCTTAGAGTACATAGAGGAGAGTAAATTACAAGAAGACTGGAAAGGTAGAGGCCAGGAACAAGGTTGTAAAAGACTTTGGATACCAGACAGAATTTTATATTTGATCCTGGAAGTGATAGGGAGCCAATGGAATTAATAAACACCTCTTTGTAAGATTTATACTAGTTCTATCTAGTCTGCAGTTTTCTAATTTTAAAAATGTATTCTTGGTCAGTATTTATTTTGCCATTTTAGTCATAGTTTTCTAATATAAATATATAAATATAAATATAAATTTATATTTGTTCATTGTCACTGTAATACCTTGAACTTTTATATCAATTGTTTGAAACAATGATGGCAGGCAAGAACAATAGTTACCATGCTTACATTATGTCCTCAGAGATGCCTAACAATGACATGGTAAGCATAAATCCTTCATAACTAGTAGGAATTGTGTTGAATCACAGATTGCTACAGACCTAAGATTTGAAGGTGTAAAATTGATGATAGGTTCTTCTATGTTCTTTCCTAACTAATTCATATCTGTTGTGTGTCCAGTTTTGGTCAACACATTTTAAGAAGGATTAAGAAGCTAGAGTACCTTTAGAGAAGGGTTGTTATAATGGTGAAGGGGACTCAAAAGGAGACTGCTACAAAAGGAAAGCTTGGAAAAAGTTTGGTGATAGAGGAGAAACAAAAGCCATCTTCAAATATTTAAAGATCCATTATGTGGAAGAGAGATTCTTCTTGTTTTTCTTGGCCTTGGAGGGGAAAACTGGGGAAGTTAAAAGGAGGATTTTTAAAAATTCTAATAATTTAATTCCAAAATTAGAATATTTAACCTTTGGTGAAAGAAGAAAATAGCTTGGTGAGTTCTCTGTCACTAGAAACCTTCAAGGAAGGATTAGTTGACTATTTATTGGGAATTTTATAAGAAAAAAAAACTTTTTTTTGTTTCATTCCACTTTGTACTTCTGGGTGTCTGGTTAATTTAAAGTCCCTTTTTGTGGTGTATTTCCCTGATGTTCTGGTTAGTCTATGCCATAAGTTTGGCCAAGAAAATTATCACTACAATGGATAACAACATGACCCCTGTCATTAGAAAGTAGCTCTGAGCACAGAAGAAAATACCTAGGAAAGTGCAGAAAACTTTTAAAAATGAAAGATAACCCATAGACAAGTCAGGAAAAAAAAATCATTATTGATTGTGTGTTAACTCACCATTCGGCTTTACATGCATCACAAAAGATTAGTGCCATCTGTCATTTTGTCTTCCCTTCCACAAAGCCTCGGTGAAGGAGTTAAAATGTTGGTTTATTTTAAAGGAACTGGCTAGTTCTAAAGCCAAACTTTCATTCCATGTCTGCCTCAGGCATCTCTCTTTCACTGACAGAACTCCTAGTGATTTCAAAGGTGCCTTCTGGTATGAGTGTGTCAATAGACAGAGCCTGATATGAGAACTACCTTCCCAAAAGAACCAGTTGAGTAATAGTATTATTTGTTAAATGATATTGCATAGAAAATAAAGTATTGGCCATGTTCTTTGAATTTAAATTTCATTTTTAGATTATCATTGGAAAAAGCTAGGCTTTACTTTCTTGATGTTTGGAGAATAATCTCATGCCATTCTATATGCCTTTCAAAATACAACCATATTTATATGGCACTTGATCCTCACAACTCTGTGAAGCAAGGAGAGAAATTGTTATTATCCCCACTTTATGCATGTAGGGACCAAGTAGCAGAAAATGTTTGGCTACCCTAAGGTCAGAACAGTAATTAGTTGTAGGTCCAGGGCTAGGGCCCAGCAGCTTAATTCCTAGTATTATTCTTTTTTTCTGCCAGACTCAGCTGCCACATACTTAGTCTTGCACTAAGTAAAAAGAGCAATCAGAGAGTTTGTTTGGAAACATGCAGTTATGCCTCTTTACAATCTTTTCACTGGTTTGTGGATATAAAGTCTTCCCAGGAGGATCACAAATCTATGTAACTTCTCCAAATGCTAGGCTTAGTATTTCAATTTTAGCTGACAGATATGTAAAATCCTATGTAACTCTACAGTTCCCTGTGCTTTTATTTCAGCCTCTCAGTGTTGGGTCTTTCTGGACTGTTTGAGTAAATGATGCGGAGATCCTGAGTACTAAACCTACCTCTTTCAGTATCATGGATGCAAAGGATTTAAATTGCTTTAACCTAGTTGAACTACATGTGCACTGTTTTCCTCATGAGGTGGAAAGAACATATTTATCATGCAGATTATTACCCATAAGACTGGCAAATCTTGCCAGAAATAGATAAATATCAAGGTTGATAGTAATAAGTATTTTTAAATATCTATGTATTATTTGCCTTCTGTTTGAGGAGTAGTAGTGAATTCTGAATTTCTTGCCTAAAACACATGTGCTCAGTTATTTATTTCTAAGTCATTGATGCCTGTGTGTCAATTCTTTAGTTTCCCATTATATATTTTCTATTTTTTGTAGAGAGAGAAATTCTAAGTTTATGCTTTTAAATAATATTGCCACGATAAGAATCAAATAGAATCACTGTCCTTCTATGGAACTGTTTGATGTAATCTCATAAATACAGTTGTTTTTCTTCCTTTAGAGGTTAAAGAGAGCTTGTGAGAATAAGGATGAAGGATTAAAATTGGGCTAATTCTTTTTTTGTAATTATTTCAAACTTTAGACTAAAAAAAGATGAAATAACAGAAGAAATGAAAGCTTTGAAGAGTTCTCAAATATGAAACAGTATTATCTATATAAGTGTTGAAATAAAGATTTTTATTTGGATTTCCAGGGGGCAAATATTTGTAGTTCTCTTGATATAGCCCTATCTAAGTATATAAAGACATTTTAAATGTTGACATTCAAGAAGAATTTAAATGGATACACAAATATTATAATGTTATCTGTTTGATTTTTGTAAAAATGGTGCACAGTGATTCACAATGGGAAAATATTTCCTGCCATTGCCTATCCTTAGATTATATTTCTGCACACTATATGATTGTCAATGGAGGACACAAATTCTTAGAATGACTGTAGTTGATAGCCTAGTGGAAAACAGCAAACATGATGGATGGCACTTCTAAAATGATGGCATGACCATAGGGATTTATAGATATTACCAAATATCTATATCTAACTCTTTCTTCTCCAGGGAAGATTGGCTAACTTTGTTACCAATCTGTCCTCTTAGACTGCTAATGAAAGTGAATCAGGAAATGGAAGCAAATAGCTTGAAAACTGTCAAAGTACTGCTAAATGTACCTAGGTTGTCTGAAATTACCAACTTTTTTTTTATAATTGGGGCTAAATATCTCAAGGAGTTGAGTCTCATTGGGACAGCTGCACCTGCAACTAAATGGCCACATCTACATTCCTATACCTGCTGGCAAGAATTGATAAATAATACATTCTACCTGGGGAAACTGTGAGTTAACAGTTTTTTACAGTCTTCCCTTCCTAATACGTGAATGTCTAGGCACACAACTGGACACTAAATGGTAAATTTTGGTGTCTACTCTACTCTTCTTTGCCTTTGTAGAGGCAGCTTATGGGTAGATGTGTCACAGTAAAGTGAGGTAGAGAAAAGAGATAATTCTTAAGATAAACTAGGCCCAAATGTTTGTGGCAGCAGTAGATAACTACATGGTCCCTTTTGGTCTTTTCTGACTATAAGAGGATGTGGTGATAGTCCCAGCCTGGAAGATCAGTAACAGACTGGTAGTGAATCAGCTTGTGAAAGTCTCCTTTCAGAGAGTGGTTAATGCAGAGGCACAATAGTAGAGTAGATAAAACAGTAGACTGGGAATCAAGAGACCCAAGTTCTCACTCTTGATTTCACATTTTGTTTTTTCCAACTTGATTATTTTTATTTTATTTTTTAATTTAAAAGCATTTTATAATTTTAACCACACCTCCCACTATCTTCTCGCTGAGCAAATTAAAAAGAAAAAGAAAAAGAAAGTCCTCAGTGAATACCTTTATAGTGTGGCAAGACAAATTCACACATAAGTCATGTCTGTAAATGCCTTCTTTTGCATTTCATCACCTCTCTGTCATGAGGTGATTGGCATGTTTCATCTTCATCCTTTTGGTCTTCTGTTTTATCATTGCACTGATCAGAGTTCTAAAGTCCTTAAAAATTGTTTTTCTCTGTAACACTAACATTGTGCGAATTGTTTCTACTAGTTTTCACCTTGCTCTTCATTGGCTCATAGGTATCTTCACAATTTCCACTGAAATTGTCCGCCTCATCTTTTCTTATTGTACAATACCATTCCATTCCATTCTTATACCAAAATTTGCTTAACCTTTCCCAAACAGGAGGAACTTTCCTAGTGTTCCAATATTTGGCAAATGAAAAAGAACTGTAGCAAATATTTTATGCATATATATCCTTTTCCCCTTTGGGGGGTTTCTTTGGAGGTACATGCTTAATAAGTAGAATTTCTGGGACAAAGTATAGGCTCAGTTTATTAATTTTCTGAACATAGTTTCAAAATGCTTACCAAAATGGCTGGACTAATTCATAGCTATATTAATAGTGCATTTAAGTACTTGTTTTTCCATAGCACTTTCAACATCTATCACTTTTCTCTTTTGGTATCTTTGCCAGTCTATGGGTACCTCAAAATTGCTTTCATTTGCCTTTCTATAATTATTACTAATTTAAAACATTTTTCATAGGACTGCTGATAGCTTGGATTTCTTCTTTTGAAAACTGCCTATTCATATCCTTTGACCATTTGCTTATTGGGGAATGACTCTTAGTCTTATAGATTTGAATGAGTTCCTTATATATCTTTTATATGGACCTTTTATCACAGAAAATTGTTGCCTTTTAATGAACTTTGGATGAGTAGGTTATCAGTAGGTGGATTTATCATCTTCCTGAAAAATGAAGGTAATTCAGGCATAGAGAAAATCATGAACAAAGGCATGGAGAGAAGTGAGAAAGCATGGCATAGGTTTGTGGGACGATGAATGATTCACTTTGGTACATTTGTGCATATCTAGCATTTACAGCAGATGAAGTACCATCTTCATTGCTTTCCTTAGAGTCAATATACATCAACTTTAGATTTGTAAAATATACATCTAAGCTATCT
>NW_020954590.1:76047003-76057482 GCF_900497805.2 Vombatus ursinus
ATGATGAATAGTTCCATAAGTAGTGAAACTAGCCCTTTGAAAACTAGTCAGAAAGATTTTTTAAATTCATGCTAAGTCCCAGGCACTGGGCTAAGTGCTTTGGATACAAAGGCAAACAATAGCCCCCAACTTCAAGGAGCTCATATTCTACTGGGGGACCACTGATAGTAAGGATAATTAATACATAAAAAATCATGAATATTTGTTTAACCTAACTTAAAAATAATTCTCATATTTCAATTCTCATATTCAAATAGTTTAGTCAGTGTAATAATTCTAAATTTAAAAAAGATATAAGCTTAAATGAAATTCTGAACATAGTTTCAATGCTTATCCCCCAAAGGTAAATTTATCATTTTCTCAGTTTTTGTCATTGGGGAATATACCCTTGTACTTCCTCTAATCATAAACAGAATAATAATAATAATAAAACACATAAACATAAAACAATAATAAACACACTTCAAGAGTGATCATTTGTGTCGGTGATGATGCCCTGGTCTAGACAAAAATTCCTATGAAATTAAAAGCCAGTCCTGAGTTATGCAGTCATTGATTCAATCAGTTGCTAATTAAATTGCAACTCTTAGAGAACTGTAGTCAGATACTATTTTTCTCAAAGAAAAGAGACATGTTCAGACATGTGTTCCAGGACTTAGCATAGTGCCTACCATATAGTTGTTGTTGTTGAGTCATTTCAGTCGTGGCCAACTTTTCATGACCCTGTTTTGGGGTTTTCTTGGTGAATATACCGGAGTGGTTTGCCATTTCCTTCTCCAGCTCATTTTACAGATGAGGAACTGAGGTAACAGGGTCAAGTGATTTGCCCAGGCTCGCACAGCCAGTAAGTGTCTGAGGCCAGATTTGAACTCAGGTCTTCTTGATAAGACCAGCACTCTATCCACTGTGCCACTTAGCTGCCCTAGCATATAGTAGGCACTTAATAAATAATAATTGACTGACAAGAGTGATTAAGAATAGTTCAGCTAGATGGTCATCTAGGACATAGGATGTCTGGGGACTTAATGAGCAGTATCATTTTTGTAAATGCATATATCTTATTGCCAGACAAATCTCATTCTTGTGCTACCTAAGAATTTTTATCTATCATTATCTATCAATTCACATGTGTTACAGTGGCTGAAAGCTACCAGTGAAGAGTAGCATAGAATAGACAGCAGGAATAGTTTTCATAATAATTGATATTTGTATGGAACTTTAGAATTCTTGAAGTGTTTTAATACATTATTTCATTTGAATCTCAGAATGACACTGAGTTGACTATCTCAGTTATTATTATAATTTTCATTTTGCTGATGAAGAAATTGAAGAGCAGAGTAGTTAAATGACTTGCACATGATCATGGAACAAGTGCCAGAGGCAGAATTCAAACCCAGGTTTTTCCGACCTTGGATAAGGCCTACAGATTCCTTGTGCCGGTTTAGGATGTACTATATTCTGGCCTAAGGATAAAGTATTGCATTAAAGTCTTCTGAATAGGAGTAGTTAGTTTTTCTAGTCTATCAGAAATCAATTATTGGAGGAAAAAAATCAATCCATTTCCAGCTTGTATTTTTGGGGGGTTGCTAGGCAAAATTCTCATTCCTTTTTGATAGAGGAATCCTTTTTTTTTTGTTAAATGAGATATGTGCAAAGTCCTTTCCAAGCCTTAAAGCACCATATAAATGCTAGCTATTTTCACCAGAGACAAGTAGGTGGCTCAGTGAATAGAAAATTGGACTTAGAATCAGAAATAGCTGAGTTAAAATCCAGCTTCAAGTACTTACTAGCTGAGTGATCCTGGGCAAGTCACTTAAACTGTGCCTGTCTCAGTTTTCTCATCTGTAAAATGTGGATAATAAGAACACCTGCCTCTCAGGGTTCTTTTGAGGACAAATTGAGAAAATATTTACATACCTTTAATCAACATTTTTTATTATTATTATTACTAATTGTTTACAGAATGCAGTAATGGATGGGTAATGGTTACTCAAAGGGACCATACAATTAACGGTACATGTGATATGGTTTAGTAATCCATAAAGAGCTACCTCCAGTGAAAGGCACTCTTAAAGTATCAGAGGAAGCATTAGTTGGACTACATAAGAAAGTACATTTTGTTTAAAAACAAGAAAAAAACTTTCTGAAGTTCCATTATGGGAAATTCCACCTATGAGATTTGAAAAATCAATTGATCTTCTGTTTTTGTGGCTCATATAATCACCATAGACTCCAGATGTTTCTCTGAATTTTTCACTTTTCCTGTTCTGCAGCCTGTAAACAGTCTGCCATCAGAACCTGGGTGACAATTATACTGGGGAAAGTGAAGGCATAGGGCTCTGATTTTTGGCCTCAGCTGTCTTTATACTGACAATAGCAATGGGAAAAATTAGAAATGGAAAAAAAAGTTTCAACAGTTAAAAAGGAGTCTGGTGCAGTAGAAATGACACTGAACTGGGAACTGGGAGACCTGATTTCTAGTCTTGGCATTCTTATTAACCATATATGTAATTTTGGGGCATATTACTTTTCCTCTCTGGGTCTCAGTTTCTTCACTTGCAGAAAAGATATTTGAACACAAAAGATGATAGATATGTAAAGTGATTTCTAACTCTAGATGTCTGTGGTTTGGGCACTTTTGCACTCCTTAATTTATTGCTAGTTGTGTAAAGTCAAATGCTTTTTTATTTACAATAATAACTTCTTGATATAGGTCAATCCAGAAAGACTGCCCCCCACACACACTGTGACTGATTAGAGATACCTGGATATACACCTGTAACATATATCTGGACATATGTACCTGGGTGTTCAGTCTTTCAAATAAATACATATTGTCGCCAGGAGTTGTAACTGGAGAAGTGTTTCTTTTTTTAACTTCTCCTGACATTAAGAAAAAAAAAAACAATAAGCTATACTGAGCTGGGGTCTTCATACCTTTATTAGCAAAAAAAATAAAGCACAGATATTAGTTATGTGAACACTTGGGTTACTGCCACTGAAAAGTAACCCAATAAGAACAATTGTATATTTAAGAACAGCAATATCTAACCACCTAAAAGTGAGTATGTATAAGAAATAAATGAAGAGGAAAAATTGTTGTTTAAGTCATACTTTCACATAAGAAATATGTTTATATCCCTTAGGAGATTGTTCCTGAGGTCAATGATTAGCTTCTCCTGACAGAAGTACAAATGGAGAATGTTCTCCCATAAACATGTCAGAGAGAGAAATTATTTTTACAACCAAAACCTTAAAAAAAGTCTAATTACTATAATGGTCCCAAGAATATGTGCTTAAAAAGGAATATCTTCAAAAGAAGTGTCTATGTGTACTGAAAATAAAATAATTGTAAGCTACATTTAACTTTTGTGCAATTCAGATTTTGATTATATTTATGTTATAAATGTCCCAAGTGACAAAACAACCACAACAATATTGATTCATGACAATGATAAAGTTTGTGAATATGACAAAATGTCTATGGTCAAGAAGTCAAAAAAAAGAAGGTTTTAAGGTCAAGCAAAGTCAAGGATCTCAAAAGCCATTTAGAATTATAAATTTTGGAGAATAGGGATAGATGTTTTGTACTAAGTATAAGGAACATGCAAGTCAGCTTCCAGATGGTCAAGGCAATGGCACATGAAGTTACCAGTGTTTAGGAATAGGAGATTCAGACAAGGAAAGAGAATGGTTATTCCATTCCTGAGCAAGGAAGCACTTAGAAATCTAGGGAATCCAACAAATCAATCATGGCACTAATGATCAGAATTGAGAAATTGATTCAAAGAGCTGAGAGGAAGAAGAGATCCAACTGGAGTGGTCAGGCAAAGCTTCACAGAGGAGAGGGCCATTAAACCTAGCTCTGAAGGACATATTTTTTAAACATGTTGAAAAAAATTAAATAGACCATGTAGTGACATAGTTAATTGCTTAGAGGTTAGCCTCAATGATAGATGGTAATAAGTGCTGAAAAGGTGAAGAATTGAAAAAAATGTACTTTATTTCTCTTGATAAAGTCAACGAATACCTGAATACTTCTGACATTCCATAATTTCCTCAATGCAGAAATTCTCTACGTTGGTACAGAGCAAGTGTGTTATTAAGTTAAACCATGTAAACATTCCTTTTAATCAACACATATTATATACTAAGTATTGCAAATAACAATCATAAGTATATTAGTAAGTCAGTTTTTAGTTTTGCAAATTCTAGGAATTCTATAAGAAAAAATTTACCTAAATCCCAAATTTCCAAATTTGAGCTCTCATATTGCAGTGTGCCTTTCCATTATTCAGGGACTGGATTGCTGAAGTGGATGATGGGAGAGATGAATCTAAGACTAGGCCTCTGTAATGGAAAATGATGGATCCATAAAGAATTAGGCTAAGAGCACCCAGAGAGAGGAAAGAGGTAAACAGCCAGGTTGCAATAGTCAGGAAGTACATGGAAGAATGGAGTGATGATATCCCATCTGAAAAATGGTGATTGCAGTCATTGATAAGTGAAGCCTGTGCTGGACTTTCAGGTGGAGTAATATGCTGGTTTTCTTTTTTCTTACAAAGATACTGAAGTGGAAGCAAGCCAAGGGATTTGGGGAAAGTCATCTGTGGAATTGTCTGGCTCAGCAGCAGAGTTCCTGATACCATTGGTGTTTCATATTCAATCTAATCTCCCTCTTTAGAATGTCTCTATCCTCCCCACCACTAAAATATAAGTTCCCTGTGGCTGGGCATTATTTCTTTCATTGTATTTACATTCCTAGAACCTAGCATAGTTCCTGACACATAGTAAATGGTTAACAGAAACTTGTTGATTGATTTAGTGGATTATTTGGCATCCATAACTAGAACAGATAAGTGAAGAGAAGGGAATGGGGGGGAGGGAACGATCATTTTTATTAAGTGCCTTCTACATTCCAAGTACCTTCTTAAACACTTCACATATACTATCTCATTTGATCCACACAACAATCATATGAGTGCTACTATTATCTCCATTTTACAGTTGGAGAAACTGAGGCAGAAATGTTTAAATGATTTGCCCCGAGTCATATAACTAAGTATCTGAAGCCAGATTTGAATTCAGGTCTTCCTGATTCCAGATACAGAGAATCTATCCATTGCACCACCTAGATGAAGTTGGAGAAGAATAGAGAAAAAAGCAGGTCTAGGCTTGGAGTATGAGCTTCCACAAAAAAATGTTTTTTTTAAGCTAGGGGATGCTAGTATGCAACTCCTTTCCACCCATCTCACAAGATTACATTGTATTTATTTTTATATATTTATATGTGTACCTAGTATCTCCTCCAATAGAATTTAACTCCCTCAGAGGTAGGGACTGTTTAATTTTTCTATTCATATCCCCAGCACCAAGCACAATTCTTGGCACATAGCAGACCCTTAAGGAATGCCTATTGAATTGCATATTTGACAAAAAATACAGATATTCTCAATTTTACTTTAGGATTCCAATGACTAATGTATGATACAAAATTCATCTTATTTTGAGGAATGATAGTCCATAATACATAGTTATACCTGTAGAATAAATCGAATAGCCACAGTTCTAATGTAATAGTGTAGCATTTGTCTTCCAAAAGAGAAAAATAGTGTTCAATAATATCACTAAATGTGTCTTATAATGGAATGATACATCATAAATTCTGCATATGTGTAGGTATGTCATCAAACTGATTTTCTTTCTCAATAAATAAAATTGTGGTTTTCTTCAGAAATGCATGTTTTTCAAAGTAATATTTTTAAAATTTTCCTTTTGTGCAACAGCTGGTGTTGCTATGCCATTACTTGTGTTGCTAGGGTTCCTCCCCCCCCATCCCCATCTGTGTGCAGAGATGTGATTGTTCAGTTCAATGTTTTTAAATGTTTCCATGAGCTGTTACTAAATTACCTTTGCTTGGTCAAATTCTTCAGTAGGTGTGGTCACCTTGATGAATTTTAGGTATCAGGGTACACTTTTTCACGAACTAACAGAATGTAAAGCTAGGAAATTTCCTTCAAGATTGTTTGATCTGATCTCTAATTTTTTAAATGCATGAACTGATAGTAGTAGGAGCAATATCCTAAGGCCTACCAGAGGTGGGGAACCTGAGGCCTTGAGGCCATACGTGGCCTTCAAGGTACTCAAGTGTGGCCCTTCGACTGAATCCAAACTTCCAAAGGTTTCCCACCCCTGGAACCCCATGCGAGTCAGGCGATTTTTTTTCCTTTAAAAGTATTGAGTCCTTCCTCCATACTTAACTGGGTCAGTAAAGCAAGGTGTTAGCTTCCTGATGGATTAAGTATAAAAAGCCATCTTAGGAAGAGTTAGCAGCTCCTCCCTCAGATTTCTGGCCAGCAGACCAGCATTGCCAATCTGATGGCAGAGCAGGGAAGCTATGACCAACTGAATCACAGTTATATCTTCACCCAGTATCCTTTCTCTATTATGACTAGGTAAGCCTCTTTTCGTTAACTGTTGGGTTATCTCAGTGTCTCATTTTGTTCCCCTCTCAAAGTGAACTACTAGATCAGCTTGAGTTCCATTTGACCCAACTTGACCCAATGAGTCAATGGGATTTTACTCAAGCCATGAGGGAAGACCTGCCTGGGTTTTCTTGGGACAGAAGGGAGTCATGCTTCAGTGGGAAGAAACCTGGACTGTTTGGGGACTCTGTTTTTCCCTCAAATTTGTCAAAGTCCATGGACAAGTCATTTACTTTATTGATGGGCTTCAGTCTTCTTAAATTTGAAGATGGTAATCTCTGAGGTCTCTCCAACCCTGACATTTTTTAAAAATCTGTTAGCTGTATATACTATTGAATCATTTGATGCTTTACCAGATACCCTATAGTGGAACAATTTGGGTTTGGGTTTTTTTTTTTTGCCTTGGTCTGGGCTAGTTTTCAACTAAGCAACTCAAGGGATCAGTTTCTCACATTTTCACACACAGTTTGTGGATCAATGTTATTCCTAATATGTCATTTCCTTCTGTCACCTTGAGGCAAAAATAAATGTTTCCATTGTAAATTTTGTAGCAGCAAAGAATGCTAATTATGTTGCATTCCCCTGAGAATAGAAGACAATTGGCCTGCATTTATGCCTTATTTCTGTATTGAGACATACATTACATAGACTGGAACTCTCCCTTACATATGTTCATGAATTATGTATTCAACTCTAAGCACATAAGGCTAAAAACTATTGTCAGTCACATCTCTTACTGAAACTAGCAAGATTGGAAACTATGTGACATAATTCCAAATTCAACCTGTACAAGTTATTTCAAAAGAGCAACTTTATGAACACTCCACAGTTAGCCAGGTGAGAGGACTGATTACCATACATGTTCAATTCAACTTTCCAGGATTAGATAGGTTTAATGTTAGTATGGTCAATACCAAATGTCCATTTCCCAGTCAGAAAGTATTTCCTTTTTATCAAAGTTCCAAATACCGATGGATCAGAATTGTTTTCGTGAATGAATACCAACTGACATTTAGTCATATTTCTGTTCCTGTTATCTGTTGTTGTTTTTTTATTCTCAGTTTAATAGCATCACTACAAATTACAATTACTCTAGAGGAACTAGGTAATTTCCAAATGATTTTTCATGTGCATGGCAAAAAAAAAATCTCATTTATCACAAGATCTTATCCCACCTTAGAGAAATGGGGATTATTACACCAATAAGATCTTTTCCTTCAAGCCACACATTGGCTTCAGGGTTATGTGAGGTCAGGATTCTCTTTGCCAGAGCAGAGATGAGGTAATTAAGCTTAGATCCAGACAACCCAGAATTTGACATTCTCTATTAGCAAAAGAACAAAGTGAAAGTATTTAAGTGAATTTGGGCCTAGTTCTCATTAAAGATTCTGATAGTACCAGTTAAAACTCTATTTAATGAGTTTATTGGAAAAGGCATAAACATAAACAGACTTGGGAACATGTTAAATAAAGATGCACTGTAAATAGAGGCTGGGCAATTAAAAAAGATTTACCAGAGTGAAGCTAAATACAGTATAGTGGATAATTAATGGGGCTGAGACAACTCAATAATAACTACCCTGAACTTTTACAATAGTGCATTAACATATGTGTGTGTCAGAAGGAGGGATTGCCTTTACAATCAACAACAGTTTGCTAGGAAATTTTACCACTGAGGTTAATTAGGGACTCGTGGTAATAGAAAATGTTCATTAACTTACTGAGTCAAAGGTGAGGTGCACTATTTAACTACACCATTTATTCATGGTTTGGATTTTTTTTCTTTTTTATTGTTGTTATTGTTGTTGTTGTTGTTGTTGTTGAACCTAAAAATTATTCAGTTGTAATTTAGACCTTACCTTGTCTTGGTTCCCTTGGATGTAAGTGGCACTTTGCATCAGGTAGGAGCTGACTTCCTTCTTTTGGAAAATGAAGCTGCTCTCCTATCCCATGATAGATATCAAGGCTTAGACTTCACCAAGAACTTTCCCTGCCTATGTTATTATAGTAAATCAACAATTTACTCAACATTTATGAATCTATCAACCATTTGATAAGTCTTTAAATAGTTTGGACCATGAAAAAGTGAGAGGTGGTGAAGTGTGGATTTTGGAGTCAGATCTCTCTTCCTCTGTTTATTACCTATGTGATGTTTAGCAAGTTGCCTCTCAGGGCCCGTTTCTTCATCTGTAAAATGAAGAAATCAGTCAAAAAGTCAAGCATTTATTAAGTGCTTACTATATGCCAGGCACTGTGAAGTCAGGCCAAATGACCTTAAAATTCTTCTTAAGTCTATGATCTTATGAAAATATTAATTATTGGGCAAATAAAGTCCATTAAACTAGAATTTTTGTCAATTTTGCAAATGTCAATTTAGGCTTCATGGCCTAGATGATACCGAATGAATAAGTGATTTTTTTTTCAAGTATAAGGAATGCCAGAAGTATAGTCAATTTCAGTCATTTATTGCTCAAGTATTCTTAATGGTACATAGAAAGGGCCACTATCTCACTAACATTTCCTGGCCATGGAGAGAAGCAGAGAAAAAATAAGAAATACATAAAATTACCGTACAGGGTGCTACAATTTTATATTTTTGTCTGATAGAAAATTAGCTCGTGAAGACTTTGTAGCTTCCATTTATTGTAGCTTTTTCTACCCTCTGGTGCCAAACAGAAAACATTCTTAGTTTCTCAAGTTGTAAAAAAACAAAAAGTGATCTTCTTCACATACCTCTACCCACCAATAAAAATTTACAGTTGACAATCTAGTAACAGTTTATTTAACTGATCAATGTAGAGAAACACAGCTTGACCAAACTACTTTGGCCTGAATAGAGTTTGGCTATGTCCATTGATCAGATAATTAAACTTTCCTTTTTGTTATATTTTGTAACACATTTTATGTTCAGGTAAAGTGTCATAGGTCACTTGTATCCATTCATATTTCATTTGCCAAAATTTTAAATACCTCTTAGATGTGGACCCTAATCTGGTACTCAGAGTACCTTTCTAGATTTCTTGGTTTTACGAAAACATTCAAAGACCCATAATGTACGTGAACTTACTAAGAGCTTCCTAAGGTTGTAGTTGAGCTCTCTAGATATTAATGCCTCAAGCAATTTAATGAACTAGAGTAGGATTTCCTGGTTGTTGAGTACTAGTCTTTAAAATGCAATCAACACACACACACACACACACACACACACACACACACATTCGCACACCGACCTAATAATGAAAATAAGCCTGGTGAACAGGACATTTGGGGGCTGCTGGTATTTTTGTACTAAGAGAAAGGTACTGGGGCCCTGTTTGAAACTTTTATTCATAGGAACTCTTTGGATAATAAAGGCTTAATTTAAAAAAAAACCTGATATACACTAAGAAGCATGGGGAAAGGAATAAACATTTATTAAACACGTAGTATGTTCCAGGCAGTGTACTAAGTGCTTTACAAATTTTATCTTATTTAATCCTCAGAACTGAGAGAGTTAGATACTGTTTCTATTCCCAGTTCACTGTTGAGAAATCAGAGGCAGACAGAGTAACTTGCCTAGGGTCATACAACTAGTAAGTGACTGAGGTTGCATTTTGAACTCAGGTTTTCCTGACTCCAGGCCAGTGCTCTTTTCATTGCTACCAGCTATCTGACTAGCTCTGCGAAAGCTGTAGTTGCAAAACTACTTCTTGACATCTATTGGATAAAGAACAAAATGGGAAATGAGCCTAAAATTTTATTTGATTGCATTGAAACAAGTAGTAATAATTTCTTTAAAAATGGGATATTATAGAAGCAGTTTGGCGTCATAGGGAGAGTCCTAGTTTTGCAATCTGGTTTCTGACTTTATCACTCAGCTAAAACTACCCTCTTCTCCAAAGTTATCAATGATCATTTCATTGCCAAATGTGATAGCTTTTTCTTGACCTTCATTCTTCCTGGCTTCTCTATAGCATTTTAGCATTTGACATGATCACCTGCTTCCCCCTTGATG
>NW_020954590.1:76057577-76065703 GCF_900497805.2 Vombatus ursinus
ATATATATATATGTGTGTGTGTGCATATGTATATATGTGTATATATGTAAATATATGTAAATATACCTCATGCTTTTGTTCTTAGCTATCTTTTCTTCTTTCTATATACTTTCACCTTCTGAAATTGTTTATGTCTCTCTTGACTTCAAAACCATGCCTTCTCTAGTCCTGATTCATCCTGGAACTTCTCTCAATATCTAAGGCCTTGTTGCTGTGCAATAGTCTAACATACTGCAGCCTGCTAAACCTGGAACCAATGCAAGTTCCATCACCATCACACCCCCCTCAATGAGGTCCTCTAGGAGCTTCCATTTTGTAGAAGGGCCCAGGCCAGTCTGACTTCATTCTCCATCCAGTGCCATTCCTAACTTTTTGGACTTCAAAATCATGCCCCCACATAGAGTACTTTCCTCTCCCTTTTGAATGTTGTCTTCCTCCATCAAAATGTAAGTTCTGTGAGGGCAGGGACTATTTTTATTTTGCTTGTATTTGTGTCTCCAGTGTCTGGTATATGGTAAGCTCTTAATAAATGCTTGTTTTTTTTTCCTTTTTTCTTGCTTGGTGACATCATCATCTCTCATAGGTTTAGTTACCATCTCTATGATGCTATTTTCCATATCTCTGTATTCAGTCTCAGTATCTCTCTTGAGCTCCAGACCTGCATTACCAACCAGCTACTGAAAATTTTGAACTAGATATCAATCTACAATCCATCAGCAGTCAATAAGCATTTATTAAGTGTGAACTATGTGCCAGGAACTATGCTAAGTGCTGTAAATACAAAAAAAAGACAAAAACACAATCCCTGCTCTCAAAAACATCATGTTCTAATGTGGGAGACAACATGCAAACAACTATGTATATGTAAGATATATACAGGATAAATTGGACTAATCTCAGAGGTAAATCCAGGATGCTTACAGTGGTGGAAACAAAGGTTCTCATGGGGAAGAGCCAGTGGAGAAAGAGGGCCTGAGTGGAAAAGTCAGATGGATTTTCATGTGGAGATGGATTTTCATGATTCCCCCAGCTCCTCATGCTCTTTCTCCAAAAATTACCTTGTATTTATCTTGTATGCTTTCAATACATAGTTAATTATGTGCATATTGTCTTCCCTGATAGAATATAAGCTCTTTATTGGCAGAAATTGTTTTGGAGTTTTCCTTATAGCCCCAGAGTTTATTACAATGCTTGGCATATGTTAAGTATTTAATAAAAGCTTGTTGATTGAGTATGAGAAAAAGAATAACAATGGAAGTAGACATAGTAAAATGATGATCATAAAATAGATTGGTTTTTACTTTAGTACTCAAAGTCCTCTGTCATAGAGAGATTTGGATTGATTTACTGCTGGCCTTAGTTATCATTACATACCTCTGATGCCACATGAGGCTATTGCTCCCTTGTTCCCTCGTTCACCTGTTTTATTCCCTCTCTGGCCAAGGAGCGTCTCCACCGGTCCAGTGACCTCTCAGGGATTGTGCTTGATCATACTGTGACAGTGTTGTTATAGCTTTCAGAAGAGTGAATGAAATGTGTATCATTCAAAGCAGGACTTTGGGGAAGGAAGAATATAACCAGGTTTGCATTGCTCCAAGCCAGGATCAGGGTGAGTGGGGAGAAGTTGGTGGCAGTTGAAAGGAGAAAGAAATGTGTTAAATTGTGTCAGTGCTAGGCTAAGATTTACCTAGGCACTGCCAAGTTTCATATTCATTTTGCTATACTTGTTAAAGAATAGTTTCTTGTTTACTTTAGGAATGTAAAGTGTTACTTCTGGTTGACTCTTGGTATTATCAAGACATCACCTCATTCTTTTCAAACTAGAATTTCAGTCTCCATTTGATTTTGTTTCAAAACCACTACATTATGCATTTGTGGAATGCATTAAAAAATCTTGTCAATTAAGCAGGTGAGTTCTTGGCTTCTGTGTATTCCTTTTGTAGTTGCAAATCAATTCATTCAAAAGAGAAAAAAGGACAATTAGACCTATGCTCATCCCTTCTTAGCATTCCTACTGCTTTGTTTACTTAGCTTTTCAATCTCAAACACATTTATTGATTTTCTGAGGGCTAAATGTGTGTGTTGAAATGGAGGTAGGGTAAACATAAAGTATATAATGCCCTCTATAACCCATCTGACTCTCTGGTGACAAATCCCTCCAACTGGGAGATTTGATCCTGCCCCCATCCTTGCCCTTAGATCATATCATGATATCATGATATGTAGAAACATATCCTTACTTCCCTCTTGTATACAGAATAAGTGGCATCTCCAATTTGGATGGATAGCCAGCCAGCGGTTTTTGGTTTTCTGAAACTCCAGGGCAGTGAGATGACACATGTCGCTTCTACTCATAGATCTATCTTTTAGAGAGGGAAAGTGATGGATGAGAAACTGGCTGGCTTTAAAAATTTACTGTTCACTTCATAGAATTAACATCCTGCTTTCACGTCTGTGGCCTGTGGTCTATGGGATATTTTTTTCTGTATATTCTTAAAAGACCATAAACCCTAGCCCCTTCACACAGATGGCCATTAGGATTGCTGCTATAGTTCATTAGGAGTTTGGATAAGAGTCCTCATGGCTCAGTGACTTCTAGCCTGGCAGATGGTAAAAAGCAAGAAAACAAACAAGCAAGCAAAGGTGTCATTAAGTTTGTTCATGGCCTGGATTTCTGACTTAACTCTTAACTAGGCGAAGTCAGTCTCTAGACTTTAAAACATGTTTTACAGCTGGAGCAAATAGGTTCATTCCCTTAGGACTTTTATTCAGTTCTTCATATATTATAGCATCTTTCAGGGAGACAAAAGGCTACCAGTACATCTGCCCCATCCACATTTCTCCATTTAGTATATAATGAAAGAATTTTTTCAAATACTTTCCTGAAACTCAGATTTCTCTAAAGCATCCTCTTGATCAATGGTATCAGTGTAGGCACTATATTGAAAAAGGATATGAAGTTAGTTTGGCATGACTTCATAGTGAATACATGCTGATTGTGATGGCTACTTCCCTTGCTACCTATTTACAAATCACCTGTCCAATTCTAGAAAGGAATGAGATTGAAGTTTCTAGAATACAACATTTTACTTTTCTGAAAATAAAGCGAGTATGAATGGGACCCTGTTTTCTTTTTCTTCAAGAAAATCTTTGTGCCTTTTATACATTTTGAAATTCATAGTCAAAGTAATTATGTATATGACACTCATATATAACCACTCACATTTATACAATGCTTTATGATTGTTCTTATGTCTTCTTCTCATCAACCCTGTGAAGTAGATTTTGCAAGTATTATCTCTATTTTGCAGAAACTCATGCTTCGAAAAGTGAAGTCATTTTGCCAAGGTTGCTCTGAAAATGATTAGAAATACAACTTCTTGCTCTTCACTCTCATCGCTCACCCTCAATACACACTAACTGTCTATCTTGGTACATATAGAGTATCAAGAACAATAATTTGCTTGGATTTAGGTTTATACCCAAGGTTCTAGCCAATTTGTTCTAAAAGAGTGGTACAATTAAGAGACAAGGAGGACCTTAACATAATTATTATATTTTTATTGGACCATCTTGCAATTTTACATTGTCTTTATGCTTTTCACATGCAATTTCATTTGAAACTCAGCTATCATTCCTTCTTTTCACATAAATTCCATAATGTTGAGGATTGTGTCATGTCTAAACATTGTAATTTTCCTAATGTTTTACAGAATAGGTTGGATTTAATCTCTATTGTCCAAATGAGGAAATTGGAGTCACAGTCATGACTCAACCAATGACAATAATGTCAATTTCTTAATCACTTACTGAATAAAGAACACTGCATTAAACACAAGAGAAGGTATGAAGGTTATATAAAACATAGACCCTACCCTCAAGGAAATTACAGTCTAGTAGAGGGATAAGAGAACAATGAAGAAAGTTATAGTACAGAAAACTATAAGAAACATGCATTGGGGAATTGAAAACTGAGTTTTTGTTAGTTTTGACATACAGCTGGATGGTGAAGAGGATAGAGTTCTAGTCCTGGAGTCAGGAAGACCTATGTTCAAAGCTAGCTTCAAACACTTACTAGCTGTATGAACCTGGACAAATCACTTAACCTTCAGTCTGCCTTAGTTTCCTCAACTATAAAATGGGAAAAATAATAGCACTTGCATCACAAAGTTGTTGTGAGAATAAATGAGATATCTGTAAAGCACTTGACACAGTGCCTGATAGATAACAGGCAATTAATAAATGTTTGTTCCCTTCTCCTACACACATATTCATTGAAACTAGTAATTGATGGAGTGAAGAGGAGATTTCAGGCCTCCCAAATTCTTTTTCTGTCAAGTTCTTTCCACTGTGTCACAGATAAAAATATGATTTTGTCAAAACCACAAAATAAAATTCAGTGAAATCTTGTTTACAGACTGCTTTGGTACTCAAAATGGATATCTGAAATTCAGTGGCATTTTCTTATCAGGGCATACACAACTATGTAACTTTTAGGGAATTTTTGTGATGGATGTTTCTTGAAGTGGGTTGACAGTCTTACAGTTTCACAATCATTTGGTTGTCAGAAAGAGTTACCAGTGAGTCAGATTCTGTTGTTTCTGTGTATTTGGGTTTTCATATTTTTAGTGTTCTGGCTTGTTTTCTGCTTGTCTTTTTGGATCAGATATACCTCAGACTATACAAGGTTATGACATGAGTATTTCCCACGGATGTCCCAAGCCTTCTCCCCAACTCTCTGACCTTACCCTCTCAAATCAAAGCCAGTTAAGATCCAAAGAGAACCTATGTGATTGGAGTTCTGCTCATGCTTGAAAACTCTAAAAATGTCTACCTTACTTACCTTTTAAAATATTCCAAAGAGACCAACGAGAGCATACCTAAAAGATTTTTTTTTAACAGAGCAATGTAATTAAGGTGTAAGGCTTTGCTCAGAATTGATAGTTGACATATTTTTAAAATATAGCCATGAAATCATCTTGCTAATTATGTCAATCCTTTTTTTAAAATAGTATACTGGTGGCCTGGGGTGCATAAAAAATTGATATATTCTAATGAGAAGACTAAATCAGAGGCTGGTGTGGTTATCAATTAGAAGACTAAGTTTCCGGAAAATTCCTAGAAACTTCAACATGAACAAAGCAGTGGTCCAGGAAATAAAGAACAGATTGATTATGCCTTCACAGAGCATGTCTGGATTTTTTTATCCCCTTTTGCTCATGAGGAAAGTTGTGGTTTAATAGTTTGTAGAGGGAAAATAATAAAAACAGGCAAATCAATTAAGAGCAATTCCATTAAAATCCAGAGGTTTCTTTTTTCCCGATTCCAGCTGCTTCCACAATGAAAAATGACAGTTTCTAAATTAGAGCTAAGCTTCCTTGTGACTCCCCTTATTTAAGTCTCCTGGAATCATTACTTTTCTAGGTGGTTTAGGAACTGACTGGTTGAGATATGGTCAAAACAAATTCAGGTATCCTCCATTTTGATTTGGTTCTATGAAGAAACACCCTCACACACTATAAAAGAACAAAATTCTAAAATAGTTATGTTCAATTTTTAGATGTATGATTCCATGCATAATTTCTTCCATACAAAATCAAGATTTCACCAGAAATCTGAAGAATAAACATTGAATTCTCATAGAGATTACAACTTGTATAACATCATAGATGTCAATTGCTATTAGCAGGACCTAAAAACATACATGATACAATGCTATCCATTGAAATTTTTCAGTGAACAAAAACCATTCACATCTAGCATGATAAAGAAAAGGCAAAAGAAGGAGGCTTTTTCAGTCAAGAGACAGCTTGATGGGATTTAAGCCCTTTAGCATATACTAAGTGACTTCATCTTAAGAGCACTTAAAGCATCATTAATTTAGAGCTGGAAGTGACCTCATCTAGCCTGGCCCCATCATTTTACAGATGAAGAAAATGAGTCAAGAAGAGGTTAATAATAACTAATGTTTTTATTTTAAGCCTTACCCCACACTTTCTAATTCCAATATCTTCTCTCTGTTAATTATTTCCTATTTTTTCCCTATTTATAGCTTGTTTGTGCATATTTGATTGCTTATTGTCTCCTGCATCATATTGTGAGCACCCTGAAGAGTGGGACTATCTTTTGCCTATTTTTGTATCCCTAGTGCTTAGCACAGTACCTAGCACATAGTAGGCACTTGATAATTATTCATTGACTGATATAGTGCTTCAAGGTTTGAAAAGCATGTTATGTAATCTCATTTGATTTCAGCAACAGCTCTGTGAGATAGCTATTAATATTGTCCCTATTTTATAGAGGAGGAAACTAAGTATGACAGTTAGATGATTTGCCTAGTTAGGAAGTATCTGAACTAATTGAACTAATCTTCTTGACTTCACATCAGCACTGTAACCCACTACACCATCTGACTAAAGTTATCAGAGAGGCAGGATTTATACTCAGATTCTCTGACAACAGAAATCAAACTCTTCTCTCTATACCATACAGTGTTCCATGCCTTTCTCTAAAGAACTACAAAGAGTCATGATTCTGGTCCTATTGGATGAATATATATATTCTAAATCAATTTTTAAAACTTGCATGGGAGAGTAGAGATGAACACTTATTCTGTCTTGGAAGCAAACCAAATGGGAAATATCACCTAAGCTGTTTGGCAATATATGTAGAGACCCAATGTAAAGAGCTGCCATTTTTACCATTCTAGTTAAAGTTTACATATGTAAAGTTGTTGTTTAGTTGTGTCTGAAACTTTGTGGGCCCATTTGGGGTTTTCTTGGCAAAGATACTGGAGTGGTTTGTCATTTCCTTCTCCAGCTAATTTTATAGATGAGGAAACTGAGGCAAACTGGGTTAGGTGATGTGCTCAGGGTTACACAGCTAGTAAGTATCTGAGGCCAGATTTGGCCTCAAGTCTTTCTGACTCCAGACCTGCCTAGCTTCCCTATTTATGTAAAGACTTTCTCCCAAAACATGAGTCTTTTGATCAAAGTCCAAATGGTACCAGGTACTATTAACATATTTAAGTGTATGTGTGGTGGGGAGGGGAGGGGTATTAGGGAAAACCATTTTGTTTGATGTTTCACAATCAATCTAAGACTATAGGTTAATGAGGAAGGGGAGAGGCTTTGTTGGAGACATCTGAGAGGCACATCCCCATAGAGGGTGGTCATATCCACTGAAATCTTACTTCAGGGACCCAGGGAACTCCTGATGAGTGACTGGCTGGAAATTGAGAGGATTTATCCTTTTGGAGGAGTTGACCTTCTCAGAATAATTAACATAAACTTGACAGGCCAGCTTTCTTTCTCTTTTTGACTCCTTTACTTTTACCATTTATTAATTCTTATGGAATGCAACAAGGTGATAGGGAAAGAGATTTCTCATTCCTCAGCCGAGAATTGGAAATGGCAACTTATAGCAAAATCACAATATAATTATAGACATGTGCTTGCATACAACTTCAGAGAAGATGGTACCAGATAACACACAGAGATTTCCTGCAGAAGCACATAGCTAAAGGAGATGTATACAATTCTATCTGTTGGGAGTAGGGGCTGGGGAGGGTAGGGAGAGTTTGGGGAACAGATGTTCTGGAGCAGGAATTATGAACCTTTTTTGTGTCCTAGACCCTTTTGATTGTTTGGTGAAGCCCATGGGCACCTGAGAAGAATATTTTGAACAACTAATGAAAATGCTAAATTTGAATCAGTGATCAGAGAAAAAAATATGTTTCCATCCGTGTTCAATGTGCCCCTAAAATCTATTCATAAAGTCTATGGGTGCCAGGTTAAAACCCTTGTTCTAGAAAGACAAAAGAATCTCTAAATTCCATGAGCTCCTTGGAGAAAGATAATTATGCACATGGTCCCTGAGCAGCATCCTATTTGAAGAATAAAGCTATTGAATTACTTGGACAATACACGACCAATGGGAAGGGACCTCAAAATGTGTTTTCTTTAAAATGATGGTGATAATAGCATTTACCTTCCAGGGTTGTTACAGGAATCAAGTGAGATAATTGTAAATCACTTAGCACAGTGCTGGGCACATAGTGAGTACTATATAAATATTCTTATTATTTATGTATATGTATACATATATATGCATATGTATATATATAT
>NW_020954590.1:76065713-76070229 GCF_900497805.2 Vombatus ursinus
GTGTGTGTGTGTGTGTGTGTGTGTGTGTGTGTTCAGCTCATTGGCAGGAAGTCTTTTTATTAAGTGTATTATGGCAGGTTTCCTCCATTTTCCTTAACCAAAGTACTTATCCTGTTAGAAACCAGGACCATGCTTGATGTACTTGGTTGTGAAATTGGATGCTGTTTGTTTTCCATCTGACCTACTTTATCACAATCTGGATCCTTTGGATCTTTCTAGTTAAGAAGTCTTTTCCCCTGGAGGTTTGGCTAGCAATGGCTGAATCAGTTGACTCGTTAAAAACTAGAAACTGGCTTCACAATTGATGCTACAGCCTTAGCGTTCTTTTCAGGAAGCCAATTGTAAAAGGTTTTCAACACACATACATCACTTATTGCCAGTGTTGGTGCCAAATGCTTGATCTCATACAAAATATTCATGATGGGCATTTAGAGGAAATAAACTGATCCTACAAAATTAAAAGCCAAGTTGCTCAATAGAAAAAGCTCTTTGGAAAGTAGAGGTTAAAATGAATCCAGGGAATCAATATTCACCTTGTTCTTATGGAATCTCAGCTTTTGTGATTTAATTTAGAGACTGTAATCTTTAAGACAAAATTTTGATGAATTGCATTGAATTTTTATTCCTTAATCCATTGATAAACAATTATTCACCTACTATGTAGTAGGCATTGTTCTAGGCAATGAGGATGACAAAAACAAAAGAATATCTGCCCTCAAGGAGCTTACATTCTAGTGGAGGAGATATGTCCATAAACAAGTGCATACAAAATATATGCAAAATAAAGTAATTTGGGAGAGAAACACTAGCAGATGGTGAGATTTGGAGTAAGCAGCACTTGAGCTGATTGCTGAAGAAAACAAAGGATATTAATGTTTCTCTCAGCAAAAAAGAAAAAAAATCACATGGTCAAGATATTTATGTAAAAGTAGAAGATAAAAATGTCACAATTTTGTGATTCTGTCATTGATTGTTGTCCTTCATTCTCAAAGAGGACTAAAATGACATCACTATGATAGAGTCAAGTCACAGTGTGTCCAACTGTGGCTGATCAGACCAATAGGAGCTCAGAATGTTCTTCCACAGGTCAGGCACAGATAGTCCATGTGAACAATTGGGGTGGATTCTCCAAATTTGCACATCTTGTATTTCTTTTGAGCTACTTCAATTTTGCTTTGCTCATAGAGTACAGCAAACCTGTCATAAAGGAACACAGAATCACAGATTTAGAGTTGCAAGGGACCTTAGAGACCAACAAATTCAAGCCCTATATTTTATAAAAGAGGGAACTGAGGCACAGAGAGATTAAGTTCCTTGCCCAGCAGTTAGATAGTGTCTAAGGTAGGATTTGAAAGTAGGTCTTCCTGATTCTAAGTGAAGCCCTACTATTCTACACTATCTCAAAAAAAAAAAATAAGGATGGAGCAAAGAATGTGAGAAATCATGGTCTGACAAGCCTTACTGTCTCAAACCATTGTGATATAGAATGAAAATGATTGAGTAGGGCTCCACTCTGTACTTGGGAATGCATAATAGAAAGTTTAAATGCATTAAGTATAAAGTTATCCCTCAGTCAGATACATATAGTTCCCATTGAAAGCAAGGAGAGCAGCAGTTGTGGGACAAAAAAATATATTCCATAAGATTTAGTCCAGTGGTTAGTATAATGGATTGGGCTAATATGAGTATTCATGAATATGAACTTTGTATTAAAGGATCCAGGGCCAGCCAATAAACAGAGTGTAACTAATTCTCATACTTGATACTGATTGCTTTGGAGGTATAAGTTAATATTCCAGTGCTTTCGTGAATATAAATTGTCTTAATCAACATTACAAAAACACTTCATGTAGTAAAACTGAGAAAATGATAACATATTTAACAGCAAAAATTGTTGGTGAAGTCTTAAATTAGGTATGTTGATGGATAAGGGGTGATGGGATTTTTTTCCCTCAGTTATTGTCATCAATTAAAAAAAGGAGATGGATGTGAAGAATTATGTTGCACTTAATTTTGTCTGAATTGTTAATCACAAAATATTAAGATGATGATTTATAATAGATATTGTGACATTCTGGCTGATGCAGCAAGGTTGATAGAACTAACATCTCTTTTGTTGTGGGTTGCCTAGAACACAAGGAAGAAGCCAACAATCACTCCACGAGTGAAACACACACACACACAGTCTTCTCGTTGGATTTTTGGAACAATGTTTTCGGATCCAATATGATAATTAAACATTCTATGACCTGGAAAGTAGTTAGAATCATTTCAAAAATTTCATATGTGTGTGTGCATGTGTGTGTATATATATATAAGTGTATGTATGCACATATGTGTATATACACATGCATATGTGTTTGCACATGCACAATTTATATGGGTATATTTTATATTTAAATGATTGTATTATAAATATGTCATTCTAAATCTTCAAGAGCATGGTAAAAGATGAACAATTGTTCTTTTTAGGAAAAAGACGATTAAAGAGAAAGTCACTTTCCCAAAATGGCCAAATGTTGCTCACATATATCCTGTAGCTTGTTGCTATGTGTAGAAGGTCTCAGATCATCTAATTCCAGGCATGCCTGACACAGAATAAAGATGAGAATAACAGATGCTCTCTTGGGGGTGGGTCAGTCTTAATTCATATTTGGATAGTGTGCCTTTTTTTTTTTTAGTATTATTATTAGGCACTTTGGAAAGCTTCCTATATATCCTATCATTACAGATGCCTTTAGGTGCTTGCTTTGTAAAAGAAAAGAAAAGAAAATAAGCAACATAAGTAAATCAAGTAATAAGAATTAATATTTACATGATACTTCAAAGTTTGCAACTTTATAGACATTCTTTTTTAAGCCTCATAACAACTCTTTGAAGTAGCTACCACAGATATTATTATCCCCATTTCACAGATGAAGAAACTGAAGCTCAGAGAGGTTAAATGATTTGTCCCAGATCCCATATTGAGTAAGCTTCAGATGCAGAATTTGAACTCAGGTCTTCCTGACTTCAAATCCAGTATACAAGACCATCTTTCATATTCATATCTCCCATGGGAAAATCAAGAGGGAGAAGAGGCAGGAGAGAAGTGCAGGCAGACTGTTTCATGTCTTCATGTCCAATATATTCATGATTTGAATTTCCATATCTCTTACATGTAGCAATGTATTCTAATGGGGCATATATTTCAGGACTGACATAGACAAGAAAAAATTGAGATGGATATGTCACTTAGAAATAGCAATAACACTTTATATATTAATGGAGACAACAGAGTGGATAGAGCACTGAAGTAAGTTGACAAGAGCTGGGTTCAAATCCCACTTCATCTACTTATTAGCTTTGTGAACCTGGATAATCCAGGTAACCTCTTTGAATGTCAATTTCTTTATTTGTAAAATCTGGATAATCACAACACAGGCTTGTATGTATATGGTAGTTTGCATTTTGACTCCACCATTCAAATGTGAGCTGCTTGAGGGTAAAGACTATTTTTGGAGGGTGTGGGGGAGAGCATTTCTTAGTATCTCCTTTGCTTAGCAAAATGCCTGACCCATAGCTAAGCAATTAACAAATGCAAGCTGACTTGTTGAGCAGAGTTTTGTGCAGGTGGATCAAATGACAGCTTTTTGTAATAAAAAAAGAATATTGGGAGATAAGCTCATCTTCTTTAGATTCACTGAAAACATTAGTATAACAAAATAATCATTATTTTATTGTCTTCTTTATGTATGATGACATTCAGATAAGAACAAGAATAAGACAAGTCACTAATCTCTTGTTTTTATGGGTTTAATGTTCATCCTATTATGGAAGTAGTGGATATAACTCATCTTTTGCAGACTCACTGAAAGCATCTTTGGTCTTCACTTGGCAAACTTTAAAGCAGTGTATCAATGCTAAGGAGTTATTAATAATATTATATTCACATTATTATTGTGATTATTCTTCTCTTTGGATTTCTAGTCAAACTTTATAATGTGGTGGTCTGTGAAGGCTGCTCTAATATAATTGGTTTTGATCACCTGCCACACTATACAAATATTCTTATTCACACTTTAGTCTGCCTGGTGTATATATGGGGAAAATAAACAGGCACATTCTGTGATCTAAAGTTAGATTATTTAGAAGAGCCATGGGAGCGAAGTGATAAGTTGGGCAAGTGCCTGCAGGCTAATTCATTCAATTTCTATCCATAAGGGATTAGCAAGTGAATATTGGAGCCATTTCAGATTTGCTTTCTCAAGGAAGACAAATACTTTTTCTAGCACAACTTGTTTTTCACCTTGGGCACATCCAATAATGTTTCCCAATTATAAAATAATAGTGGTTATATTAGGATTTATTCAAACAAAAGCAAAAGCATTTGTGAGTGTTAAAAGAAGCAAAATGCAAAAGAGATATGAATCTTACTTCTTGTTTCAAGACCTATCCATCTTCCTAAGCCCCAATGCACATGGTAGCAGAAGTGAGAGCATTCTTGAATGGCAGACTCAGAAGGGATTTGTTTACA
>NW_020954590.1:76070265-76071582 GCF_900497805.2 Vombatus ursinus
AACTGGACTATGAGGACAGAACCCATTGGTGCTAATGTTATTTGTCTCCTGGAGAACTCCAAGCTTTAGCCCTTCCCTCAGGCCTTAAGTGCACTTCCTGTNCACTGGACTATGAGGACAGAACCCATTGGTGCTAATGTTTTTGTCTCCTGGAGAACTCCAAGCTTTAGCCCTTCCCTCAGGCCTTAAGTGCACTTCCTGTTTGCCTTACAATAGGGCATAAGGAACATTACATTGTGATCAGTCTGCCCTGTTGTTTACATAGTCTTATTCACACTTTTTTGTGAATAGTAAATAGATGAAAGATTGGGAGCTGGCTTTATTGAGATGGAATGGAAGGGTAGGGTTGAAAAGTAAGTTCTCTTGACTTCAGTCTACTCCTTGAAGCAAATTTGACTACTCCTGGGCAGATAGCAACAAGGAAGCATATTCGATCTCTTCCTTAGATTACTTTGAAGCTAATTACTTAGGGCGCTTGCTTGTTTCTCCTTACCTGTTTCATTTTGCTTTTTGTCTTGGGGGCTCACTGACACATTCCTTCAACAACTGGTGTCTAAAGAAAAGGGAATTTAGTAACATCTCAATTGGTTACTAAGGCTATTTGTTGAAAGTGCTGGTAAATGTTTTAATGAGAAGAGCTTTAAACTAGTGATTAAAATTATGTTTTTAAAAACATTATTACCTGTGCTAGCTGTTGACTTACTTAAAAGCAAGAATTTTTTTAAAAGAAAAAAACACACATTTATAACTTGCTTTACAAAACTTCACTTGATTTTCACAACAAACCTGTGAGATAGCTGTTATTATCAACATTTTATAAATGAAAAACTGAAGATCAGAGAGTTTAAGGGGTTTGCAGAGTCACACAGCTAGTAAGTATAAAGGTAGGATTTGAACTCCGGTCTTCTTTACTTAATCCAGTTCCCTATCCACTCTAGTAGTTCCTTTACTCTAGAAACCATTAAAATAGTTTTATTGATGTATTTTGGTTTTTGCATCACCATAATTTTCCATAGTATCCCTTCCCAAGCTCCCAGAGAGTCTCTCCTAATATTTTTAAGACAAAAAAAGGGGGGGGGCAGCATGACTGATCCATACTTTAAAATACTCTGAAAATATATGCAATGTACATACAGACCTCACACTCTGCAAGGGAATGAGGTATAGGTGTCATCTCATATCTCATTTTTTCTGTGGTTCTTTCAATTTACAGTATTATAACATTTGTTTATAATATTACCTTGGCTCAATTTACTTCATTCTGAATTAGTTGTTGGAGATCTTTTCATCCTTCTCTACTAAGTACAGAAACAGGAA
>NW_020954590.1:76071632-76082101 GCF_900497805.2 Vombatus ursinus
CATGGCCTTCAATTGCAAGAGAAGAGAATCAGGATAGACATTCATGCTAATAACTGTTAGTAATTCTTTTTTATCCTAAACAAAAGAAGAGGATGGCTATCCATGTGACTTTAAATGAAGTACTCTTGGAAAATTTTCACATATGCACTGGAATAGCTAGTCTTCCAAATCTGAAATTTTTTATTTATAAAAGAGGTATAAAGATATGTCAGCTTAGTAGAAGTTGGCTAAACTTACCCACCCACCCAGCCCACTTCTTATGGTTCCTTGAATAAATAAATTCTCTTTGTCCTGAGTCCTCACTGTCTCATTAATGAAGCCTTTGTTCTGGCCCTGACTTAAGTTTGTAAGTAGTCAATACATTTGAGCTATTATCTCAGGCATGGCATTTAAATAACTAAAGGCTTTACCTTCAACATCTTTCATGAGACCTTAAAGCAGGGGTTCTTAATCTTTTTTGAGTCGTTAGTTATCTGTTGTCAATCTATGATTTAACAAGTATTTATTGTGTGATCTGCTGTGTACCTTTTATGGAGAATGCTGAATTTGGAGTCAAAGGATCTGGGTTCAAATCCCAGATTTCTATTTGTTACATGTAAGACCCTGGGCAAATTCTCTTTTTGGGGGATTCAGTATCTTCATTTATACAATGAGGAGGTTAGACAAGAGGACTTCTAAGGTCCCTTCCATCTCCAAGTCTATGATTAGAAATATGAGTTCCTTTCCATTTCCTCATGTACTACAAACTAGTATAAGCTATAAACATATGAAAAGGTAACTAAATATGTAATAAATGACATAGCAAATGTCAAATACATGGATTCGGTAATAAGTACAACAGCAGTTCAGTGGAAGAAAAGACTGTGTAGTTCTATAGCAGAAAGGAGGCATGACAGAGAACTAAAGGGATGTACACCATTCAAAATGGTAGAGAAAATTGAATCTGTGTATTAAATACTGTAATAAACAGCACTGTGGAAATTAAATGACATGCACTGAAGTACTGATACTATTACCGAGACTAGCTTTTACACCCTAATATTGTGTAGGTCTCTAAGACCCACTGACCTACTTCCTGCTTCTTTGAACTGATTTTAGATCTTCATAGGTGAGAAAGGACAGAGCTAGTTCAGTGCTTCCTTAAAACCTTGTAATTTTTTTTTTCACAGTGATGTCCTAAAATCATTCAGGGAAGAGAGTGGAGAGGGAAAGAAGAGGACTGGTTTTAATGTAGAGGAACCCAAAGGGGCCATGCTTGTTTAAGACTCCTTTCTCTAATCAATACTGTCATGTTCTAGGACCATCTTCCTGATTTGCTCTGTTAGTATTTCATTCACTACTTCATATTTCTTAGAATGGTGTATTTAGGAAGTATGAGATGGAAATCAGTAGATAAAGTAGTTTCCTGATTATCTGTATTTCTACCATCCATGCATGGATTTCTATTATCCATCCATCTCTGTCCTCTAGGAGCATAGCTGATGAAGAGGGTGTATATTAGCAATGGAATAAGAGAATGAGTGGAAGAGACTTAAGAAAGGAGAGATAAGTAGAATTTGTGATACAACTTCTGGTCAGCTATTCAGAACAAAAATTTTCTGAGGAAAAGATAGTGGATAAATATAAAATTGTATTTTCTGATTCTCTGAGAATGTATAAAGGCTCCAGGGATTATTTGGGTATCCTTAGTTATATTTTCAATGTTATGCTGCAAAAAAATGATAATAAAGCCTGTCAAAAAAGAATATGAAATTATTCAATAAAGGAGCACATCCAATTAGTGTTTTCCCTAAGAAGTAGTGCTTATTCAGCTTACTGAGCATGGAACATTCAGATCACATTTTTATGTTTTAACCAATGACATTCTTTACCAATCCAAGTCATCTTTATGGGTGAGTTTAATTTTCATGAAAATGAAGTAGATACATTGCTCAGAAGGCATGAAGATATTCTTCAGTCATAGGCTTTTTAATATAGAACTTCACAGAGCCCCAAAAAATATATCTATAGATGGATGGCAGGTCCATGGACCCCAGGTTAAAAACTGCTGCCTTAGATATATAAATTGTGAACAGAGGCTGGATTTTCAGAGCATTGTATTTTTTCTTTCTTTCTTTCTTCATATCTCTAGCACTTAAGCACAGTGCCTGATGCATTACATAGTAGGTGCTTAATAAATGCTTGTTGACTGACTAATAGATGACTGGTGTTTTTAGACAGATATAATTTTAGTACCTAGTTAATTGATTTAAGACAAATGGGTTTATGTTCATTGTTTTGCATTTACATACCACATAAACAAGTATTATTACAATTTACTATCGGGATTATAATACAATGTAGACTTCCTTTCACCTTCAACCCTATGTGTGTGTGTGTGTAATTTACTATTTGGTGGGAAAAGAAAAACTAACCTATGTCAAACCAAATTGAATTCCTTATACACATTTCCTATTGTTCTGCTTTATTTGCTTAGCTAATGTGATTCTCATCTGGAATATCTTTTTCCTATACTTTAACTGCCAAATTGCTAGAGACCCTTTAAATTCTAGCTAAAAAATTCTCTCTTCCATAAATCTCTCTCTCTCTCTCTCTCCTCTCTGGTAGCATAATCCTCACCCTCCTATATTTTACATGCCTTATCTCTCCCACTAGATTGTAAACTCCATAAGGACAGGGATAATATCTGATTCGTCTTTGCATCCCTTGAACACCAACTTTTAAAGCAGTTGTAGAAGCAGGAGGCACTTAACAATTATTTTTTGAGTGTTCATGTTCCTGCAAGTAAATCTGGATGTGTATCAAAGCTTATGGAACTTAGCCCATGGCTTAGGAAAATGGATAAATTCCTGGGATTAAGACAGTGCAATATTTATAAATCACATTCTGCTGTGTTCCCTGCTCAACTACCTCCATCCCTATCATTTTTTCCTGAGTGTTTAAGATTGTTACAATCTATAGCTGCAGTATGGAGTTTTAAGATGAGTTGGACATTCTATTGTCTTAGGAGATCCAGCTTTAATTTTTGATTTAATGTTATATTAATCATGAAAATACAGGCAAGCAGTTTAATAATATTGGGGATTTTTATTATTTACAAACTTTGAATCTTGTTAAAGTTGCTTCCATTCTCAGAAACTGTGTGGTACCTTGTCCTCCATATAAATATTATACACTTACTCTTTTCTCATCCCAAGGCCCAGACCTCTGGCATGAGTACCACAGGGCACCCTGTCTAGAGCTCACAACCTATTCAAAAGTTCATTTTCTCTATACAAAATCATAGTGATGGACAGATTATGAAGCCAAGTGGCTGAGATAGACCTTTCAGATGACATAGAAAATATGATTTATCAGCTTTCACATCTTGGTAAAATAAAGTGCTTATTTGAATACCAAAACCAGTACTCAGGGAGGTAAATAGAGCAGGGTTATTAGACTTTTGTTTCAGGGCACCAAATATAGAGGGTGCCTAATTCAATGGACCTTAACTACATTTGGAGTTCTTTGACAACCTAGAAACAACAGGGTTTAGTGCCCACAGAACAAGAATAATTAGTTAAAATGAGAATTAGTCAGATTTCAGGCTAGGGTAAACTATTTCTCCTTCTGTTCCCCACACCTAAGAAGGAATACTTGTATCTATTTTCCTGGTTGAAGTTTATGATACTTGCTCTGGGTGCAAAAAAAAATGTCTCATTTTGACTGTCAGAATCTTAACTTTGAATCAATTCAACAAACATTTATTAAGTCTTAGAAGACTATAAGTCTATGAAGTCTCTGGAGATATGAAGACAAAAATGAAGCGGTTCCTATCCCCAAGCTACTTACTCACATTTATAGAACACTTGAAGATTTACACAACATTTTCCTTACAAGACTTCTATGAGAAAGGAAAGACATGTTCATATACTATCTCCATTTTTCCCATGATGAAATATACTGAGTGAAGACAGAGCAGGGTCATACAGCTAATGAGTTCAAATTGAATCCAGGTGTTCTGCCTTTTAGAAATGTTCTTTCAATACACATATAGTTTACATCTTCTGTTTTATTTTGTTTTTTCTATTAACAGCACTGGATCAAACCTGGAATGTCAAAAATCATAACTTCAAATAGATCATGAGAAACAGGACCTTGTGGTTCAACAACTCATTGCTTTTATACCCCTCAAAACTCACCTTATCGACTTCCTTATCTCAGTCAGTGTCACCAATATTCTTCTATTGCTGCAGACTAGAAACTTTGGACATATCTTTGACAATTTTCTCTCCCCTATCTATCCCACATATCATTAACTCATATTGTTTCATCCATAAAAATGTCTCCTGAGTTTGTTTCTTCTTCTGTGTTTCTATTGTACCTTTCCCATGCATGAATTATTATGTCTCCACACTCATCACCCTGATTCTAATTTCTTATCCCCCAAATTCTTTCCAAAGACAAGTCAGTATTCCCAAAAGATGACTTTCAAAGTGTTAATATCCTCTAGCTGCATGACCCTATCATTCTGCCTAAGAATGAAAGTACTTCTACTGTAACATGTATCCATATTTTTTTTTTTTTTTGCCAAAAAGAAAGTCTGCTACAAATAAAAGTATCACAGTCATGGGATAAATGTAAAAAGAAAATATAACATGGTTTCCAACCTCTAGGATCTTGTTTTCAAATTCCTGCCCTTTTTTTCATTCTACTAAAGGTAGCAGAATATGATACATACACAGACAAGTATGATATAAGGTAGATGGTGAAGGAGAAAGGCGATCTGGTCACTTTGCTATAGAAAAATTTGACTGGGGGCAGAGGTTTAGGGCAGGGAGAGGATATTTTCAGCCAATGAATTGGGAGGTGACAAGGTGACATTTCAAGAAGGAAGAAGTGACATAGGTAACATTTTAAGGAGTAATGGAGCCTTGAAGGAAGAAAAAGAAGAGAAGGGTTCAGAAGAAAACAGGACAAGGAAGAAATAGCACAATTCACAAAGATTTGGATACAGATGCAATAGCTTCCTTTGCCACTGTTGACATGGTAAATTCAATTCAGTAAATATTTATTTGCCCTTACATTTTATTGGGCATATAGGTTCTGAAGCAAATCTGAACAAGGAAATGATATTGCAATGAGAAACTACAGAGTGTGAAATGGGAATCTTGACCCTATTTCATATACTAGTAGGCTAAGATTTCTTGAATATATTGTCTCTTCCACCTTTTCATTGTTTCAGAAAAGAAAACAACAAAACTGTAGTAAATTGTTAGGGGTGAGGAGAGAAAGAGAAATAACACTGTCACAGCAAAAACCTAAAATTTTCTTCAAAGGATCAATTTTTAAAAACAGTTAATAAAGAAAATTTTCAGAAATAAAATTCAACATTCTGGCATCTCTATATGTGAGTCTATCTTAGGGTCAAAGGTAAGGAGAGGAAACCTCTGAAAGAAGGTTACTGATATGTGATAATTGCAATGAATTACAAGTCATTTTCCATTATGACTTCACCATAAGGATGAGATCTGTGTGCCATAGCATTCCCAAGTGAATATAATGGTCTATTTACTGTATATTCTGGATGATAACACTTACATTTTCCTTTGTGAGAAAGTACATACAATCATCCTGCCTCTTATGTTTAGAGTGGGGGTCTTCAGCTTTTTGCATCAGAGGGTGTACCATGGGGACATAAAAATATGCCCTGGAATTTTAAAAAATGGGGTCCAGGGAGTTGTGAGAGGTACTGAGTTCCTATCTCCACTAATCTGACCACTTTTGGGGAAAGGATCCTATTCCTCTCACCAAAAGAAATGCCCTTACACCATAGGAATGGGGAAATGATGCTGGCTCTTGATGCCATGATCAACCAGGGCAGCTTTGAAGAAGGCAAGCCAAGTGCATTCTATTAGTTCTGAAAACCTAGCATTTCAAGCAGTATTCAGGAGTGAAAATTTCTTTTTAAGTAGTTATTTTAGCAGATCCTTTAAATCAGTTGTAGAAGTAATTGATGTGTATTAGTATCATGTACATTAGCACATATTAAATGTTGTCTTCATTGATCTTTAAGGTAAAAAAATTATCTTTAAGCATGTGTGTGAAGGTTAATTTAAAATGGGCACATACAAACACAAGACTTTAAAACATATTTGATTTTAGCCACAAGCAAAAAAAAAGCTTTATCTAGAAAACGGTAGTGTGTGCTTTCCTCAGCTGCAACAGAAAAATAACAACAACAACAAAAAACAAAAACAATGAAGCAAATCTGCCACAAGTAGATGAATCAATTAAAAGGCTAGAAGAAGCCTTTATAAGTGAGAGTAGAGAATTTGGTTAAGACTATACTTAAATCATTCCAGACCAAGGAAAATGTCTTCTATTTTAAAAGACTACATGTGTCTGTGAATGATAGATTCAGTAACCTCCTTTTGTAAGACAATTGTACCTTTTGATTATAGGAAATATCCCATTTTCTCTTCGAGCTCATGACTTTAGATTCCTAAAACTCTGAAATGACACACCAAATTATTTCAAGTGCTAATGATCATGCTGTGAGAGCAAAATTCTGATGGTCATTCAAGGTACAGTCATACCTCAGAATAAAGGCATATAGTTTATTACTGACAGGTCATTTTCATTTCACCCCAACCCTTGACACTTATTCTAGTTTTTTCAAAATTTAAATGGGATGGCATGACCTTTTGAGTATTGGAGATTTTACCTTCTTATAAATCTATGTACTTAAATTAAAGACATATAGACTCTTTGATGAAATCTTGATCATTGGAGACCCCCATGACCCAGTGCAATACAAGTTCAGCAAATAACCTTACAGCAGCACGGATAAAATTATGTGGCCTTTAATACAATCTTCAGATCTTGAGACACAGAGAAATCTTTTCTTCGCTTAGTCCTGATACCTATCTCTATTATAATATCCTGCCATGTCATGGAAATTCTTCCCAAGAGGTAGTACAATAAGCCGCAGGAAAACACACCCACACATACATACATAAAATGTCCTGTTCAATTTGTGAGTCAATATGGAAAAAAAAGTTTATGAAATGAAATTATCTATGAAATAGCTATGGCAGTCTTTATTTGTTTGTCCAATCATTTATTTTACTTTGGGGGAATTTACTTTTGGACATTATGTAGGTGCAAACATGAGGTTGTTGCTCATGGTAGTGAGGGCAAGTCATGAAAATTTTGTTCCTTATTTCTTTAAGCTGTTAAATAAATGAAAGCAATACTCGACCAGCTCTCTGGCCCCTGAAATAATCTCCATCCTCTATAAAATATTTTCTACACCTAATTGTTTCAATTTTGTCTCCTCCATTAGAATATGAGCTCTTCAAAAGCAAGGATTGTCTTTTTGTCTTTCTTTTGTATCCCCAATACTTAGCCTAATGCCTGCAAGCATGTAGTAAATGCTTTATAAATGTATATTAGCTGACTGCCTGTGGACAGAAAGCACAGTACCTAGTAGAGATACAACTTTTAGAGGAGAGATAGACCATACTTCATGAATCTGATAGTTTTGCAGAGGGATTAGACACAAAAACTTTATGCAACATTGTATATAATCATTTAGTTCTTTAGAGAGTGACAAAACTTTTTGGTGGAGAACAAGTTTGATATTTGTCCAATACATTCTAATGTTCAGTCATTTCAGGCATGTATGATTTGTGAACTCATTTGGGATTTTGTTGCAAAGATATTGGAGTAGTTTGGCATTTCCTTCTCCAGTTCATTTCACAGATGAGGAAACTGAGGCAAATAGAGTTAAGTGGGTTGCCCTAGGTTACACAGCTAGTAAGTGACTGAGGCCAGATTTAAACTCATGAAGATGAGTCTTCCTGACTCTGGACCTGGTGCCCTATCCACTGCACCACTTAGCTGCCCCATTCTGAGAATATGTAGGCATTAACACATTGTCTTGGACATAAGCAAAGATATTCTGGATGAAATACCACATGTTTCTAGATTGTGGTATTAGTATGGCACACAATAAGTATGTAATAAACACTCATTGACTTGACCTGCCCATGAGCATTTTGGAGAAAAGTCATATATGACATGTTCGAAAAGAATCATGGCATCTGTGAAAATGGGATGGCTTAAATGGAAGGTGTTTCAGTGTATTTCTGTATTTGAAAATGAAAAGAGTTTTATTTGTCAGAGCTGTTATGGCTCTCATTCCTCTGCTTTGCCTTAAAAGGGGAATGGTCTTGGAAAGAATATTTTTTGCTGCTTTAAACCATTGAAATAGGATTGAAATGGGATGCATTTACAATAAAAAAAGAATAGAGGATCCAAGTGCCTGCCTCTTCTCTCTAATATGGTACAGTGAGAAAGAGAAGAGGGTTTGGGGCCAGAGTCAATCGTGCTTTATTATGCACATATCATGTTCCATGTACTTTGTGTACTTTGCTAAGCACCGGGAAAAGGAGAGGAGAGGAGAGAAGAGGAGAGGAAAACAGAAAAATCTAGTTAACCTTGGGATACTATGTATGTAGGTATATATTCCAAGTATTTCAAACATATGTGTTTGTATACACACATATATATACATCTGCATATATAGAGACACATATACATATACATACACATATATACATGTATGTATGTTATATTTTATATATAGTATATATTGTACATATATACTATGTATAGTATATAATATGTATCATATATATGTTAAAGAATGTCTTTTGTTTCCAGAAACTGCTGAATAATCTTATTAACTATATCAATATTCTACCCCTAATGCTTGTACTCTAACATTTCTTCAAATGGCACCTCCTTTTCTGGGTGCTTTGGTTAGATGAACCTTGTATGATTGGTATAAGGATTTGCTCTAGTATAAACTGTGAGAGAAAATACAGAAAAAGGAAGAAGAAATGACTGCACATGGAAAATGAATTTGAATTCTTTGAAGTGCAAGACAGATATTAGAGGCTTCGAGAAAGAAAAGGCATTTTGGGGATGGTAAATGTTATTGGAGATTTTAGAATTGAATAAATGAGAAATTAATAAATGTAGAAATGAATAAATTGAAAAATTATTTAATGCTTATAAGAACTTTTTACAATACTTCATATTTCTGTGGTACTTAAGTTTTACAATATGTTTACTCATAATGACCCATTCAATTCATTAAACATTTATTAAGTGCCTACTATATGCATCATTGTGTTACTTTATATTCTGTCCTATGAAGTTAGTAGAAAAAATATTATTATAATACCAATTTTCAGATGAGAAATTGAGGCATATGGCAAGGTAAAGTGACTTGATCTGGGATGTCCTGCTAATAAGTATTTGAGCTTGGATTTGAACGCAGGTCTTTTTATTCCAAGTCCAAGCCTGTTTCTATCATACCAGATTGCCTCTGACTCTGGAATACCATGCCTTAGTATGGAATCCCTTTTAGTAGTTAGTATTTCTTATAATCAGTATGATACTGTTATGTTGTTTGACCTGCTAGAGACTATTATTAGAGTCAGGCCACCATTTCAGAAAAGCAAGGTATTTTATTTTAGGAAGGAATTAAGTGTACTCCAGTCTTAATTTCCTATTGTAGAAAGTTGTCTTACAAATTGATATATGGAAACCTTGAAAATTGGGATGTTCTGTATTGAGGAGAGATTTTCAGACAAAGACCATACACTCTAGTTAGACAAATAGCAGGATCCTGGGATCATAGGGCTAAAAGGGATCTCAGAGGCCATGTAGATCAATGCCTTCCCTTTACAACTGAAAAAGAAAATCAAGCCCAGGGAAGTTATATCAGAGGTAGGACTTGAATCCAGATCTCTCCCACTGGAACTTGGCTCCTTCACCTTTCTACAATACATCCCTAATGTCATTCTCCTTTTTTGCTTCTAAAATTATTTTGATGAAGTTTGTATGAGAATCTGTCTTTTAAAAAATAGTTCAATATGCACACATTGTAGATAGATGTTGGCATTTTCCTTAATATACTGGGACAAGTAGGAAAAAAAAAGACAAGAGGGAATACAATTGCAGATAAAGACAATTTTTGGTACCCATTTGTTATGGAATACTCTGTGCAAGGATGGTAGACATCATAGTAATGACAGATTTGATAATAAAAGCAACTCACATTTACCTATCAGGGGTGGGAAACCTGTGGTCTTGAGGCCACATGTGGCCCTCTAGGTCCTCAGGTGCAGCCCTTTGACTGAATCCAAACTTCACAAAACAAATCCTCTTAATAAAAGGATTTCTCCTATAAAACTTGGACTCAAAAGGCCATGTCCAAGGGCTTTGAGGCCACAGCTTCCCACCCTTGATTAATGCTTCAAGGCTTAAGAATTGTTTATTCTCCTGCCAGTGTTGTGAAGTAGATAATGAAGGTATTAAAGGCATAAATCTTCCTATTACACAAATAAAGAACATGCAACTCAGCAAGACACAGAATTGAAATCAAAGTCCCCCTGCCCCACTGCAAAAACATC
>NW_020954590.1:76082174-76082287 GCF_900497805.2 Vombatus ursinus
CCTTTGATCCTTTTTTCCTACTTTCATTCTTTTTTTTTTTTTTTAGGAAAAAGTATTTGTCTAACATGGGGTCTGCTATGAGATGTCCTTCAAAATTCAATGTATATTTGATT
>NW_020954590.1:76082332-76090704 GCF_900497805.2 Vombatus ursinus
ATAATAATAAATTGGTTCTTAATTACCAGGAATATAACTTATTATTTTCTGGTAATTATAAATCCCTTTCTGAATTATGAAGCAAAATTTATAAGCATATTGAATAGATAACATCTGACCTTGAACAATTTCTACTCAAACAAGACCGACTCCTTTCTGAAAATAAGCTGTGGTTGAGGAAGGAGATATCTTACACATAGGAAATAAAATGTCACCTTTCCACTGAATATACTATAGAGAAGAAGCAGTGTGGCAGAGTGGAAAGAATGTTGCATTGAAAGTCAGCAGAACTGATATAAAATTCCAATTATGTCATTTACTAAGTATGTCATAGAATCATAGGGTCCTAGATCTCAGAGCTTAGAATTAGAGATAGATAGGATTTTTAATGTCATCCAGTACAACCACCTTATGTTATATATGAGGAAACTGGCACATGAAGAATTTAAGTAACTTTTCCAAATTCACATAGATAGTCAGAATTTGAAATCAGTTTCTCTGACACCAAATTCAGCATTCAGTGCACTAAACGATGTGACCTTGGTTAACTTACTTAAGCTATCTGGGTTTCAGTTTTCTCACCTCTAAAATGAAGGAGGTTAACCCTTAAGTCATGCTGCTAATGGTAGGGAGCATTCCAAACTTTTTAGCTCTCATAGTTCAACTATAAATGCTGAACCTGAATTTCATAAGCTGTATCAACCTTGCTGAATTTTAGCAAGATATGTGTAGCTAGGTATAATATGAGAGAACATGCAAGATGTGTTAGCCCTTGTTTTCTTGACGAGTGGGGTTTACAAGATTTCCAAATAGAAAAGAGTCTAATAGAAGTGTTTTCTTTGCCAGTAACAAAGGTGACAAAACAATTCTATACACACACACACACACACACACACACACACACGCACACACATCCCTCAAGAAGAGTGCTAGTAAATTTTTAACAATGCAGCTTGTGGCAGGGTAGAGGTGGAGAAGAGTGGGGAAGAGGTGGAGGGAATTATTAAACATAATTTAAAGTTAAATCTGCATTGTTAATATGTTCTTAAGTCAAGAAAATCAATAAAACATAAAATTAAGCTGTAGTTGATTTTTTTAAAAATGTTCTTAAGGCTTCCTGAGAAAAGGGGCCACTCAAAGAAGACTCTTGCATATGAGCCATATTTATGAAAGTGGACCCTGGATCCAGATTCACAGGAGGCTAATGAGGTATTAGCTTTGATAGTTGTATTATATTTTACATTTTCTTACTGCTTAAAGCTAAATGACAGATATTATATAATTTTACAGGACTCTCCAGAAAGGTTTGGGTCTGATTTAAAATCTGATAAGATGTTCATTATGTACCATTTATCTTTCTTTCACAGAATAATGAGAGGTTTTAAGCAGAGTTCTTAATGAGGTGAACATTAAGAAAATACTACACAGGCTCTGAGAATTTTATTTTGTCTTCAGGGCATGATAAATGAATGGTCAGTCATTTGCATTTCTAACTTTTTAATATTTACAAAGTGCACCGATCATTTAATTGATGCTTTCTGGTCCACACATAGCAATTTAAATTGTTTACCCAATTAGTATGAAAAATATTTATTCAGATGAATCATTTGATTACCAAGTTTCAGAAGGGACTTTAGATCCTAACTAGTAACATTCATACTTGAAAAAGAATACCTCTGATAAATAGTCATCCAGCCCTCTCCTTAAAACCTAAAAATTAAGAATGGGTCCATTGTCACCTGAGGAACTCCATTATACTTTTGGAATAGTTTTAATTTTTAGGAAAGATTTTTTTTGCATGGAGCTAAAAATCTGTCTCTCTGTAATTCTACATATTGTTTTTAATTCATTTTTCTGGAGTCCCATGGAATAAGCATAATCCCTCTTCCATCTGACACCTCCCAAAATTATTGAAGCCTTTTATTTCTTCGGGCTAACCATCCCCATATAACATAATCTTAAGTCTGGCCCATTCTCACCATTACCATTTCTCTCTCTTTTGGAACTATTCAAGTTTGTCAATATGTTTTTCAAAATATGTCACTTGAGATTAAATATGTTCCTCTAAGTATAGCCTGACCAGGGCATAGTATAGGACTCTCATCACCCTCCCTCAGGGATATAACTAGGAATTCCAGCACCTGGAAAAATTTATTTTCAGTCATTTTTTGTATTGAGGGAGGGAGTGAAATATTGAGGTCATTACCAAGCCTGTGTTGGTGTAAGGTAGTTGAATGACCAAGGTTTTAAGGTTGAGAAAGATGAAGATCTGGGAGGCCAGGGTATTTGAAGAGGACAGGAGAGTTTGGAGTGGATAAGATTGTAAATCAGGTACTAAACTTATTGGGGAGGGGAAAGGATGATCTTAAGTTCCATGGATTACAATAAGGATCTGGAATGGAGGAAATAAATTCAAAAGGAGGAGAAATAGTTGCTGACGGATGGTATCAAAGAGAGTACATGAAAGAGACCAGGGAGTGGGGTGGAGCACTAAGTTTATAAATTCCTCATCCTAGCCCTTGTGTCATGGTATGTGAGAGGAGCAGACAGTCTTGGAGGGTGTACCAAAGATGAGATGTCTTCAGGAAGGCAGGAAAGAAACAAACATTTATTAAGGGCTTACCATGTACCAGGCACTGCTAAGTAATAGAGATACAAATGCAAGCAAAAAGAAAGACCTCCTCTGACCTCCAAGAGTTTACATTCTGATAGGAGAAGACAACATACAAAAGCAAGTTGAAAAGACTGGGGCAGGGAATGGAGGGGGGAGAGAAAGGAATGAATGTATGTGGGTAGAATTTCAGAAGGTCAGGAACAGAATTAGGAGCAGAATGAAGGCTGGTTAGCCTGATCCATGCCACAAAATGGAGTCCTCAAGAGGAACTCACCAGTGAGAGAAGGGAGTGGGCCATGTGTGAGTATAGTCTAGGGGCAGAAGGTCACAAGGTAATTTAGATGAACATCTCTGGATAATGAGGGTTCAAGAGTCCTCCTCAGGAGAAAGATATTTCAACGATCACCAGAAAGTGGAAGGAATGTGAAAGAAAGGACACTAGGATGAAGGGCAATATATTAACAATAAAGAAGAGATCCAGAAAACAGAATAGAAATGAATAACAGACAAGAATAGGGGCTGAGGAGGGCAAGGTCTGAGTTTACTATGGTGGAATATGGGGTTGACAACTGGCATGTGCCTCCTTTCCTGCTGATTCCTCTTATGATGCCAAGCTGACCTTGAGCATTCCTCATAGGTTGGGAGTAGTCCACAGTGCCAGAAAGTAAGGCTCTAGAATGAGGATATAATGACCACAGGTATTGGAAGGTGGCACTTCAGCAGTCAGGCAAAAGATCTGACTGATCGGCTAGATATCTGATGGGAGAGAGAAATTTTTCCCTAGATGTAGATGCCTGAAGTAAGCCTCAACTTACTGGTGCTAGTTTCATCTCTATTCCTTTGCATACTATGTCTCCTTTAGAGTTCCTAAGTTACTAAGACTATGTTACCATTTTTTCTGTAATGTTATTAATATTTAGTATGTATTCCACTAAAGCCCAACAATCATTTTTCATCTCCAGCCCAGTATCCAACCTGTACAGGGAAGAGTGGCAGCCTCCACTTAATGATCAACATTCTCACACCTGGTCACACCCTTGATATTCCAATGGCTCTGAATCCCCATAGATAATCCTTCAAATGATATTCCCAATCCCCATCAAACAAGTTCTTGTCACCATTCCTTTTCAAAGATGAAGTATAGTTTGTTGCATATGAAACAGGCATTCTAGATGGCCCAGAGTGGTTTCTGCTTGATACTGTGGGATGAGAATGTTGAGGGGGTTGGGAATAAAGAATTGTTTGATGGGGAATTGGAAATGTCATTTTGTTATCTCCTTCATCTGGTGAAATTGATTTTTGAACCAATTTTAGGACTTCTACTGATATTTATGTTTCCTCCTATTAGCCTATTACATTCAGTCTATTATTCTACTCTTTTTTGTGATCTTTCTGAACCCTGACTCTGATGCACTGACTTAGCTTTCCATCCCTAATGGAATGATTGTCTCAGTCATTCACAGAACTTATTTCGAGTCTCTGGTACACTCTAGGGTGTACATCTGGTGACACCTAGGGTCTTGGATCCAAGATCCAGTGGGCCCAATTTCCTAATCAATCCTTGATTAAACTGGTTTCCAAAGAGACCAGACAGGGCTGGGCTAACTTTCTGTATGTCCAAGTAGACTTCTTGCTTGTAACCTATTGTAGGCATACTTTCATAGAATAAGGATACTCTAGGAAATTCTTCAGGTAATTAATCTTTAGGCATTTCTCACCAATAGAAGATTTGACTAAATAATACTAATTTTTTTCTTCTTTTATCAGGTCTGAAATGAATGTTGTGGTTCATATAGTTTACTATAGAAAAATGTTCTTCAATGAACCAACACTATTTTGACCAAACTGAAATAACTCATCATTTTAATGACAAAAATACAAGGAAACCAGCATTACTTTCACTAAGGATCTTCTTGTGATGAAGACTTTTTTTCAGGTAGAAGAGTTAATGATATGGATATGTGCCCATTAGGATGATAAAAGAGGGAAAAATGAGAGTATGGGTCAAGCATGATCTTCCATTCCTGTACATTCAACAATAATGATTTATCAGAAACTTTCAGAGGTGTCCTAGTATTGTGCTGATGCAATGATGCACTTTCTTGAGAATTTTTTTTTCATAGTGCTAATTGTAATGCCGAATCTTAACTGTCAAATGAGCTTTCTGGTACAAAGATTGTGATTAAGTCTTTTGTATAGACAAATCAAATGTTCTTTTTAGAGTATTAGCTAAATGAAAGATGCTTTGCAGTATACTGTTTCTTTACAAACCTTTTTGAAGAGACAGACCTTGCTAATGTATGAACATTCTGGAGCATAGGCACAACCCAAGGATATTGGCAAATTGACAGAGCATGTTGACTTACAGCATACTTTTGATGAGAGAGTATTCCCAGGCAAGGTAAACACATTGATAAACTCTTTGCCTTTGATCTACACATATAGCTTCTATTGATGTTAGCTGAAGTTCCAGGAATGGATTAGAGAGTATATGGCTGATTGATTGGACTTGGGGCTTTTAATGATATGGAAGAAGATTGACATGCTCTGTATATATTAGAAAGACTAGTAGCACTTCCCAGGGAGTTCTGCTCCACTCATATTGTATTCTTGGACATGCGTTATATGTCTGTCTGTCTATCTAATCTACGTGTGTGTGTGTGTGTGTGTGTGTGTGTGCATGTGCATGCGTGTTTGTAGGTGTTGGTGTGTTTCAGGGGNATTATATGTCTGTCTGTCTATCTAATCTACATGTGTGTGTGTGTGTGTGTGCATGTGCATGCGTGTTTGTAGGTGTTGGTGTGTTTCAGGGGGTGTAGTATCATTTTTTGTTATTTCAGTATATGATTAAAATGAGAATTATTTTACTTTGATCCAATTTTTCTCCTTGAGGTTATTTTGGATACAAATTTTTAAGAATTAGAATATGATTTTCAAAGTCTGATGGAACCTTAGAGAACAACTAATCTAAAGGCCACATGAGCAATAATCTCCTTTTTAACAAAACTAACAAGCATGCTAGCCTTCCATTGAAGGAGCACCCAGTTCTGCCATAGACAAACTTCTCTACTTTAAGACAACTCTAATTATTAGTAAGCTTTTGGTTATATCAAGCTCAAATCTTCCTCACTGCAACTTTCATGTATTGTTTTTAATTCTGTTCTCTGGTTCAAACTATCCAATTGTGGAATATCACATTGTATAGGATGTCCCAAAAGTTTTAGTGCAGTTCTAAACCATAAAAGCTAGAGTCCCTATGACTTTGTACCTTACACCTTCCATCCCTGCTGGGCACAGAGTGTCCCCTAAGGGAAAGTGACAAGCAGCCAGGCCAGATGTCTTCCTTCTGCCCACAAAGGATTGCCACTTGACCCAAGGCAGTGACTTCCATCTGCACTAGCACAAGACAACTTCCACCTCCTACTGCCTGCCTGATCTCCCAACTGGGATGCTGAGAACCTCTGGTGTAAAAATGAACTACGTATTTTTATCTTCAGGACTTCCATCTCCTACAGCACCTTTCCTTTGAGGGAAGCAGAAGAGGAAAGTTGGTGGGGAACAGGACTTCTTTCTTCTTCTGTGAAGGTTCAATTTCCTGCTGTGCCCTTTTCCTACCTAATCTCTACTCATCAGAAGGAATTAGTGAAGGAGCAGTGAAGCAGAGCTTCCCATCTGATCATCTGATAATCTCCTCTCATCTCATGCTCCACTTGCCCCTAACCCATTCTCCAGTCTCCATTTGGAAGAGTGGCAGCTTCTACTCGGTGAATGGCAGCTGCCTCTCGATGAACGTTCTCACACCTGGTCATACCCTTGACATTCCAATGATTCTGAACCCCTATAGACCATCCTCTAAATTCCATTCCCCATCCCTCATCAAATAATTATTTATTCCCATCTTCACCTCTCTCAACTCACAGTATCAACCAGACAACAATGCCCTCTGGAATTCCAGTTCCCTAGGCAACAATCTACCCTTCATCTTTAATCTTTTGCTGTCCCACTTCTTCCATCTACTAGCTACTCCTGAAACCTGATTTCCCACCAATGTCGCAGCCTCCCTGACCACTCTTTTGAGTACTGGATGCACCTTCACCAATTCTCTTCAGCTAACTGGTCAAGGTAAAGAAGTTGGAATACTCCTTGCTCTTCATTACCACTTCCAGTCCCTTCCCACCTCCATCACTCAGTAACATCTCTTCCTTTAAGTTTCATGCTATTAATATCTACCACTCAATCAAATCCTGGTGGCTGCTATTTACACACCTCTCGGTCACATTCCTTCCTTCCTCAATGAGTTCATACATGGCTCACAATCTTTGTCTCCCTCCCACCTCCTGACCTCATAGTAGGAGACACATATTGGCTCTCCCTCAAATTCCCTAACCACTCAGTTCCTCAACTTACTTACTTCCCATGACCTCTTCCTACATCCTACCTTAGTGACACATAAAGATGGTCATACTCTTGACCTTGCAATCACCCAAAAATGTGTCACCTCCATGTTCAAGAATTCCAAAATCCTCTTATCCAACCATAACTTATTGGCTTTTCACCTCTCCCTCCATCTTCCCTTGCAAAACCCTTCTCTTCACCAGCATGGTAACCTCCAATCCCTTGACCCCTTCATTCTTTCCCAGGCCATCTCCTCTGCATTATCCACTCTCTCTTCTTTCCCCCATCTTGACTCCTTGGAAACCAATTCAACTCTATACTGTCTTCCTCTCTTAAATCCTTAACCCTCTTATCATATGATCAATTACACCCTGGCAAATCTCAACCTTCGATTACTCCCACCATTTGCCACTTTTGCTCCTACACATGTGCTGCTGAACAAAGGTGAAGAAAGCCATCCCTTCTGACTGGGTCCACTACAAATTTGTGTTACACAATCTCAACTTGATCCTCACTACTGCTAGGCAATCCAATTATGTGTCCCCTATCAACTCACTTTTCCATTCTCCACTGTGACTCTTCCAAATCTTTCCATCCCTCCTGAAACCTCCGGTTGCTTCCCTGTCCTTACCCTCTCAGCTGAGAACCTTGCCTAATATTTTACAGAAAAATTAAAGTCATTTGACATGAGTTCTCTTTTCCCCTCTTCTTCATCTATCACCCAGATACTGTCTGCCACTATCTCTTCCTTTAGCTGTCTCACATGAAAAAGTACCCTTACTCCTTACCAAAGATAACTCCTCTACTTGTATAAGTAATTTCATTCCATCCTGTCTCGTTCACCATATTTCCCTACTCTGTCACCCCCACTATATCACTTACTTTCAGTCTCTCCCCTTCTACTGGCTCATTCCCTACCATCTACAAATACGCCTTCTTCTCCCACTTCAATTCATCCTCTATTCAGTTGACAAAACAATCTTCCTAAAGCACAGGTTCAACCTTTTCACTTCCCTTCTCAATAAAATCCAGTGACTCCCTATTGTCTCCAGGAACAAATACAAAATGCTCTGTTTGGCATTCAAAACCCTTTGTAACCCTTATTTCCTTTTCAGTCTTCCTATACCTATAACCTGCCACATATTCTTTGATCCAGCACGCTGGCCTAACTGTTTCATGAACAAGACACTCCATCTCTTGGCTCTGTGCATTTGCTCTGGCTTTCCCCAAGGCCTGGAATGTTCTTTTTCCTTAACTCCACCTAAGTCCAATGAAAATCTCTTCTTTTACAGAAAACTTTTCTCATTACTTCTTAATTCTAGTGCATTCCCTCTGTTAATTTTCTTCCCTATTCATCCTATAT
>NW_020954590.1:76090774-76091681 GCF_900497805.2 Vombatus ursinus
ATATATATATATATATATATAACTTGTTTTGTATATATTTCTTTGCACATTGTTTTGCCTATTAGATTGTAAGTTCCTTGAAGGCAGGGACAGTCTTTTGGCTCCTTTTTGTATCTCCATTGCTTAGTACAGTGTCTGGCACATAGTAGGTAGTTAATAAATGCTTATTCATTGATTGATTTTATGCTATTATCTTAAAGTTTTAAAATGAACTAAGACTTTTGAGACATGCTGCACATGGCCATACAGCCTATACCTATTACACTAAAATAACACACATCTCATACAATAAAGAGAGGCAGAATGGTGTACTGCCTAAAGGAATAGACTGACTTGTAGTCACTGAGACCTGTGTTCAAATCCTGCATTTGACACATAGTGGCTTGGTAACTTTGGACAAGGCATTTATGCTAAGCCTCAGTTTTTTTCATCTGCTAATTGAGTATAATAAAAATGGCACCTTCCTTATAGAGCTGTTTTAAAAACTAAATGAGATAATGGATATAAAGTGCTTTGCAAACCTTAAAGCACTCTACGAATGCCAATGGTGATGATGATGTCATTCTTGGGACACCTTAAGCTAGAAAGAATGAGTGGTCTGAATAAGTGTGTTATAGCAATGAATTCTTTCAACTGATGATGTACTTATCCTTTGTAGAGCCTGTGCATATGTGTGTTTGCATGCAAAATTCACAGATGTCTAAAGAGAATCCCAACTTTTAATATAATTAGTAGATGAAGTTTCTTGATGGCTACATATGAGATTTTGTCAAAAAAAGATAGAAGGAGTTGGGTGGAGAAACACACAAGTAGAGTTGTGAGGAGAAGTTTCACTTTGAGCACTAATTCTTTCTTGGAGATCTCACCAGTGCTTATCTGAAACTTATTATAACTAGCATTTATTAAT
>NW_020954590.1:76091714-76091828 GCF_900497805.2 Vombatus ursinus
AATCTTTCTTCTCTGTGCATCATTCTTTCTCAGAAAGTCAAGCATTTAAGGAAAACATTTATGTATATAGGGTACTAGAATAGTCATCTTTAATGTACTTGGATGGTGATGCTC
>NW_020954590.1:76091868-76101877 GCF_900497805.2 Vombatus ursinus
TACTCACACAATCCATCTTAAGGAATAATCATAATGAAATGGAACACACTGCTTTCTACTTTCTTAGAAACTAGCATTTCTCATATATATCTATATCTATAGATATAGATATAAATATATATAGATATAGAGATATATATATATAGATATATGAAGCATCTTTCCAGGAAGTCAAACACAGATCAGAAGAATTCTAATTTATCAGGGAGATTTTGCCATAAGAAAATGAGTGATGATGTACTGCAGTACTGTAGTGTTGGATTTGGAATCATGGGACTTGAATTAGAATACTAGTCCTCTATGTGTAGTCCTGGGCAAGTCATTTGACTTCTCTAGCCTCAGTTTCCTCAGAGGTAAGATCAAGGTGATAAAAGCACCCACTTCATAGAAGATCAAATGAGATAATACATGTAGAGTTTTACAAACTTTAAAACTCTATGTAAATGCTAGTGACAATCATGATGATCATGATGATGATGTTTGAGAAGCAGCATGACATTGAGTAGAAGGCAAGCATTGGAGCTGGGTTCAAATCTTACCTCTGAGAAAGTTCTATTTGAGTTACCATGATGTTCTGGGCCAAGCCTAACTCAGTCTAGTTCAGTGATTTCAGACTCAGAATTAGAATACAATGAAATATACTTGTATTATAAAATTCAATAAAAATAATTTTGCTTACAATAAAAGATTTAAAAACATATAATTACCTATTCTCTCTATATATATAGATATAGCTAGCTAGCTAGCTAGATAGATAGATAGACACACCTATTTTATCCATGTAAGCATCTGCATTTGCATTTGGTAACTGTTTATTAAGAAGTTATTATGTGCCAGGCTAAGTACTGGAGATTTTATATATATATATATATAAAAAAGCAAAAGACAGGCCATGCCCTCAAGGAGCTTACAATCTAGGCTTTTTTATGCCTCATGTAGAAAATCCTAGCTGAGGAGGGCCTTCTTGATCCCTTTAAAGGAAAACACTCCAGTTTATACAAAAGCAGACAGTACTCCCATAATATGTGGACAAGTCACTTAGGTTATCAGTGCCCCAAAGTAACTCTCTTGAAGACTGTCTTGTAGGGGAGTTGAGATCTTTATTTGTGGCAGGGGTTTAGAGTGTGGAGTGGGGGTGTGGGGATGCGAATGGTTCTCTAAACTGTTCATATTACAGGTCTGGACTAAAACAACAATGACTGCTAGTAAGATCATTGAGAAGCAGTGTGGTGTAATAGATAGAAGGCCAGTTATGGAGATAAGAAGACCTAAGTTCAAAGCCTTCCTCTGACACATACCAGCCCAGTAACCACACACATGTCATTCAACTTTTCAATGCTCCAAGTAATTCTTTAAGACTCTAAATCATGGCCAAGTGAATCACAGCCAAGCTGTATAAATGGAAGGGGTTTCCACAGTGGAGACTTCCTTCACAACTGAATACAAAGGTTCAGACTCTTCCCTCATCCTTAATCACAATTATGAGTTTAACCTTGTGATATTAGACAAGTGATTTTACCTCTCTCTGCCCCTGGTCGGGACAAATGATCCCTTATGTTCCTTCCAGTCCTCTGACATGAGCTGGGGGGGGTCTCAGAATTCAAATTGTTCCTGTCCTTCTTGCTTTGGCCCTCTATTCCTAACTTGACTGAGGGCCATGTGCTTCCTGTAGGTGCACAGGATATTTAGCATAGTCTGGCACTTGAGTCTATAACCCCCTCTATTAAGTAGTTTCCACGCTAAAAAGGACATTAAGGAAGCATAGTTTGCAATACTGTTTGCTTAATACCCAAAAGTCTTATATGCTTTGTGGTTTTGTTTTTGGTCAAATATTCCAGGTAAACATATTAAATACTTACTTGATTTATTAATGGTTTTTAGAAAATTACACAGTGAGAAAAGTACACTCATGTTGCATAAACACACACACACACATACACCCCTATAATGTGTGCACTGATATACACTTAGGCCCATGATTATTTGGAAAACTAGCCAGAGTCAGGGAAAGGGGTGAAATGCTGAAAATAATCTCCCAAACACTCAGAAGTCCTGAACTTTACCCATTAGTTTCATGAGGCACCTCCTAAATTCCCCAGATAAGAAAGAAAGAGACATTTCATAATCTGAATGGCCTAAATCTCCATCTAGCTGTCTCAAAGTCCCTAGAGCACAATGACTGAGGTCACAGAAGCACATAGACAAATAGATTGCAAAGGCTTAGCTGTACTCAGAGGAAATAGGTGCTTCAGTAAGGTATTATTAGTGGAGATATGACCTACCTTGTCCCCTGTGGTGTGTATTCTTTGCTGTGGGCAGTGTTCATGGTTCAGTGTTCAGTGTTGGAACTATTTCAAGAAGGGTACATTTTTTTTTCTTTATCCTGGTTCATGACTTTCTAAGATCATGTGGTTATGGAGATTGGGGGAGTCATTTGGAATACACAGGGGCTAAGATTTAAACCAGCATTACTGTGGTAATGGGGATGAGTGGGAGAAATGAGTGGTCTGTGCAAGTAACAGACTGAAACCCTCAGGTAGCACCGAGCTCGGAAAGCTTTAGGTGTTAATGGGCCAATGTTACCTGTAATTCAGAGGCTTGCTGGATTTTGTGTGTGTGTGTGTTTTAGGCAATTGGGGTTAAGTGACTTGCCCAGGGTCACACAGCTAGTAAGTGTCAAGTGTTTGGTCTGAGTCCGGATTTGAACTCAGGTCCTTCCTGATTGCAGGGCCAGTGCTCTATCCAGTGCACCACCTAGCTGCCTCGGCTTGCTGGATTTTGAAGTAGATGTGGAAACTGAAAAATATCAGAAGCTTTATGATGCATAGTCCTCTATCAGATTCATTAATATACCCTAACACTGTCATTAGTCTTGCATTTAGAGGTTCTTCTGAATTAGCATTTCTAATTTCAAATAAAAACTTGGCTAGTACTTGAAGTTCTTATCACTGATACCTATAAAGTAACTTTTGTTAGTAGCCTTTGAAGTAATTTCAAAAGCAATATTCATTTTTATTTCAGTCTCTGTTTAAGACTTCTGTTTATTTTTAAGTTGTTACTTCTTAGCAGGGTACATATGAGCTGGGCTGGGGAAATGATGAAAGGAAAGTATAGAAAATTGCTTAAATGCCTCTCAGTGGCATTACTTTCCTGAGATATGCGGATTTAAACTGTGACCATTAGAGTCAATAAGGTAATTAAGTTCCAGATTACAGGCAAAAAAGACTTGTGACTTTTACAAGATTGCCTGTGATTGGTAGACTCTTCACAATATGATTCCAGGTGTGCTGTAGTTTGGAATTAGTGAATATAGCTTTAAATCCTGATCATTATTCACTTCCCTGTGTGATTTGGAGCAGGTCACTTAACATTTCTAAATCTTAGTTTCCTCATCGGTAAAGTGCTGGCTTGGACAAAGTGAGGTCATTTTAGAGCTTTAACAGGAAATTCTTCCTCCTGGAACCAAAACAATTGGGGCAGAGGTACTGCTGTACATAAGACAACCAATCGTGAGTACAGTTCCTTCTAGAAGTAAGGCATCTTATTCTCCAGTGAATCTTAGCCATATCCCTGCAGGAGTTGAGGAGAAAGGCAATTTCTGGGAGGAACACACCAAGGCAATGGGATCCTGGGAACCATGTCCTGGGGCTCTGTGAGGGAGCTAGTCAGAGCCATGCAACACAGGCTCAAGAAGCGTGAAGAGGTTGGTCTTTGAAATCGCCTCCCCATTAGCCTGTTGGCACCTTGAGCAAAGCACTTACTACCCTGCCCTATTTACAATCTATTTCAATTCTAAAGTCTATGGTCTTCCATCACAGAAGATAAGACTTAAATGAGATCTCAGAGATAAAGTTTGGATGTGAATGCCAGGTCTCTGATTCCTAAGCCCAACACACCAGGTTTACAAAACTTTGTATCTTACTTCATGGGGTTTTTGTTTATTAGGGAATATCTCAAATACATAATTGTAATACAAAATAATGCATAAGTTAATAAGGGAGATTCAAGGAAAACAACATATGAAATCTAAGGGTAGAAAGCTCTTACCAGCTGGCAGAATCAGAGGAAAGTCAAGGATTTAGGGCAGGAAAGGACACCCCAGAGGTCATGTTCAACCATCTTATTTTATGAATAAGCCCTGAGAAGTGAGGTGATTTGCACAAATTCACATAGGTAGTGAGCGAATAGCAAAGCCCAGCCTTCCTTGAAGAGGTTTATTTAAAGAATAGTCAAGCATTTAAGAAGTAGAAAGGCATGTGGAAAACATTCCAGACACAATGAACAGTAATAAAGAAAAAAAAACAGAGGCAGGAATGTGTAGGTGTAAAAAATGGATTGAAAGTAGTCCATATTAGATGGGGCACAGGTTTTTGTGGATAGAAAGTGGTTTGAAATAAGACTTGTCAGTTAAGGTGAGCTTAGATTGTCTTGAATAATAGGCAAAGAGTTTTCTCATTATTTAACAAGCAACATAGAAGAACCTTGACAGATTTTGAGATGAGTGATATGCCCAGATCTATACTCAGGGAAGATCAATCAGGCAGTGTGTGAAGCATGGTTGGAGGGAGAGAGAGTGGAGGTGGAAACCTGTTAAAAAGTTATTATATAATCCAAGTGAGTGCTAAAGTGATTTTAAGCAAGTAGAGACATGGATGTATAAGAGATGTGGCCAAAGTAGAATTAACAGTAGGTAACTTAGCAGATAATCGAGATGAAAGAGAGGGGATAATCAAAGAAAAAACTAAGAAAACTGGCTTGAATAGCGGTGCCACTAATAAAAATACTAAAGGAGATCCAGGATTTGAAGAAAAGCCAATAATCTCAGTTTTAAATACCATGAGTTACAGATGCCAGTGTGTCAACAGGTTGAACTGTTATATAGGTAGTTAGGGCTCAGAAGAAAAGTCTGGTCTAAGGATACAGATTTGGGAGTGATCTGATTAGATATGATAGCCATGGGAGAGAATGGGGAGGGGGGAAAAGCTCTTAATGCACATTCCTCCAACTAAACTTTAAATTGGTTTTACATGACCAGGGGTTGAAATGCTTCTTAATGAAGTAAAAAGTTATAATTATTGAATTTGAGACATGAAAGCACAAAAGACAACTCATGTGAGACTATGATACTGTTGTCAGTGCTGGGAAATCCCTGATAAATAAAGGGAATTACACACAACACAGTTAATATTTCCCATAAACACTAGTCAGGTTACACTCTTGGACCAATTAATTTACAAAATCTATTTTTTTAAAAATGTGACAACTTTGCAATGTAGGGTGTTCTTTAAACCTTGAAAATACTGAATACCTATATCTCCTACAGGACAAGGGTATAGTTTTTTGTTTTGTTTTGGTTTTGTTTTGGTTTTTTTTTAATGTGAACAGAGGATAAAGCTGAGTATAGTACCCAGGTTCTTCAAACACACATTCTAAGCATGTTTCTAGATCCTTGAAAGAACAGAGTTCAAAATCCCATCATAAGCAGATGAGGAATGACAAGATGCCCATGAAGTCTAGTATTATACTGAGCATGACCCTTTTGCTTATTCACATAGGTTCATTATCATTTTTATTTAGAAGGAAAAAAAATACCACAGAGGCTAGACTCCTTTGGCAAGTAAATAGAACCATGTGCCAGAACCAGAAACATTTTCCCCTGCCTGGAGTTTGGGTCCCCTATGGGAAGTGAACTTGTGAATCCTTGGAGATAAGTAAATGCACTGTTGCCTGTGAAGAGTGAGTGAGAGATACTGGACATATTCATTACAGTCTCCCTGTTACACCAAAGAATTTCAGAGGTTGTTAAACCATTTTTTCTTTTAATACTGAGATTCCAAATTCCAGACAACACCAGTGAATGATTTTGTATAGGCTCCCCAGGGGTATTTCTGTCACCAGATTTTCACATGCTTTCCAGGGATTAATATTTTCTAAAAATCATTAATATATGGGATTTCACAAACTTCAGTGCTTTCTTATAGTGAAGACCAAAGACAAAATTGAAATACATAGAGACATACTCCCTCCACATGAAGCAAAACAATGGGGTAAAAATAGCTTAGATAAGAAGATGGTTTTTCATGGGAATCTTTAAATACCTCAAGAGCAGCCTATGAGGTGATAAGTGCTGGCATCTCCCTCATGTGATCATTAATGCAGGATGTACCTTTGGCCTTCACCAGCTAATAGCTAAAAGGTTCAGAGATAAAGTTACTGAGCTTAAATGAGGTGACAAAGGATATTTATATTGCTGGGGGAGAGATTGGGAGTACAAGGAAGGATAAATCCTGGACTTGAGAAATGAAGCTCTAAGGAAGTGTCTCTATCTGCATTTCACAGTACATAAATGGATCTGGTTTCCACTATATCTACTCCTTAGCCAGAATGTCAATTTATGCCTTCAAGCAAGCATTTTCTGGGTTCTCATCTACTAACACAATCAGCTTATAATGTCATAATTTAAGAAAGTGAATACTTACTCCAACAGCAAGTTCCGTTTTGCCCATTAGGCATTTTTGCAACAGTGAAGACTCTGTTAGTCATTCTGAGAGACAGTTCTCTCAATGCAGAGTCCTGAGGCACCTAGTCACCTGGTCTTTGTAGGTCAGCTTCTATTTAGAGCAAAAACAGTGTTAGAAATGAATTTTTCAGCAGACTGGAGAGGGGGGAAAGGGAGAGAAAGCAGGTTTCCTTTGTGTACTTTAAACTCCTTCCAAGACAAACTTGTTTTCCCTTAGAGCAGAACATGATGATGTTGGGGTGTCATAGTCCCAGGAGAGAAGGCAGTGTACCATCTTTTCAGGCTGCTCTTTCAGGCCTTAAGGGAAAGATCCAGTAACTTCAGGTTAATTTCTGCTACCCTCCAAGCTGAAGAGTTCTTTAGCCCTCAGGTGTTATGTATAGACACTTAACAGGGAACACCTGGGAGTCCTGAAGTTCCCACCTCCCACAGCCTTACTTATCAGGAGCTATAAAGCTTTAAGTGGCTGACTTGGGTCTCTATCAGCTGACAAGATAATCCCTCACAAGTTAAAAGATAATTCAAGGTCAATCTATCATTCAGGAAGAGTTTCTGCCAGTCTCAGTACAATTTTATCCACTACAACATGAAACCTGGCATTGTAATCTACTGTCACGATGCTTGTGCCATGGACTGCTTGCCACAAGGAGGACTTTATTAGGAGCCTCCAATTCCATCCTTCATAGGAAGTCATGGAAACGTGGAGGAACAGGCAGTATGTCCTTAACCAGAATTGGAGCAAGAAGGTAATGATTAGGAGACTTCAGAACTATGACTGTCTCCCTAAATTACCCTGAAATTCTAGCTACTTCTAGTTACTGAAATTGTAGTAACAAACTAATTTCTTCTGAGTCCCTATTTTCCTTAATGAAGTTATTTATATTTGTTTACTTTCAAACTAAGTGGGTATAATATATAATAAAGGAAATTAAATAACTCTTGCTTTGGAAATCATCCAGAGATTAATATATGCTCCCTCTTAACCTCTTCCTCCCAGTACTATTAACATCTGTGCCAGATATTGAAGAGTAGAAGGACTACTGTGGGTAATTTCATAATCTAATATTTGCATATAGAAAGAAAACTTGTCCAAGAAAGAAAACTTGTTAAAGAAAGAAAAGAAAAAATTTGTTAAAAGTGGTGCTAATGGTTACAATGATTATGGATTTATTGTTCAGTTGTACATTTTGTTTTTGACTCTAAACTCCTTACTCTTAAGTTAAACACTGATATTAGAAAACACTTTTATATTTAATCCTATGAGTGTGTTAGTTGATCATCCAATTCGACAAACATTTATTAATCACCTACCATGTATAATAACTTTAAAGAATTTGGCATAATTATCCACACAAGAAAAACTAAGTGTGTTGAAAAATGCCTACTGTCCAAAATACAGCATGTAGGTGAACGGACTCAGCCACTGATTTCATCTGTCTCTATGTTTGTATATATTTTGGATTGTTGTTGTTCAGTCATTTTCAGTTATGTCCAAGTTTTCATGATACCATTTGGGGTTTTCTTGGCAAAGATACCGTAAGGGGATGCTATTTTCTTGTCCAGCTTTTATAAATGATGAAATTGAGGAAAACAGGGTTAAGTGACTTGCCTAGATTTGCACAGCTAATAAAGTGTCTGATGCCAGATTTGAACTCAAGAAGATGAGTATTCTTGACTCTAGGCTTGGTGATCTATCCACTGCACCATCTTGCTGTGTATCTATATTGGATAGGCACTGAAAATGGACAATTATTTGGGCCCAGAACTGAAGAGCAAGCTGAATTGCCTTTGGGAAATTGCGGTTATTTTAAAGACCCTAAACTTCTCCCTAGGTTTCAGATAATAATATAAAAGCCACCTTTTTAATGCCATTATTTTTCCAGGATTGTAAGGTTGCAAACCATAGAATACTACTAGTGCTGAAAGAATTGAAACTGACAATTTCCTAAAGAGCAATGGAAATCACACAGGTAGTAAGTAATAGTCAGAATTTGAACCCCATCCCTTGATACCAGAACCATTGTCCTTTCCCTGTGTACCACACTGCCTTTCATAAAAACAGACATTCATTGGAATATTATTTAAGTACTAGAGATGCAAGGATGGAAAACAACAAAGCCCCTGGGCTCAAAAAGCTTACCATCTGATGGTGATATGACACCTCCATAAACAAGGATGGTATAAAGTAAAGTTCATAAGGATTTAGGGAAGGTCCAGATGAATTATTTTAAGAAATTTGAAGAAATAGCTTTCAAATGATCAGTGAGGGAAAGATTCATGAAGGAGGTAACTCCAACACTGAACTTGGAAAGAAAAGAAGGATTTCAATAAGCAGGGATGTGTTAGTGCTTTCTAGACATGAGGGATGACTATTGGTGAGGACACTAAGAAGAAAGATACCAGGAAGAGATTAGAGGACAGTATGGCTGGAATGGAGGGTGTGTGAAGGAGAGTAGAATGAAATAATCTAATTTCTTGTGTCATAGGATAAAAAGTAAAGATTGAGAGAAGACCTATTGGTAGATAATTGAGATCTGACTGTTTAGCATATTAAATTTGTGATGGGAACTTCAGTAGGTAGTGCCTGAAATAAAGTAAACACACCTAATGCCCATTCAATCTCTCAGTCTCTTAACACAACATTCAACTGTGCTGACCAAGTGTTCTAGGCTCTAAAACTTTGTTGCTGTTGTTATTCCACCATAAACTCAGTGTTATCCAAGAAACGTTAATTAAATTTCTATTGTGTTCAAGGCACTGAGCTATTCAAATAAAATAGCCAGCCTCTTGAGGTAGTGAGTTTCCTATCATTGGAGCTTTTTAAGCTTAAACTGAATGATCACTTATTGCAGAAGGTCCTCTCCTTCAAGTGGAAATTCTCCTAGCACTAAATTGAGACAGTTCTTAAGTCAGCAACCTAGCCCACTTGTCTCCTTTCTGAGGCCTGACATAATCACTCACAGCAATTCCATTTGTAATTCATCAAATGACTCATACTTGTGCAGGTGGCCTTGTGAATGAATGTATACCCAGGTTGTTGGAGCAAAAGAACAGATCGAGCCCAACAACTAATACTAATCATCTCTGGCATGTAGGATTTATATTACCCCATTTTTCAAGGGCCTCAGCAGAATGGGCTCTACAGTACTAAGTATAGAAGTGCTATGTGGGCCAGGTATTAGCATTCTTATATTGCACTTGGGGCAGCATTAAAGAGAGGTTAAGTAAGCCACTGGTGGGGTTGAAAGTAGAGTTTAGATCTGCTGTCTTTGCATGCTAGTCTCTGTCCACTGAACTGTGCTGCCTTTGGGTTAGTCTTTCCTTTAAAATATTTTGGAGGATGGGAGGGATAGATTTACTACCAAGAGAACACACATTGCTCCCTGTTTGACCTTAAATCCATCGAAGAATGTCTCATAATACCCAGCTGTGCAAGTTGCTTGTTACTGGATTCTCTCAGGGATGAGTGGATTTAATAGATTAAAACAG
>NW_020954590.1:76101917-76105069 GCF_900497805.2 Vombatus ursinus
AAAGGGAGGCTGATGGGGGTGGTAGAGTATAAAGGTTGGTGGGAGCATAAGAGGAGTAGACAAAAGTGTGATCCTATTCCCATGTCTGCAGCTAAACCCATGACTGTGCCCATTCTTCCCCAGGAGGCTCATCCAAACCCAAAGCTCTTTCTAGTTTTGAAAGAAGCTCCCTATCTGGTTCAGTCATGCTGCTACATCACAAACAAGCCCAGGATCACCAGAAAGCATGCTCCAGTGGGGGAGAGATTGTTTTTCCCTTTTGCAATTTGGTACAGGTAATGCAGAAAGACACCAGTTGAAAAGCTGTCACTGTTGTGAAATCATGTCACATTGTGAGTCTGCCTGGGGACTTGGTTTTGTGTTCTCAGCCCTGCTAGTGTGGACTTTAAGAGGTCCTTGGGTCCTGTTTTGCATTTCTCATTAATCTTCTTTTCAAAACAGAGTATTTTTGCATTGATAGCCATACTTCTTTTCCTCAATTCCATTTCTCCATCTTACCCATTAAGATCCTTTGGCCTTGGTACTAAATCTCTGTCAGGGCCATCTGTTGGTGGCTTAATGGACACCAGCTGCTGGTCAGAGCATCTGTCACATCAGTCTTATGGACAAAAACCAAATTCTTTCATGGTGGTGATTTCTGAGAGAAGAAAGAGATCCTCAGAGCCATAAGAGATGTTTCCCTACTTATATGGGTCATATTAGTGTTTAAATCTCTCCTGTGCACTTTTTATTGAATCATGTCTGACTTTTGTGACCTCATGGAACATACCATGGGGTTTTCTGGTCAAAGATACTGGAGTTGTTTGCCATTTCCTTCTGCTGTAGATTAAGACAAGCAGAGTCACACAACTAGCAAATGTCTGGGGTCAGATTTGAATTCAGGTCTTCTTACTCTAGGCTCAGTGTTCTATGCACAGAGCCATCTAGCCGCCTCCAAGGCAAACAGAGGGTGAGTGACTTGCCCAGGCTCACATAGTAAGTGTCTGACTCTGGATTTGAGCTCAGATCTTCCTGACTCCAGGCCCAGTGCTCTATCCACTGAGTCATCTAGCTGTCCCACTGCACATCTAGCTGCATACTTACTCAATACTAATTTGGGTTATATTAATTGTCTAGACCTTACTTTCCTGTGCTAGAATGCAATCACTTGGAGAGCATTTAGGATCACAGATTTGAAGTGGGGAGGGATTTTAGAGATCATCTGGTGAACCCCTTTCACTCTTATAGATTAGGAAACCAAAGGTCAAAGGAGGAAACACTAGTTTCCCAAAGTCACACAGAGCTAGAATTGGAACCAGGTTCTTATGAGTCCAAATGTAATCGTCTTTCTGCTGCACCTCAATTACTTATGAATCACAGATTTAAAGTGTGATGGGACTTTAGTGTGAATCTAATCTAACTTCTTCATTTTGTACATGAGAATATTTGAGGTCCAGAGAAACAAAGTCACCCAGGTAGGAAACAGAAGAGGTAAGGTTCAAACCCCAATTCTCTGAACCCAAATGCAGGGACTATCCTACCCCTTTTTTTAGATGAGGTCTCCCTATCTTACACAATTTGGAAGTGCACAAGCCACTCCTGACCCAATGCTGATCATTACTGGATATTTGACCTGCTGTATTTCCTCCCTCAGTTGTTTCATCCCTCTTTAGGGAAACTGGTGGTTCCCTCCCCAAAGTGTTTACCACATCAGTTTTGGATTCAGTGCAAATACCTTCTTGGTTTTGTCACTGAAGCTCACAACTCCAAGCTCAAGAGATCTGCCAGCCTCAGCCTTCTCCCTAGCTGAGCTTTTAGGCATACACCACCATACCTAGCAAATGTGTCATTTTTTTAAACTATTCCTCTGTGACCAACCCAGTCACTTGCCTAAAAGAGTTGGATGCTTAATATATATTTGCTGAATTGAAGTGAAGGGACTGTCAAGTTCTGAACCCTCCAAAGTGAATTCAGCTCATGTCCTTTAACCCAAACCAATGGTTTTCAAAGACTGTATCCCAGCACACTCATGTTCTGCGGTTTTCACTAAGTTGTACCATAGAATTTTGAATGTTTTATTATCAAGAATAAAATAAAATCTATAATTAATATTCTGTTTGTTTTATATAAATCCAAATTGTCCATTTTAGATACTACGGTAAATATTTGCAAAATAAACTAAACTTGCCTATTAGATGAATGTGTTAACCACAAAGCATGTCTTTACTTTTCTCTATACACGTTAGGTGGGAAGAATCAAATCAAGTCAGTAAACATTTATTAATCACTTACTTATTCCAGGCACTATGCTAAGTATCAGGGGTACAAAGAAAGGCAAAAGAAGATCTCTGCCCTCAAGGATCTTACAGTCTAGTGGAGGGGGAGAGACAACATGTAAACAACTATGTGCAAACAAGATATAAACATGATAAGTTGAAGGTAATTGAAAATTGAAGAGGGAAGGCATTAGCATTAAGGGGGATCCAAAAAGACATCTTGTAGAAAGTGAGATTTTAGCAGATACTTGAAAGAAGTCAAGGAGCCCAGGAGGTACATGGGAGAGATTTCCATGGATGGAGATAGCCAGTGAAAATGCAAGTAGTCAAGAAATGGAGTGTCTTGTGCTATGAACAGCGAGGAGACCAGTGTCACTGGAATGTAAAATATGGAAGAGGATTGAGGTATAATGAGACTGGAAAGATAGGAAGAATCCAGGTAATAAAAAACAAATTAGGTCTTTTATATTTGATCCTGAAGTTTATTGTAGAGAGGGGTGACATGGTCAACCTGTACTTTTATAACGGTGACTTCAATAGACTGGATTTAATGGACTGGAGTGGGGTGATACTTAAAGTAGGGAGAACAACCAGAAGGCTATTGCAATAGTCTAGGTGTGAGGTAATGAGGGCCTTCCCCCAGGGTGGCGGCAGTATCAGAGGAGAGAAGGGAGCTTATACAAGAGAAATCATGGAGGTAGTCGAAAAGATTTTGCAAGAGGTTGGGTATAAAGGTATAGAGATGGAGAGTGAAAAGTCAATAGGTCTCCCTAACTTGGGAGACTGGGAGGTCAGTGGTGCTTTCCCCAGTAATAAGAAAGTTAGGAAGAGGGGAAATTTGGGGAGGGGAAAAGATGAGTTCAGTTTTGGACCAGTTGAGATCTTAAGATATCTATG
>NW_020954590.1:76105107-76111688 GCF_900497805.2 Vombatus ursinus
GAAAATCCAGTTTGAGTTGTCCAATAAATAACTGAATGTGTGGGACTGGAGCTCAAAAGAGTTTGGATTCAATCTTGAAGGCTAAAGCACTCATGAAGGATACACATATGGTCAAGGTGATATCTTCTGAGAGTAGGTGTCCTTTTCTCCCTTCATGTAGTTCCTGTCCATTGAGTTTACTTCTTATTACAATGCAGTCCCAACATTGATTAGCTGATCTACTCCCTTATAGGACTCAAGGGTCTTAGCTTCCAGGTCAAACCACTATTGGTTTGGGTCAAGTAGGTAGCTCTTCTCACCAAACTCAGTTACTGTTGCCATCAGCAGAGATGGTCTTTGTTATCAACCCCATCTGCTGAGGGAACCTCTGATGATTCTATCAACCTTTCAGAGTTCATAAGATAGTAACCTGATCCATTCCTTTTCCAGATACCTCAAGACCAGAAAACAGTAAACATAAAAGAAATAGGTACCATGTGCTCACAGATATATAGTGTTTGAATGGGAGAGGCATACCTTCATCCATCAACTCATAGCAAACAGACCTCCTCCCTTGAAAACAGCCTGGGAAAAGAGCAGAGATCATTCACTCAAATCTTTTCAATATTATTAGAATACTTTTAATCATCATAGTACTAGTCCCTTATTCATTCACACCAGAAAATAAGATTACCAAGCTTCCACATAGTACATTGATAGCAGGCAGAGAATACTGTGTATCCTACATATAACCCACCAAGAAGGGCAAATCATTGTAAGTTGTAAGGACAGCCCCACACACACACACAACTCCCATTGACCAGTCTCTCCATTTCACAAAGAAAGGCAAAAATAGTCCCTGTGCTGAAGGAGATTGCACTGGCCTGATAGTAAGAAGTCTATCTTCTACTTCCAGTTTTTCTACTTAGAGTGACTTTGTGCAAGGCACTTAACTTTTCTGAATCTAAGTCTTCTTGATGTAAAGAAACAAACAAACAAAAAAAGCTACCAGATACAGATTCAGATACAGGCCTATTATCTTTAGGCATTTACCTGTATAATCCATTATCCTATGATACTTTACCTTTTCTCTATCTTGTTATTCTCTTCCTCCCTACCTCCACCTCCAGGTAGTGACAAGAGCAAAGATAATAGTTGAAGATAAGGATATTCCAATTCTCACTTTCTCAACAGCACATAAAACTTGAATATTTTTTTTCTTGTGTTTTAGTGGAGTGGACTAGGGTGGAATGGAGTTGTCAGTCTGAGAACCTATAAACTGCATAGAAGGATTGTGTCTGGTAGTGAGTATCATTTCTGTGTTGCAAGCCAAGAGACATGGTTTCCCACCAGACAAGAGGGAACTCAGGGAATTTCTGGTTCCCTCAAACCACTGGCCATTTATGGTTTTCCATTAATTAATGTGCCTTGTTACTTTATGCCACCGACCATTAGAAAATAACCTGTAGGCTTAAAATGAGTGTTTAAAAAATTCCAGAGTTTACTGGCCAACTTGATATAAAGGTCAGGAGAGTAATTGTCAGCTTTGCGTGGAGACCTCCAAATGCCAAAGGCATAGCTAGCTTGGAGCAGGGTATTTAAGTCGACATTTTTCACTGAGAAAGTGTGTTGGGCTATTTTGGTTGCCTTGGTGATACATCTTTGCTTTGATTTCTAGCACAGAGGAATAGTAGGGAAGGGATTATAATAAATAGTGAAATATGGCTGATGTAATAGAATATTGTTCAAGCTATTTCAGTTTTATCCATATTTACCTGTTGTCTTCTATTCTATTTTCATTAATGCCATATTTTGATAAAATCACAAATAATTTATTTAAATCTAATCACATTTCCTTTGCACAGAAAGCTGGAAATTTCTAAGACACTTTTATAAGAGCATTTTTCTTCTGCTTCTAGGATATGCTGATCTCCAATAAGACATTGGGTGTAGAACGATGGGACAATAGCTTTTTAACCTAATGTCATAATCATAATTGCTTCCATAAGGAGGTAGAAGTTGAAGTCAACAAGCACATGAAAAGCCTTTCCACCTGAATAAATTGCTAAGTAATAGTATCCACACAAAGGTTTACTGATTTTATGTGCTGCAGAAGATTTTGCATAGGTCAGAAGGGAACAAGTTAAGGAAAGGTAACTACTTAGCATTCCATATGTCTTCATTGTTTGTCATTAATAAATAGGAGAGAATACTTTCCAACATGTTTATATACAAGAACATAATGATAGCCTCAAAAGCAGTCCTGTCTAAATGAATATGTACCTAGATGTTATTATTAATTAATGTTAATTAGTTAATATTATTGGCTTACTGACTGAACATGTATGTAATATATATATATATTGCAAGACAAATCTAGTCTTTGGCAGCTTCTCTATAATTAGGCCTAAATTTCTACCTCTTAAGAAGTTCAGTTTATTATGCCGAGCAAACGCAATCTGTAGTGGACCCTATCAAGAGACATTAAGAGTCTCTATTGCAATAGAGGGTGCCTGTCTGCTGATATGGAAAATATTAACTTACTTCCAGTGTATCTCAGGTCCTATTGTGGGAAGTTATCCCTAGAGAAGTAAGAACAAATGATGGAAATTACAAATAGACAGATTTAGGCTTGATTTAAGATTAGACTGCCTCAGGAGGTATTGGGTTTTCCTTCTAGGGATACTAAAATGAAATTGGATGTCTATTTGTTGATAATGCTTTTTAAGAGTTTCCTGTGGGAGCAGCTAGGTGACACAGTGGATAGAGCACCGACCTTAGAGTCAGGAGGATCTGAGTTCAAATCTGGTTTCTGATCAGACACTTGACACTGACTAGTTGTGTGACCCTGGGTAAGTCACTTAACTCCAATTGCTGTGCCAAAAAAAAAAAAAAAGAGTTTCCTGTGTAAGTAAAAGTTAGACTAAGTGGCCTTTGAGGTCCATGAGGTTCTGCAACATATACAGTTCAGTAAGAACAATATAGTTGAAAAACTAGAAACTCAGGAATGCTAGTAATAGTTTGTGATTTTTGTCCCAATAATTCCCCCTTTCCAGACTTTAGTTTTTCCATCTATTAAACCTTGACCTATTTTACCCTCAAGTGATGAGAAAGCATTCAATAAAAATTGCTATGAACCTGCTAAACTGTAATATAGAATAACGATCCTTGAATTTGATGAACCTATATGATAAGGCAACTTAAACTACAATTCACAACATTATTGACAGTTTCTCTATAAGCAACCCTCTTCTTAATGAGGTAAGTTTTTAAATTCTAAGAAAAGGCATGGATCACTTCTCTTTGTTTCCTATCCTGACAACCATTAGTAAAATACCTGATTTTGCAGTTCTCTTTATCCTAACTGCCAATTAAATGATGTGCTTCTCTATGTTATCTTTATCAAGGCAATTCCTTTGTTCATTCTACATTTTGGTTTGCTTGATTTTAAGTCTCCTAAATTGAATAATTATTGTTGATTAAATGTCATCAGACTTTATATTGTTACTTCGGTTTACTTCTTAGGTCCAGAGCCTTTCTTGGGTTTGTTAAGGATAACGATCTACCATACATTGTTGTTTAATTGTTTTCAGTAGTGCCCAACTCTTCATGACCCTATTTGGGATTTCCTTGACAAAGATTCTGGAGTGGTTTGTCATTTCCTTTTCCAGTTCATTTTACAGATGAGGAAACTGAAGCAAAGAGGGTTAAGTGATTTGCCCAGAGTCACTCAGCTAGTGTTTGAAGTCAGATTTGGATTCAGGTCTTCCTGATTCCAGGCTGAGCACTCTATCCACTGTGCCACCTTATCTACCATATCATAGGGTTTCTAATACCTAGGGCAAACCAAGTGTTTTCCTCTGTCCTTTCTGGTTATGGGAATGTGTGAAAGTTCTGTGATTTCATCAATTTAAGGAATTACCAATATGGGAATTTCTTCTACTAAGATAAATGACAACTATTCTGTGATTTAGTAACTAAGTTCCAGAGAACTGTGAAAATTGGAGTATATTATTTTTGCCCCAGTAAATTATATTCTCTCTAGACTTCCCATGTAGGCTGAGTTGCCCAGTATCACAGTGTTAGTAAGTTCCAAAGCTGGGATTTGAATCCAATGTCTTCCTGACTCTAATACCAGCACCCTACACCATATAGCCCCTACTTTTAATTATTTCAAATTAGGGGATGTCTACCCCAAGCATGTGAAGACTTCCCCTAATGGAATGGGTGGATGAGAACAATTTGTTCCAAGAACCATGAAGAAGGTGGCTGAAGCAGGTGCTGTGGAGTGCTTAGACTTGTTAGACACGGAAGATGCCAAGATCATCTCCTGTAGCCCAAGTCGTCTCCAATCATCCTGACTTGTGTCCTGACACTGGATTTGGTGACTCTGGAACAGAGAGTGAGGCTAGATGAATTTGTTCAGCTCTGCCTCACTTAAATCTATTTCATGAACAAGTCATCACATCATCTGTGATGTCACTGCTCCTCTTCTTAAACTTGGAGGAGGAACTACTACACTTTTAATTATTTAACTTCATTTGTCTTAATCTCTCCTTTAGTAACAATCAAAGTACCTTTGTATATAATAAGTGCTTACTTCTCTTGCTAATTTTGTCAATTCCTTAGAAAATTCCTTGGAAGTTTTCTTCACATATGCAAATGGACAGCTCCTCTAAGGTTAATCATCTTAATTATTTGTCTGGAGCACTGAGAAATTCAGTAACTCATGCTTAGTGTTTTATCCAGAATGTGTACTTGCTGGGTCTGAACTTCTTTCTCACTTCAAGGTCTAACATTTAATAAATTATTATTCCTTCCTTTCCCCCTTCCCCTTTATCACAACAACCCTGTGAGGTACCTGCTATTATTATCCTCATTTTACAGATGAGAAAACTAAGGCAGAGAGAATTTAAGTGACTTGCCCAGGGTCACACAGCAGGTGTGAAGCAGGATTTTAACCCAGACCCTCTAATATCTAGTTACCTCTAAAAGATAGCCAGTGTCAAAAATGAAGCAGTCAAAGATTTTCACTCTAGACATCACTTATCTTTGGGGCTGCCTCCCAATTCCCCGTTCCTTTTTCCGTATTCATGTGTATCTGCATTCTACCTGTCCAATTATAGTGCAGCTTCCTTAAAAACAAACACTGCATATTTGTGTTCTATATTACATCTTGGCGTTCAATTCAATACTGAATGATAGGAAAGATGATATCAGTGAAAACTGTGGTAGCCATCAGTTATTTTTACAGTCTCCAGAGTCATAACTCAGTAGCATTAACCTCAGTTCTACTGTCTTCCATTCAGGATGTATTTTGTGTTTTAGGTAATGGAATCCATTTTTCTTAGGAAAGTTTTTTTTTTCCTTCTTGTGAGTTAAACAGTTGTTTGTCACAGCATAGCAAGACATGGCAGAAAGATAGCATAACTGAAAAAGAAGATGAATACCAATGTCTTAATAAACATTCAATAAGGGATATGCACACTAATGAATATCAGTCATTAATTACATTTCATGATGACTCATGTCATTTTGGGTCCAGCTTAAAGAGAAGAAAAAAAACCTTGCCAACAAGTTTTGTCCCATAAAATCATCTTAGATGTTACATCGGTAGGCAGTGACACAAAGCAAATGTATTTTTAATAGCCTGGGTTAACTTATAAAAAAAAAACATATAAATGTGAGACTCCTGGATTTGTTTTTACCTGCTTATGGTGACCTTATTTATAAAACCATTCCAAACAGGAGCCATCTATCATTATGTAAACTGATTGGAGTGATTCTCTCAGTATTAATATATTTGCATTTAAAAATCTCATATTCACATCAATGACTTGGAGGTCATAATTACTTTTGAAAGGTGACCCCATCTTGTTTATTTTTACATTTACCCCCTTCATACAGAAGTATGTAGCACATCCTCCCTTTTGCTGTGGCTCTACTGCATGGCAACATGTCAACACAGCTTAGGGAGATTGCTTCTCTGATGACCACAGAGATTTTTTTTTTAGAAAATTTAAATAACTTTATTTCAGAAAAAGAAAAAGAAATTAACAAGCCATGTTAGACTCTCCAAGACAAAAGCCAGGACCAGATTGATTTATAAGTAAATTCTAACAAACATTCAAAGAATAATTAGCTCCTAATAATCTACAAATTTTTTAAATGAGAAAATAAGAGATCCCCTCAAATTCCTTCTATGATACAAGTATGGTTTTCATCTGTCAATCAGGGAGAAACAAAGCAGAGAAAGAAAACTATCAGATATTCCTAGTGAATGTCAATACCAAAATATTAAAATAACTATTAGAAAAGAAACTATAACAGCATATTAAAAAGATTATACATAGGCTATGATTGAGTTAGACGTAAGCTATGAACCAACTTGACTATATTTCTTTTTTTTTGACTATCATATGGTAATTTTAATTTTTTTTGTTTTCAACATTTACTTCCATAAGATTTTGAGTTCCAAATTTTCACCCCATCTCGCCCCTCCCCCCACCCCAAGATGGCATGCATTCTAAATACCCCTAGTCTACCTTCTCTTCTATCTCTCCCCCCCTTCTCTTATCCCCTTCCCCTTCAATTTTCCTGTA
>NW_020954590.1:76111773-76112091 GCF_900497805.2 Vombatus ursinus
TAGGTTGGATTCCTGTACCCTGTTTCCTATATTTCACAGTTGCATGTGAAAACATTTTTTTTTAAAGATGTGTTTTTAAAACTTTGGGTTCCAAATTTTCTCCCTTCCTCCCACCCCATCCACCCTCATTGATAAGGCAAGCAACTAAATATAGGTTATATATGTGCAGTTATGCAAAACACTTCCACAGTAGACATGCTGTGAAAAACTAACTCTATTTCCCTTAATCCTATACCACCCCCCATTCATTCTATTCTTTCTTTTTGACCCTGTCCCTCCTCAGAAGTATTTGCTTCTGATTACTACCTTTCCTAATCT
>NW_020954590.1:76112175-76112269 GCF_900497805.2 Vombatus ursinus
CCTCTCTATCATTCCCCTACTCTCATGTCCCCCTCCCCCCCTATTTTCCTATAGGGTAAGACAGATTTCCATACCCAATTGAGTGTGTATGTTA
>NW_020954590.1:76112428-76129545 GCF_900497805.2 Vombatus ursinus
AATATACGTACATAAAATTTTTCCCCCCAAACTACCCTAATACTGACAAAGGTCTTGTGTTACAAATATCATCTTTCCATGCAGGAATGTAAACAGTTCACCTTAATAGGTCTCTTATGATTTTCTCTTTCCTGTTTACCTCTTCATGTTCCACTCGAGTTTTGTATTTAAAAATCAAATTTTCTATTCAACTCTGGTCTTTTCATCAAGAATGCTTGAAAGTCCTCTATTTCACTGAAGTCATTTTTTCCCCTGCAGGATTATACTCAGTTTTGCTGGGTAGGTGATTCTTGGTTGTAATCCTATCTCCTTTGCTCTCCAGAATATTATATTCCATACCCTGTGGTCCCTTAATGTAGAAGCAGCTAAATCTTGTGTTATCCTGATTGTGTTTCCACAATACTTGAATTGTTCCCTTCTGGCTACTTGTAATATTTTCTCCTTGACCTAGGAACTCTGGAATTTGGCTATAATATTCCTAGGAGTTTTCCTTTGGGGATCTATTTCAGGAGGTGATCAATGGATTCTTTCAATTTCTATTTTGCCCTCTGGTTCTAAAATATCAGGGCAGTTTTTTTTTGATAATTTCTTAGAAGATGATGTCTAGGCTCTTTTTTTGTGATCATGGCTTTCAGATAGTCCAACAATTTTTAAATTCTCTCTCCTGGATCTATTTTCCAGGTCAGTTGTTTTTCCAATGAGATATTTCACATTGTTATCTAATCTTTCATTCTTTTGGATTTGTTTTACAATGTCTTGATTTCTCATAAAGTCACTAGCTTCCAATTGCTCTATTCTAATTTTTAAGGAAGTATTTTCTTCAGTAAGCTTTTAGACTTCCTTTTCCATTTGGCCAATTTTGCTTTTTAGGACATTCTTCTCCTCATTGGATTTTTGGACTTCTTTTGCCACTTGGGTTAGGCTATTTTTTAAGGTGTTATTTTCTTTAGTATTTTTTTGGGGTCTCCTTTAGCAAGCTGTTGACTTGTTTTTCATGATTTTCTTGCATCACTCTCAGTTTTTCCTCTACTTCTCTTACTTGCTTCTCAAAATCCCTTTTGAGCTTTTCCAAGGCCTGGGACTGATTCATATTTTTCTTGGAGGCTTTGGATGTAGGAGCTTTGGCTTTGTTGTCTTCTTCTTGTTGTATGTTTTGATCTGATTTGTCACCAAAGTAAGATAATATAGTCTGACTCTTTTTGTGCTGCTTACTCATGATCCCAGCCAGTTACTTGAGTTTTAAACCCTTTGTTAAGGTAAAAGTCTGCTTCCAATGTGGAGAATGTACTGTTCCAAGCTTTGGGGGTTTTGTGCAGCTGTTTTCAGAGATACTTCTAGGGACCTGTAAATTTTCAGTTCTTCCAAGGTGATGTGATAAGGGGCAAGGTGTTTCCTCTCCACAGCCACAACAAACTCCACCACACCAGCACTCCTCCTTGCCCCAGGACTGCCCCAAAGAACTGTAACCCAGATCCAAGCACTGGTAAAGCAAGAGATTCCTGCCTCAGCATTGGCAAAGAGATTCCTGCCATCCCCCTCTGATCAGCCACTTGATTTCCCCTCAGTCTATGGGCTGGAAGCTCAGGAAAAAGCCGCAGCCCTGGGCCATGCTTGAGACTTGCAGCTGAGACCTAGCTCCTCTCTCGCTACAGTCACAGACTTTTCCCACTGACCTTCTAAGTTGTCTTTGGCGTTCAGTGGTTCAGAAGTCTGGAAACCACCATGGCTGCCTGTGATTCAGCCCTCTGAGGCCTGCTCCGGGGTTGCTGTGGCCTGCAGCACCCACACCTTACTGCGCTCCTCTCCCCGCCCGGAGTGATATACTTTTCTGATCAACCATTCAGGCTGTCTTAGGCTGGAAATTTGTTTCACACTGTCTTTTTGTGGGTTCTGCTGCTTTAAAATTTGTTTATACCCATTTTTTTAGGTATTTGGAAGGCTTTGGGAGAGAGCTCAAGACAGTCACTGCTTTCCCTCCACCGTCTTGGCTCTGCCCCCTACCACAGAGATTTTTGCAAGAAACTTGCAATGACAATGAAAAGCACTATTCTTACCAGTGCGAAGTGTTATTATTGGTTCCAAGGAATGGGAAAAAGATGAGAGGAGCATTCGATGAAAAGCACTTGTAAATATTTAAGCATTATTTGGAATTCATGAACATCTGGGGCTGTTAAGAGCCTGCCATCATTTTGTGTGGTTAGGAAACAGGTGCCTGATTAAAAACATATTCTATGAGTTTGTCCCATTATACTCAGTTATCTGAGCTCAACTACATGTCCCATGGCTGTAATGGAAATCACAGATCACTTACCTATTCATTGAGAGTGGAAAATTCCCCAACGAGAGTAAAAAAAAAAAGGAAAAAAGGAAAAATTGGTTGGAACCTGTTACAGCAGCCTATTGAATCATAACCACTCTGTTGCCACCAAATAAGACATTGTTAAGGTCTGGTGGGCTTCCCCAAGCCAAAGAGGACAGAGTAGGTGATTAAAGACCAGAGCTACAAATGCTTATTGTTTTCCAGCAAGGTTGTATAAATCCCAGTTGACTCCTGGTTAAGCCCGGGATTGTCAAAAATAGCAGCCAATATTCAAAGAATGATTTGACTTTGGATGGTACTTTCTTGCTTACATTGAGATACAGGCTTCTCTGACATTTGGGGAATTTGCATCAGAGTATAGAACAAATAATGTTGCCCCAGGCAACATTTTTCTTTTTTAAAAATTATTTTTATTTTTAATTTATCAGTTCAACTATCCTACTAAGTTATCTCTCCAATTTGAGCAAAAAAATTTTATTTAGAAAAAGAAAAAAGTCCTCAGTACATAGCAGTATAATCTGGTAAAACAAATTCCCACATTAGTCATGTCAAAAATGTATTTCTCTTTCTGCATTTTAAGTTCATCATATCTTTCTGTAGTAAGTGGTATTTTTCATCTTCATTTATTTGGACTAACGATTTCTCATTGTATTGATATGGAAAAAAACTGAAAAACTTTAGATCTCATAGTACTACTTCTCTCAGAATCAGTTCTTAGAAGTCTTTCACTTTCTTCTGAAATTGTCTATTTTGTCATTTCTTAAGTCTAGGCAAAATTATTTTGTAAAATCATCACTAATGTGTATAGTAATACTTTATATTTTAAGACAAAGTTTTTTTAAAATGATGTGCAACCAAACTCAGTCTAGCAACACGAAACCTTGATTTTGGGGGACCCATATCAAAGGTCAGTTAAAGTCCCATTAGTGATTGAGTTCTAACCAGCAGTGTTAGCTCTTTTTGTACTAGTCTGCTGACCATCACAATATTGCTTCCTATGTACACATTAGTACTATTTCTCTAGAGATTACCACACACTAATATTTTATCTAATGTGGTTTCATGGAAGCAAACACAGGAGTCCAAAGAAATCTGGAAAGAAAACTCTATTTGAGCAAATAGATAGTGTTGTAGGATAACGCCATGCTGATATTCTAATGGAGGGAAAGGAAATAATGTCTCTTCAAAAAGTGTACTGTTTCTATTCTGAGGGTTTGAAAAAGGGAATTAGAAGGGAGGATAAAAGGAATACCTTATCACAGAAGGTGCTGGAACTTGTTATTTCTCATATTCATGGTATGTGAAGATACAAGTATACAAAGAAAGAAAGGAGTGCAGAGTGTTGGCATCAGATGGACCTCACTATTATCTAAAATGGACAAAAGAGAATTGAACACAGTCACTTATAGACCCATACACACACAGAGGTCAGTGTAGAGATACATCAGACTCAATGAGGATGATGGAGATGCAGGTAGGGTTTAAGAAGGATGGAGGAATATCTGAAAGACAAAAGTTATGGGCAAAACAAGTTTCCTGATCTTTAAAAGAGGATCAAAAGGGATAAGGGAAGAGAAAAGCAAAGAACTATAATCTAAGGAGGTTAAATTTTCTCAGACAGTTGGGGAATGACTGAACAAATTGTGGTATATGAACATAACAGGATGTTACTGTACTGTAAAATAATAACAGCAAAAAAAGATTATTTCAGGGAATCCTGGGTGGCATGAAATAACAGAGTGACATAAACAGAAGTAGAAGAACAATTTGTACAAAAACATTGCAAAGAAAAATAGATTAAAAGCTCTGATCAAAACAATGGTCAACCACATGTCTAGGGGACCTTTGATGAAGCACGGACCATTTTCCTAACTGGTGATTAAAAAAAATGCAAAAACATATATTTTTGGGACACATGAATCAAAGAAAACTCTTCAAAAGCCTTAAAGTGCTATGTAAATATAAGCTATTATTTTTGTTTTTGTTGTTATGAATTTGAAAATTATGTTTGTTGTAGACAATATCAACATATCAATTACCTACCAGCCTGGATAATGAAGTCAACAGAGATCCTTTTTTTTTTCCAGTTTAAAGTAGGCATGTATGGCCTAGCCATACCAGATCTTAAATTGTATTGTAAAGCAGCAATCATCAAAACTACTTGCTACTTGCTAAGAAATAGAGTGGTAGATCACTGGAATAGGTTAGGTACACAGGATATAGTATAGTAATCTACTGTTTGATAAACCCAAAGACCCCAGCTTCTGGGATAAGAACTCACTATTTGACAAAAACTACTGGGAAAACTGGAAAAGAGTATGGCAGAAACTAGGCATAGACCAAAATCTTACACCCTATACTGAAATAAAGTCAAAATGGGTACATGATTTAGATATAAAGGCTGATACTATAAGCAAACTGGGAGAGCAAGGAATAGTTTACCTGTCAGATTTATGGAGAATGGAAGAATTTATGACCAAACAAGAGACAGAGAACATTATGAAATTCAAAATGGATGATTTTGATTACATTAAATTGAGTTTTTGCACAAACAAAGCCAATGCAACCAAGATTAGGAGGGAAGAGGAAAACTGGGAAAGAATTTTTACAACCAGTGTCTCTGATAAGGGCCTCATTTCTAAAATATATAGAGGACAAAGTCAACTTTATAAGAATACAAGTAATTTCCTAATTGATAAATGGTCAACAGATATGAACAGGCAGTTTTCAGATGAAGAAATTAAAGCTATCTATAGTCATATAAAAATGCTCTAAATCACTATTGACTAGAAAAATACAAATCAAAACAACTCTGGGGTATCACATCATGCATATCAGGTTGGCTAACATGACAAAACAGGAAAATGATAAATGTTGGAGAAGATGCAGAAACATTGGAACACTAATGCATTGTTGGTGGAGTGGTGAATTGATCCAACCATTTTGGAGAGCAATTTGGAACTATGCCCAAAGTGCTATAAAAATGTGCATACCCAGCAATATCACTTCTAGGGCTGTATCCCAAAGAGATCATAAAAATGGGAAAAAGACCCACATGAACAAAAATGTTTATAGCAGCTCTTACTGTGGTGGCCAAGAATTGGAAATTGAGGGGATGTCCATCAATTGGGGAATGGCTGAACAAGTTGTGGCATATGAATGTAATGGAATACTATTGTGCTATCAGAAATGATAAGCAAGCAGACTTCAGAAAAACCTGGAAAGACTTGTATGGACTGATGCTGAGTGAAGTGAGCAGAACCAGAAGATTATACACAGTAACAGCCATGTTGTGCAATGACTAACGTTGACAGACTTACCTCTTCTCAGCAATGCAAGGATCTAAGACATCTCCAAAAGCCTCATGATGGAAAATGTTATCCACATTCAGAGAAAGAACTATGGAGTTTGAATGCAGATCGAAGCATACTATTTGCTCTTTTTTTTCTTCTGTTTTGTTTCTTCTTTCTTATGGTTCTTCCTATTGGTTCTAATTCTTCTTTACAACATGACTAATGCTAAAATGGGTTTAATAAAAATGTATATGTAAAGCCTATATCAGATTGCACACCATTTTGGGGAGGGAGGTGTGGAGGGAGGTGGAGAAAATTTAAAAGTCAAAAGCTTATGGAAGTGAATGTTGAAAACTAAGAATAGATTAATAAAAAAATTAAAAAGGAAAAAAAATAAAGTAGGCATGTACTATTACTTTCTTCTAAATTGCAATATATTTCACTATGAATTCTGCTTTTCTTAAGAGAAAGCATACTTCTTTTAAGATAATAATAGTAATGAAATAATTGTCTGTTATGTTTATAATCAGTAATTATATCATCACCAAATAAGTAGCCAGTAACTAGGGAATAAGTAATTATATGAGGTATGTTTAGAGTTGAAGTAATTATGATGAAAGATAAGACCGTCTTGGCTGTTTTTTTTTAATAATACTTACATAACATAATCCCTATCTATGCCAGAAGAAGTGGTGTTCAGGCCTTACAGATTCTTATTGGTTGAAGCGATCAATCATTAACAGACATGAAATAGCTTGATAAATGAGCCGCAATTGAATAGCCTTCCATTCTCATATATTTGACCATTATGTAGACACAAGGTCACATTTTCCTGTGCCTTGAGAAACAAAGACACTGTGATGTTTTTTCAAGATGTTAGATTTTTCCAGGCTAAATTGTGTCACACCTAAATATCGGATGGTCCACACAAGTATTTTCTCTTTCATTCATTCGTTCCTTCTTTCCTTCCTTCCTTCCTTCCTTCCTTCCTTTCCTTACCTCCCCCTTACTTTGCTTTATCTCTCCTTATTCCTTTCCCTTCTCTTTCTTTCCTTCTCCACTCCCTTCTTCTTCCTTTTCTGGAGATTTCAAGACAACTTAAATGTTGTTATGTTCATTCATCCATTCAGTAAGTATTGATAAAGCACCTGCTTTAAGCATAGCATTGTGTTAGCCATGGCACCATTTCACTTTGAGGGAGTTTTTCTTGAATAGTTCTGCATATGGTTTTACTGCCATGGGGGACAGATAGGTATTTCCATCCAGTAATATATTAATGCAATAGAGTATATCATATTCCCTGACTTTTCCAGGAATAGATTATCTTAAGTGTAGAAAGTAACACAGCAGATGAAAAATGCCAGGGACATTTGGTGATTTAATTTTTAACCCTCATGGAAAACATGCTGGACATTTTAAAAAAGCTGTTTCTGCAAAAATTCTTGCATTATATGGTGATGTTTAGATGGAGAATCCTTTGTAAAGTCTACAGTAAACAAAACAAAACAAAAAACCCTTTTCTGTATTTAACATCAATATTAGATATTAGTGTTTTTCAAAGCCATTTTAGGATATTGAGTTTTCTCACTTTAAGATAGCCCATAGAGTTGACTCTCAGTGATAATGAGGATAAAATATAATATACTTACCCTATGTCCATGTCATTCCCTGGTAACAAATGAAGCTGTATTAAAAAGGAAAAAAAAAGTTATTAAGCATCTTCCTTGCACAAGGGACTATGTTAAGTTTTAGGGATACAAAAGTAAAAAATGACCAAATATTTGCCTTTGAGGACCTTATTGTCTAATATGGGGCACAAGACAGATTCACAAATAAGTAGATGACAAAGCAGAAAAGCACAAACATAAAGGAGACTCCCAAATAGGTTAACATATGAAATTTGAGAAGAGAAAGATCACTCTTTCCTGAATAATTAAGGAAGACTTCATGAAGGTGATGCAATTGAGTTGCATATTGAAGGAAGGGAATCATTTTAGCAAGCAGAGATTTGGAGCAAGCACATTCCAGTCTTGAAAGATGGCCTACCCAAAAGTGCACACCCAAAAGTATATAGGATGACTAAGGAGCAGCTATTGTAAAAGGTCAATTTGTCCAGAAGATAGGGTGCCTGGCAGGGAGTGATATGAAATAACAGTAGAATAATAAATCAGATCCAGTTTGTGAAGTGTCTTAAATACCAAGCTAAGGATTTTATGTATCATACTATAAACAACAGGGAATAGCTGAAGGTATTTGAACAGAGGAATGAAATGGTCAGATCTCTATTTGTATTAATTTGACAGATGCCTAAGAAGTGGATGGGAGAGAGAGAGAAAGAGAGAATGACTCATACAGCCATAGGGAGGTGATAATGGGAGAGAGATTGTGAAGGCAGAATCTCCAACTTAAATATATGCTTTTGTTGAGAGCTAACTGTATACACAAGCTGATTGTGAAGGGGAAGCACACTAGTTGGGGCTCATAAGCCCTAGTATTAGGAGGAGTTATGCACAAGGTAACTGAATTGTAAATGTAATAGTCACCTTCCTCCCTCCCCCATCTCTAAAAATGTGAGCACTTAGTTGGGCAGGTAGGCCACAGAGTCCATTATAGTGATATTTATGTAGAGGCTTTGGATTGGATACATATAATAATATAGCATTGTGCTAATTACTGAATTATTTACACTATAGTTAGCATTATATTCATATAGTGCCGCTTATACGTGACTTGAATTTAGTAAGTTCTTTGAGAAACAGTAACAATGTTAAGAAAATCAACATGTTAACAAACTATAGTCTCCTAGTCAGTTACTGTAAATCAGTAAAAATTAATCAATAAGCCTTTATTAAGTGCCTACGGTGTGCCAGGCACCATGTTGGCTGCTGGGTGTACCAAGGCAAAATGAAACAGCCCCTTTGGGGGCAGGTAGTTGATACAGTGGATAGAGCACTGGGTCTGGAGTCAGGAAGACCTGAGTTCAAATCTAGTTTCATATACTTGCTAGCTATGTGACCCTTAGCATGTCACTTAACCTCTGTGTGCCTCAGTTTCCAGAACAGAAAAATGGGCTTAATAACACTTCTTTCTCAAGGTTGTTATGAAGATCAAATGATATAATGTTTATAAAGCCCTTTGCATAGTGCCTGGCACTTAGTAGGCACTTGAGAAATGTGTTCTTCTCCCTTCCTTCCCTGCCCTCAAAAATCTCATGATTTATATACAAAATGTATCCCAAAAGTTAAGTTTTAAGCTTCTACACTAAGATTTTGAGGACAGCCTATACACAAGTACTTATAAATAAACACAAGGCAATTTGATGGAGGTGGAGGTAGGGGTTAGGGAAGGGAGATAAGAAGTTCCCTACCTACTTAGGGGTTCAATGAGTACAAAAATTTTCATGCAGTACTTGAGGTGCATTTTGAAGATAGCATGGAATCTAAGAAGCAGAAGGAGAGACTGCATCCTAGGCCTGGGGGGAAAGCCAGTACAAAGACATGGAGGTGAGATCCAGAGTGTCACGTGAGAAAACTCAAGAAAAAGCATGTCCTAACCACAGAGTGGAGAAAGGGGAATAATATATAACAAAGCTGAAAATGTAGGTTGGAGTCAGATTGTAAAGGCTTTTTAAAAACACATAGAAGGTTGTATTTTATTCCAGAGGTAAAAGGGAAGCAGTGAAGTTTTAAAAGAGAAATGTCATGGTCAACTATACTTGAAGAAAAGTACTTTGGGAGATCTGGAAAGGAGAGACATCAAATACAGCCTCAATATTCTCAAGTGCTGTCAGAAAAAAGATTAAAATGTAATTGATAAATATGTGACAAAGTTAACTACAATAAGACACAGATAACATAACATTTTAAAACTAAGTCGATATATGGCCTGCAGGGATCCTTACGTATGGATTAATGGTCCTAGTTTTTATTTGAGTTTGATACTACTGATGGAGAGGATAGCCTGGAGAAGGAAGAGACTTCAGACTGGAGAAATGAATGAGGAGGCAAGTGCAATAGTTCTAGAAGAGAGGTGCTGAGGACCTGAATGAATGAAGAAACCTATGTGATTAGAGAGAACAATATGAGAGATATTTGGAGATAGAAATGATAAGACTTGACAACTGGAGATGATGCAGTTTGGGGTGTTAGGAAACCTTAAATGTAAGGGGACAGGGCGAGTCTGCCTGGAATGAATTCACACACTCAAGCCTTCTTTCAGCCAAAGTGGCAAGGTTTATTACAACACCAATAGGAGCGGATGAGATTACTAGTGAATCTGCCACTTAATGGGAACAAGACTGATGCCTGTGTACAAAAAATGACTGAAAAAGGATCTGGATGGGAGGTAGTCTGGGATGGACCAGGTACAATAGTGAAAGGGCATCAAGTAGGCTTATTAGATGATCTAGGAGGGATTAAGGAGTGGTCAGTATGTGCAAATAGTCTGGGGTGGGCCAAGAGAGACAGTGCTAGGTGGGCTGGGGTGAGCCAGTTGCCTTAGGCAGAGGCACCAGTGATCTGGCCAGTGAAAAATTCAGGAACTGGGTTGTTTTCAAAGACATGGTCTTTTCCCTTTTTGGGGTCCAGGTTTCATCACCCCATCTGATGCATGAAGGGATTGAGAGGGGGAAGTTGAGGATGGTACCACATTATAGACTTGGGTAACTAGAAGTGTGGTGGTACCCTTGAGAAAGAGGAAAGTTTGGAAGAGGGGTAGTTTTGAGAGAAAAAAGATAACGAGTTGTACTTTGGACATGTTGAGTTTGAGATGCTTATGAAACATTCACTTTGAAAAGTTCAAAACTTAGCTGATGATGGGCTGGAATACAGGAGAGGGACTAGAGCTGATTATATAGATATTCATAGAAATGATATTTAAACCCATGCAAGATGATGAGTTCACAAAGGGAGAGTGTATAGAGAGAGAAAAGAAGATTGCACAAGACAGGGCATCCATACTTGGGGATGATGGAATGGATGATGAATCGGCATAGCATACTGAGAAGGAGCAATAGGACAGATAAGGAGAACAAAGATAAAGCAGTGTCATGAAAATCCAGAGAAGAAAGGTATCCAGGAGAAGAGGACAGGTAATGGTATCAAATGCTTCAGAGAGGTCAAGAAGGATGAGGAATGAGAAAAAGCTATCAAATTTGAATGACAATGTAAGAATCTAAATTACCAAGGTTTGAGAAATAAATGAGAGGAGAGAAAGTGGAGGCAACAAGGGTAAACAGTTTTTTTGTTTTTCTGAGGAATTTGGCTGTGACTGGGAGGAGAGATATAGGACAACAACTTAAAGGAATGGTTAAGGTCTAGGGAACATTTTTGAAGGATCTAGGACATTTGGGCAACAGAGAGGAAACCCCGGACAATGAGTTTGGGAGCTGTGTAGGCAATCTATTAGAAAAGATGGAAGGGTAGGGGACCAAAAGTACCCTTAGAAGAACTGACAGTGGCAAGGAGAAGGACCACCTTTTCATCAGAGACTGGAGAAAAGAGAAGAGAGATTGGGGAATGATTCTGACTAGTTTTGTCTTTATGTTACTTTTTTTTTTACAGTTGAATTTGCTGAAAAATAATTTCTATCCTTTTTTTTTCCTCAGAGAAAACTTCCCAGGGCTTTGTGACCTTCCAATTTCCTACCCTTTGTCAGAAGTAATAAGTTGTAATCCACAAAACCAAATAGGAAGTAGAAGACCTTGAAATTGCATGGTCTGTATTCAAAGCATTCAACTGGACACTATATTTCTAGCCTTTGGAACACCTCTGAAGTTTCCTCATTTGCAAAGAAACTTAGTGTTGGGGCTTTTGCTCAAGATTACACCATGAGTCATTGACAGAGCCTATATTAGAGTCTTCAAGCTAATATTCCCCTCCACTTTAGTAGGTCACCCTGACTCATAAACTGACAAGTCTAATGATGTTTTAAGTAAAGTAAGACTAGTGGAAAAGATACCCTTTGGGCCAAGGGCACACTGAGGCATGTGTCTCAGAAGACAGGCTATTGCTATCAGCATTTCACAGATACAGAATTTTACATGCTAGAAAATAATTTTTGGCAATTTCCAATGGCATGCATGATAAGGTAAGGAATCCTTGGGCACAAAATGGTAAGCCTAAAGAAAACCGTTCTAGTCTTGCTCTTTGTGATTGTCAATATCTGAGTTTTTCTGCCATCATTCCCATTTGATTCTGATAAGATATAAGTTGAGAAGGATCTCACAAACCCTCCACAAAAAGAAAAAAAAAATTCTTCTTTGTTTTGTTAAATAAAAAGAGAAAGACCCAAAAGACACATACCTAGGTTGAAAAGTATAAGAATTCAAGTTGTAGGTACTCATTACCTTTTATCTCATTACACGGATGTTCTTTATGCCTAAAAGAACTTTGATTTTTTTTTTAATATTGAAAGATCTTCATGCTTTATGCATGGTCCCAGTATACTGGCTATGAAAGTAATCAATGGTCCACATACCCAGATCAGGCCTAAAGGAAATTGGGCATTAGACCTAATAAGAATTAGGCAGGTAGCATAAAATAAATTTATTATGTTCTTCCTCTCCTTTTCAATCTCTTTGAATTAGGTTTTTCATGAGAATCTTTATTTATGAGGGAATTCTAAGTAGAACTGCTACAGGTATCTGATTTATATATTCTTACTTAGCCTAAGGATATGAGAAGCAGGAGAAGTAGATACTGATGGATCTGCAAGAGAGCCTTGGTTAAATATATGCAGGGCAAAGGCAACTTTTATTTTCCAAGAAAAATTTGTTTCAGTCAATTGATGCTGGAAGACTGTTAACCAGACTTTACTAGGCTAAAGTAAACTCAGAGAAAGCTGGAACTAGAAGACACCTTTGAGATCAACAAAGCTAATTCCATTAGCTTCAAGTTCAAGGAACCTTCTGAAAATGTCTACTATAGGGAAAGCAGTCTGCTTCAAGACAGAAATATTAAATAGCATGGTCCCTGCCCTCATGGAGTTTGTAATATAGTAGGGGAATAAAACACACATATAAATAACAATTATCATGCAAAATGATGCATAAGTGCATGAAATATATGAACCAAGTGACATGCAACATCCGTAGAACTGCTTGGGAAAGGCAGAATTGGAGTTGGGCCTTGATAGATGGCTAGGATTTCAACAGCTTGCATTTTCCTCATTTTACAGGTGATAAAGCTGAAACATTAGAAATCAAATGTCTTGCCTAAGGTAACTAATCCAGGGAATTACTAGATTTCAAACCCACTTCTCCTGACTCCCAGATGAGTATTCCCCCCACTGCCACAATGGTTCCATAAGGGGTACATTGGTCTTGATAACTCTTTGATAAGAAAAAGAAGTTATGTGTTTGTCAAGTGTGGCTAAACAGTGTTAGTGGTTTTAAAGCAGCATTTCTGTGTGTGTTCAGACAGAGATAATGAGAGAATTAAAAAAAAAGATGGGACTAGGAATAATTACTTCTGAAAGATAACAGATGACATGGCTAAACTAGAAGAAAAATCTCATTCAAATGTTTTAAAAGCAAGACATGCTCCAGAAAACAAAAAAGGAATTAACTCCAGAACCTAAATCTGTTTTGGTTTTCACAACATATGAGATGTTGCATGCTTGACAGATATCTCAGAATTGATTTCATTGTCATTTTGAAGTTATTGAAAAGGATGGTTTCACAGACGATGAAACAATGTAAGTTAGACACAAACTTTTTCCCTTCCTTTTCCCATTGGTAACCCATCTTGAAATAGCCTTATTGTTTGTCCTTAGAACATTCCCATTTGTCCCCTTTAATGGAGTTGGGTGGAGGGAATTTTTTAAAATCAAATTTAGAAGTCAACTAAGCAATCAGGCAAACACAGGCTCTAGGGAATGCAAATTAAGGAGCATTTGATTGGGTCTCAATCACGCATTTCACTCACTTGGCAAAACATATGGAGTCATTATTCCAAAATATTGCAGGTCTATAATATCGTGGTCTTGTTCATCTGTAGTTTGGGTGTTAGTTGTTTACTTTGATTTTACAAATTTTATAAAATTAAAGACCTGTGTATTTTACAAAGGTTTCCTCACCTTTCCATAAGGCAGAAAGAATTTAGGGTTTAAATCTCACATTTTTTATAGTGAAACAAGATGCTACAGACAAAAGAAACCTGCTATTCTCTACAAAATATACAAAAATTATTATTGTGACAGAATTGAAAAAAGAATAATTAAAAATAACTGATCGTATTAATCAAATACACATCGGGAATGATCATAAGGCTTTACTAACATGGCGTTTTAGTGCATATACGTAATGGTTCAACTGAGTTTATTATGCCACAGCTGTGCCTTTTTCAAAATTGTAAATGGCAAATAAAATGATAGAATCCTATTCAAACCTTATGCTCAGGCTTTTCTGAAAGTCTGCTTTGGGAACAGGAATTTCTATCCCTTCCTCATCCTTCTGTAGAGTTCATATTGTGTTTGCAAGGCAATGTGAAAGACATAAGAAAAAGAGGGTGCAGATATAGCCTCTAACAGTCTAAAGAGAATGAATGAATGAATGAATATTACACCAATTGTAATCACCGAAAACATTAAGAAAATGCTAGAAGAGACGGCCTAGTGACAATAAATGATTCCTGAAAGCTACAGCACATGCCTTAGAGAAAACACCTCAGACTCACACATCAAGCCCTTGGCTGTCTCCCTGACCAGCTGCTCCTCAGTAATATCCCATAAATGTTAAAAGTATAGCTAAACTGATGTTTCTGTGGCAGAATAAAACAAAGGTAAAAACATTCAATAAAAGGAATTTTATTGAATTAAGTATTAAAATGAATGGTCCATTAAGCATTCATTAGTTATTCATTTTAATATTTAATCAAAATTAATGGAAAGACCTCCATTCACAATATCCTGTCCAAGGAACTTTACTACTGATATCATAGGCTATCATAGGTCCATAATTAATGCCCCAATAGGATTCTTATTGGGTTCTCTTGACTTCCGAACTTTTTCATAAGCTATTCCTTCGGTGAAAAATATTTTTCAGGGAAAGTTGAGGTCAAGAATTTGGAGGTGTACTTCCTGGAATGTCCTTTTCTTCCTGCCTCCAGTCTCTTTGGAACAGAAAAAAAACCAAATTGCTAAATTATTTCCCCTACCAGAAAATGCCATATAGAGGTATCTCAGTGGGGGGGAGGGGTGGAATGGTACAACAAGCCACTGGAGATTGACTCATCATTTATTTCTCATGAGACCTTGAGCCATGTCTTAGCTTACCTCTCTGAGTTTCCTAATCACTAAAGGGAGATAATTATCTTTGTCTTTTTTTTAATTCAGAGGATTCTATACGGTAGAAAACAATGCATGTCAAATGAATGGATGACTTCTGAGACTGACCCCTCAAAATGAAACTGAATTTTAGAGCTCCTCTAGTCTGACTCATGCTTAAGCTGGAATGTCCTCAATGGTGTCCCAGTCAAGAGATCATCCAGTTTCTACTTCAAGACTTCCAGAGGTGGTAAACCCACTGAGGAAACCCATTCTATTTTTTTATGGTTCTAAATTCTGGGACATATCCCAGTAATTGGTGTCTGCAATTTTGATCCATTGGTCTTAGTTTTGTCTCCCTATAGCCAAGTAAAAAACAAGTGTAGTCCTTATTCTGCACTTATTTAAAGATATTTGTCCCTAAATTTCCTCTTCTTCAGACTCCAATTTTTCAGCTGATCCTCCTATAGCATAGTTTCCTTCACTACCCTGGCTACCTTCCCCAGGACATGTTTCAGTTTGCTAATATTTTTCCCCTAAAATATGATTCATAAGACTGACCACAGTGATCCAGTTATAGTCTAACAGAGACGAAAAATCATGGCATTCTTTGCTCTCGAAATGGTGCTCCTATTAATCCTCTCTGTTTCATTTGACTTTTTTGCTGCCAAACCATTGCCTTTACACTGACTTTGCTGTGCACTGGGAAAAAAAACCAACCAAACACACAAACAAAAAAAAACCCTATATTTCCACCTTCCTCCTCATTTGTATAGTTCCTAAGTGTATCTTAGATTCAGTCCATTATCCTTGACTGTTGAAATATTTTAGGATCCTGATGTCTAACATGTTATCTCCCCTTTTACCTCATCTCCAAATTTGAAAAGCATATTATTTGTATTTTTCTTTAAGCCACTGACAAAAATATTGAACAGCACAAAGCCAAGCATAGATCCCTATGGCTCTCTAGTGTAGACCTTCCCTCTAAGTTGACAGTGACTTTGGTGATTATTAAGCTCTTAATCTATTTAACTGAACTATCCTCTAGTCCATACCTCTTAGCCCTGTCCATAGCAATAGCATGAGAAGCTTGTCAAATACTTTGTTGAAATTCAGTTGTGCTAGATCTAAACTTTTACCTTTGACTTATCAATCTAGTCACCTTGTTAGGAAAAAAAATGAGGTTAGTGTGACTAGACCTGCTTTTTTTTTAATGATTCCATACTGTCTTAACTTCCCTTTCTCAATGTTCACAAACTGACCTTTAATACTATGTGATAAAATTTTACCAGGAAATGAAGTCAATCTCTCTGGCCAAGAGCTTGAAGAATATGTCCTCTTCAATTTTTGTTTTAGAAAATCAGACCACATTTGCATATTTCCTCTCCTGCATTCTATTTCCTTTTTACGTTCCCCCCTCCAAAAAAAATCATCTGTATTGTCTTGGTAATCAAATCTGGCAGTGTTTTCAATATCCTGGGATATATTTCATCAGGCTTGATGACTTGAATACCTTTAGGGCAGCTAGGTACTCTCTTATAATCTCTCCATCATGGATTTTGACCTTCTGTTGACCACAGGTTTTTGTTTTATTTTTCTTATTCTGCAGTCCATTCTCCTTGTTAGAGGAAGCAGAAGCAAAATAAAAGTTGGTCTTTTTCTCTCTCTTCTGATTCCATTGTCCCATCTTGCTTGAGTAGCAACTCTATCATTTACTTAACCTTTATCTTGCCCCCATTCCCCAATATAACTAAAAAAAAAAGATATTTTGTTGATCTTAGCGTTCATTACAAGCTCCCAGACTTTAGCATCCTTCCAGGACTCTACTGGTCTTTCACAATTATCCTTAGTTACTTACCCTTACTTTTATCCTCAGCACATCCTGCCTTCTGATATTTATTTATTATCTATATGAACATGGTCTTTGGATTTTTGAATTTATTACCTATACAAACATAAGTTATTTGAACCTCAGTTTCCCCATTTGTAAAATGGAGGTGCTAATACCTGGTGTATCCAATATAACAGTAATAACAACAACAATAATGATGATGATGCCAAGTTCATAGTTTGTTTCTACAAGTGAAAATCCACTTTTTTTCTTCTGATATGGGTTCTACTTTCAATTCAGTAAGAAACTTGTTAGGTACCTCTTATATGCTGAACACTACACTAAGTGCTGGGGAAACAATTAAAAAACAAGAAAACAAGAAAGAAAGGAAGGGAGAAAGAAAGAAAGA
>NW_020954590.1:76129645-76231055 GCF_900497805.2 Vombatus ursinus
AGAAAGAAGGAAAGAAAGAAAGAAAGAAAGAAAGAAAGAAAGAAAGAAAGAAAGAAAGGAGGAAGGAAAGAAAGAAAGAAAGGAGGAAGGAAAGAAAGAAAGAAAGAAAGAAGGAAAGAAAGAAAGAAAGAAAGAAAGAAAGAAAGAAAGAAAGAAAGAAAGAAAGAAAGAAAGAAAGAAAGAAAGAAAGAAAGAAAGAAAGATTGTCCTTTCTTCAGGGAAAGAAGTTTAAAAAGGGATAGAGGAAATGGGTGCCAGGTCTTAGTACCTGACTGGGAACATGATGATGGTGGAATTATATCCAGGACTGGGAAATGTGAATTCACTGAATACTCTTTCAGTGGAGGCTTTGGGAGAAGGTTTTGAATTGCATATCTGGTCATTGCGCCTTTGCATACACTGTCCCCCATACCTAGAATGCTTTGCTCCTTCCCCTCTTGGATTCCCTGGCTTCATTAAAAACTCAGCTGAAGCCCCATTTCCTGCAGGAAGACTTTCTCACTCTCCTAGTTACTAGTGCCTTCCCGTTTGAGACATTCTCGCATCTACTCCATATATATTTAATATGTGCATAATTATTGACTCCCCACTGGAATTAATGAGCTCTTTGAGTGCAAAGACCATGTTTGTACTTTTCTTTGTATCCTCCAAACTTAGTGTAGTGCCTGGGACACAGCGAGTACTTAATAAATGTTTTATGATGGTCAGAGTTGACCATCAGTTGATGAAGAGTTTTGTCATGGCAACTTGTTAAACCACCTATGAAGCTTTGGAAGAGGTTGGAATCTACATTGCTAGAGAGAGAATGCCTTTACCATATAATCATGAATCCTTAAAACATTGACTGTTCCTCATTCAGATTTGAAGGTGAACCAAAGCATCCCATTTAACTCCTCTATTGTCTAGTTGTTGAGGGCTTTGTGGGAAGTATTGTTGTTCATTTAAACCATTAGGATTAGCTTATTCACTCATTCTAGACTGAACACATTTTGTTCTTTTTGTTGTTTTGTTTTGATAGGTAGGAGCCAGGAAGGAAAACTGAGTGATTTCATTCATGTAGGTATTCCCTCCATGGATAACAGATCACAGTCATATTCACACATTAGTAGACCATCATCATGAGATGCTGTGCTTGATAGACAAATTATGATATGTGGTTATAATGTAATATTATTGCATGACAAATACAAATAGCAGGAATTCAGAGGAACATGTGAAGAATTAGAGGCAGTATAGTATAGAGAAAAGAGTGGATTTGGCTTCAAAGGATCTGGGTTCATATCTATATGTCCTATAACTACATTTGTGCCCTTGGAAGAGTTACTTAATCACTGTGGATCTTAGTTTCTTCAGCTATAAAATGAGAGGGTTGGACCGCATGACCTCTGCTAGGGGTAGGTCAGATGCCAGAACTTTGTGAGTTCAGGTTTAATATTGCAATAAACATTCATAAGTAATTGAACAGTTAACAAAAGGAGGTTTGCTTAGCCCTAACACTGCAACAAGGGCAGCTAGGTGGTGCAGTGGATAGAGTACTGGCCGTAGAGTTCAAATCTGGCCTCAGACACTTAGTTGTGTGACCTGAACAAGTCACTTAACCTTGTTTGCCTCAGTTTTCTCATCTGTAAAATAAGCTGGAGAAGGAAATGGCAAACAACCCCAGTATCTTTGCCAAGAAAACCCCAAATGGAGTCATAAAGAGTCAGACACGACTGAAAAATGACTGAACAACAGCACAAGATAAGTCTCTGGTGGTTAGCTTCTCTAAATTCAACTAAACTGCCCCTCAGGTGCCTGATACTGTGTCCTGCCCATACTAAAGGCTTCCTAACACCTACCAGAATTTTTACCCCATTGACATAACCTTAAAGAAATCAAAATCACTTACATGGCAAAATGAGGCATCAGAGTAGGACTTCAATGAAAAAAAATTTAGAGGATAGGTAAGAGTTACAAATAACACATTGCATTAGCTTGTACTCAAATCATGTTCCTGTGATAGCCAGGATTCCACTCCTGAATTTTAAAATGCAGTTTTCATAAAACATTAATTCCTATAGTTATTTATATGCCTTTGCATTAAAACAATTGTACGATCTTTATCATTATCCTCTCTACCAGGAATCATGGTCATGTGACATGTCACTTACATGTATAGATGGTAGTTAATACTTCCAACAACATCATACAGTAGAGAAGGTACTATATTTGCTGTTAGAGGACTGAATTTTTAATCTCAGCTCTGCCATTACTAGTGTCACCTTGGGCAAGTTGTTTCACATCTCTGGGCCTGTTTTCTCATTTGCAAGATGAGGGTGTCGGACCAGATGATCTCTAAGGTCCATCCCAGTTGTTCATCTATGATCCTCTGGCAATAGTTACAGAAAAATATCTATGGATCCAGGCAAGACTTGATGGTGGAGTGGAAAGCAGGACTTTTTTGTGTTTTTTGTTTCGTGTTTGCTTCTTTTAAAAAATTTATTATAATTATATAAATATCATATTGCTATTCTATATAATTATATTATATAAACATTATTTATTTTATTATTTTATTTTTTCTACTAAAAATAAAAGGCAGATTTTTGATCATTTATGTATCAAGATTTTTGGTAGTTTTGAATTATTTGAGGGGACATCTTATTGACTCTTATTAATCATTAAAAATTAGATTATATGCCTTGCTTTGCTGATTGTATGTGGGGGGAGGGGGAGAGGTGGGTGCTTAGGTAGGAGAAATGCAGACATTTCCTGCTGATTGAAGTGAAAATTCAGACTTTTTTTTTCCTCCACTGGCACCACACCAATTTGAAATATAGTGTTAAGAGAATGCCAGGTGACATGTGAGTCACTGAAGCAAGGGATTTTGGCAAAAGTTAGAATTTTAGTATTACTAGCTAAACAGTTGGAACTGTGGTAGTAAACCTTCCACATCAGAACATGCTAATTGTACTGCTCATCCCTAATTGTGGAGGCTTCATCTTAGCTTCATTTGTGGGAGTAGTTTTGCAAAATGAAGATTAAAACTAACTATGGTACTATATTCTGTTTTCAAGGAGCTCAACTAGAAGGCAGATAACTTTGTAGAAAATATTTCTCAGTAGGGGTTGAAATTTCTGAGGTCATGTAATTTTTGACAGATTGTGTCATATGAAGTAAGATTAAAGAAACTAGAGGTGTTTATCCTGGAGAAGAGAAGACATAGGGAGGACATGATAAATGCCTTTGAGTGTTTGAAGGATTGTTACATGGAATAAGGTATAGACTTGGAGTTCATCTAAAACTCTGGTAATCCTCATCCCAAGTCGCACTCATAAAGATAACGTACATAATACATACATATATGCATACATGTATACACATACATATATACTTACGTAGATACACATATATATGTATACACACATACATATTTGTGGCTAATGGTAGCCATCTTTAGGGCAGGGGGAGGGAATAAAAAAAGAAACTTATGTGATAATTTTATTATAAATTTAGAAGGAATAACAAGTTGTATATAATATTTTTGCAGTTTCATGTACAATCATCTTTTTTCCTACTTGACTATGTTCCAAATGTGGATTAGTTCATGGATGGATGGTTCTGTGTCTCAATTACTGCTAGAATGGGTCATCAGAGTTGCTTTTTGGAACCTCAATTTCAACCTCATTCATCCTTGGCCTCTAACAAAAATGGCCAGTATGGACTCTTGGACTTCTGACTTTTAATATTCTGACCTTTCAAAGCTCACTAAGTCATAGCCATCTTCAACTCTTCTTCACCTAAAAGCAGAAAGAACAGGCACAACAGAGATGGAAGCTACAGTAGTCCAGTGCACTCATGGGCTGCATGGTGGCAGCCTTGGTGGGAAGATATAAACCTAAGGTTTCCTTCCTTCCTGAGGGCTCACAGCAGCCCTTACCTTTTCACTTGAACATCTACAGTCTATCTTTGGCCAGATGGAGACTTTTGAATGCATCCCTCCTTCTAAGAATTCCTTCCCTCCCTCTGATTGGTGAAGGTAGAGGGTAGACATTGGAAAGCTCCTCCCAGATCCTCCTTTTAAGGAGGTCACCCAGAGCAACCCAACCATTTCATCATTTTCCTCCCAATACATTTCTCTGGGGGGTACCTGCCCTCCACCAATACCACTCCCTACCCCTACTCCCCTTTTCAGCTTCTTTATGTGTGCTGTTTTATGTATTGTCTTCCCCCACTGAGCATCTTGAGGGTCGGGACTCTTGTCTTTCTTTGCATCCCCAGCACTTAGCACAATGTCTGGCAAATGATAGGCACTTAATAGGTGTTTATTGACTATTGAGTATTGACTACTAACTATCCCATGTCTGGCTTAACAGCTAACAAAAGTTCATCTCGACAATGCATGATTAGTAGTCCAGAACCAGTTATAGGATGACTGCACATGCGCCAAAAGGGAAGTGGCTGAATCAAATTTTGGTTTAATATAAGAATTCCCCAACAATTAGAGATGCTTAAAAATGGATTGGACTACATTGAGAAATGATAGGATTCCCTCATTTCAAGTCTTCAACAGAGGCTAGAGGACCTGCCATTTGCCAGGGATGTCCTAGAAAGGATCTTTATTCCATATGAATTGGACTAGATGGATTTTAAAGCTAATGAACTCTGTAATTCCTTGTGATTGCAACTGTAAGATTTGTGGAAAATGAACAATTGAATCTTAAATCACCAAAGGGGTTGATTTAGCAGAGAATTTCAGAGAATATGAATAGGACCAGCTAACATTCTTCACTTTCTGTACCCTCATCCTGCTGTTCTTTTTTCAAAGTCTTTAAGGTTCTGTTGTTTTGCTGAGAGGTTGAAACTATAGAACTGTAAGCAGTTGTAGTATCTGCAAGTCAAACAGAGGGATTTCTCCCATTTTTCTTCATATTTTCCTTTTTTTTTTTTTTGGTAAAAGCTTAATGTTGGAGACCACCAGTAATAGACTGTTAGAGATGTGAGACCTCTTAGGAATATTTCCAATCCAGCACTAAATTTTTCAGATGAAGAAGTTGAGGCCCATGAAATGAAGTGATTTGCTCAAAGTGGCAAAGCCAGGCTCTAGGTCTTCTGATGCCCTGTCCAGAGCTCTTTCACCTACCTCATGCTGCTGTCCTTCAGTAAAATCAGTATTTACTTGGAGAGGGTATATACTTATGTATCATATAGATATCTAACATCGCACAACATTATTTAGGGTCACCTACTGAAAAATAAAAGCTGGTGGTTTTCTGGCAATTTCAAGGCAATGTTTGAGGTGCCAAGACCTCCTCCAGTTAGGAAAAGTAAAAGCTAATATTCTTGGCATAGCTTTTGACAGCGGAAGTTACAACATTGTTTCTAGACACAGCAGTGTAAGCAGCCCAGAAAGGCTCTTTTGCCTCCCTCTGACTCAGTTTTCTCACCTGTGCAATGATTAATAAATGCCATTCACCAGTTTTGAAGTAGTCTATCTCTGTCTCTGTCTCTCTCTCTTTTTCATTATCTCTCTGTCTTTGCCTTTCTCTGTCCTTTCTACCTGTCTCTCTCTTTGTTTCTCTCCCCCCTCTGTTCTCCCTCCTTCTTCTTTTTCTGCTTTCCTTCTCTCTCCCTCTTTCTCCTTTCTCTCTCCCTGTCTCCTCTTCCTCTCCCTCCACACTAATCAATTGAAAGAAAGTCCACTGAGCTCCTGAGGGAAAGATGCTAAAGGAGAACCCTTTGTAATTGTCTTAGTACCACAATAGGCCTATGGGCTCCATTCTAAAGGTGCCTGGAGTAACAATGATCAAGTTCTTTGAGGAGTTAAGCCCCTATATCCCCACTTTAATTTTCAGTGTTGCTGACTCTGAGCTACAGGAGCAGCCCTGCTCTCTCTGACTCTGTCTCTGTCTCTTTCTCTTTGTCTCTCTCCCTGCCTCTCTCTCTCTCTCTTTCTTTCTATCTCTCTCTCTCTCTCTCTCTCTCTCTCTCTCTCTCTCTCTCTCTCTCTCTCTCTCTCTCTCTCTCTCTCTCTCTCTGGTGGGGGACAGTATGGTGGGGTGTCAGCAGGACACTCAGTGCTCTGATCTGGAATGCTGATAGTGCAGCTAAAGTGATACCCCCAGTCACTCAGACAGCCTTGTGGGGCTGACAATCAGCTGTTCTGTGCCAGGAGCAGAATGTCATCTGTTCCTATTTCACAGTAACAGACGTATGAAGGGCTTCTACCTTTTTCCTGCTTACTTTTTCTGCTTTTGATTATGGTAGGTCAGACAATAGTCCTCTTCATAGCACTAAGGATTCTATCCTTTATAGTCTTCTCAGCATTTCTCCCTCACATTTCTTTTTTGTTCCTTTCCCCCAGATTCTTCATTTACTCTGAAAAAGGTGTTTTGGGGTTTTTTTGAGGTTTTTTTTTTGTTTTGGGGGGTTTTTTTTGTGGTGGGTAAGGGTACACACTGGATCAGGACATTGTCCTGTGTTCCAGGCTAGTGCATGCTTCTGAATTCTCAGCAAGAGTGACTTTTTAATCCCTTCGTTTTGGATCTACCATACTGCAAGCTGACAGTTCAGTGACCCTTAGCAACCGTTAAACAGTGTATCGTCCATTCATGTGGCAAAAGTTCCTAGAAAATACACTGGACCTTTTCAGAGCCTAGAATGAATGCAAATGGATGACTTGGACAGCAGCTCCTACATTCCCTAGGGTTCTCTTTTAGCCCCTTTATTTAATGGGTTGGAAGAATAGGTAATGCTGTCTATATTAACCAAACTGTAAAGGTTCTATGGCTTTCCTGGGTCAGGAGAGAAAACTTCCCTGGTAGGAAATATTTAGGCTTGGTATACTTAGTGACTTATGGCACATTTGGCATGAATACCATAGCTACTGGCCGCTGTCCTGTCCTGTTACTGCCTACCATGTGTGTTTGGTCAACCATATGTTGTATCAACATTCTATCAACCTTTAAAGCTCTAGAGTGTTATAATGCCAGTTTTGATGAGTAGCTGTTGTAGGAAAAAAGAAACTGCTTGGTTATCTAAGTTTAGGTCAGGAATTCTCAAACTGTGAGACACCATGTCTAAAGGCCAAAATAAAACATCCTTCATGTATATACATTTAGTTCCTCTTGTTTAATAATATTCTCCCAGCAGAGTTGAATTTCTCTTTAAAAACACACGCAAATGATTATCTTCAAATGCTACCATGATGATTTTGTTTTCTACTCAGGCAAATGCTTGACTAGACTGAATGTTTATGCAGGTGCAGCCAAAGTCATGTAGGTAACATGGATGGTCCAAGGAACCTTTTACTGAAGTGATCTCTAGAGCCTGAACACCCCCAAAAAATAAGGAAAAAAATTAGAAGGATTGGCAGAATGAAAAGCATCATACAGGGAAAACAGTGATAGGTTTGAAGTCAGAAAAACTTAGTTTGAATCTCATCTCAGCTATGTAATACCATGGGCAAGTCACTTTTTCTCAGTGGGCCTCAGTTTCTTTATCTACAAAATGTGGGGGTTGACATAAAGGACCCTCTATGGGTCCTTCCAGCTCTAAGTCAAATACCCTATGCAGAACCAGAACTAACAATCTTAATTCCCAGGGCAGGAAACAGAATGTGTCCTCAAATATTTTAAGCAAATTTTATGCCAGGGAAGAGAGACTGTGAGGCATCACCCCAGGTTGGAGAGATACTGTGATGTCACTGCTGAGGTGTAGAAATGAGGGATTTACACTAGGTAGGGAGAACTAATCTAGAGTATGGTCATGAGACAGAGGAAGCCTGCCTTCTAGTACTTTCCTATTTTATCTAATTATTCTTGCCAACTAACACCTCCCTCAATTGTTTCTACCCTGATGGAGTGCAAATTTTATTAAATTTACATTCTGTAGGACAACGCTTCAGTTACTTTGCCCTAGTTGCATATAATTCTGTCCTTACAAAATGTCCAGCATGGAGCCCATAATCCTAAAGCTGTGCTACTATTTTTAGAACTAAAAACTGAAGTTACAAGTCTGGGTCAAAGAAAATGTTCAATTTGCCTTGTTCAGCTGACATCTTCAATGCCAATTTACTCTTCATGTTAACTTTTTTAATTTTAAAAATTAAAAATTTAGCAGCAGTGTCTTAGCTGCCATTGATTTTAGTTCTGCATACATGAAAAGGAAAAGTGAAAGTTCTGTACTCTTGAAGTATGTGAGTATTTAAGTGGACCCCTAGACTGAGGTATCTTGTGATCAAGGAGACCAAATGAGGAGAAAGAGAGAGAGAGACAGAGAGACAGAGACAGAGAGTGGCAGAGACAGACAGGGAGAGAGATAGAGAGAGTGACACAGAGACAGAGATAGAGACAAAGAAAGGCAAAGAGAGAGATCTTAATTGTTACAAGTGTCTGAAAATGAAATGGGTTGCTTCACAAGGGTGAGGTATTAGATTGTTCCATAAATAGGGTTGTCCAAGCAGATGCTCAATGACCACCTATTAGGGATCTTATCAAAGGGATCTGTGTATCAGGTTGGGAATTGAACTATATAGCCTCTATGACTACTTTCCAATCTAATATTTTGTGAGGCTTAACTTCAGCCATTGATTTATGAAATGAAAGAATTCTCAATTTCAGGGGAAAAAAATGTGATGATTATTGTGAAGGTGTATGCCTGCCAAACTTTTTGTGAGTGCTTCTTGGGTATTGTTTCTTGCAATAATTGAGGAGAATGATAATGATATTGACTTGCTTCTTTAATGATGTGAAGTTCTAAAACAGCTCTATGAGCTATTGAAAATCACCAAGAATTCGAGCAACTTCTAACCTTGGACAGGTCTAGGCACTGAATAGCAGATTATTGAGGATCTAAGCCCAGAAATGTTTTCAATATTGTAGAATAACATGATGACCCTAGCGGCAGGGAATAACTGCAACACCCTTCATCAATGCTAGAGAGAGGAAGGGGGGAGCACAGAGGAGAGGGAAAAAACAAACTATATATCAAAGGGTTATTCCAGGAAAGAATTTTGTAAACATTAGGTCAGTATAGAGATATGAACTATTACCAATATAGGTTTTTATGACAAATCTGTGGTTTAGCATTGACATATGATAAGGCTATACTGTACCTGGTCTTCCTGCAGTTAAAGAGTAAGTAAGAAAATATAATCACAATATTTAGTTCACATGTAGAAACTCTATTAAATGATTATCCCAATGAAATCAATGAGATTGAGCCAATAAATGCAATTGCAGCAATACTAGGTTAATACAATCTATCAAAGCTGAAAAATATTTTCAGAAAGACCAAAAGAACTTTTCTGAAAATGAGACCCCCAAATTATTTGTAAAATGGATCAAACTAAGCTCTGTCACTCAGGATGGCAATATTCAAAGGCATTTAAGAAATTATCTGCATGGCATCTCTAGCCATTCTGCCATTCAAAACACCTTGCAGAGAGATTTTAAATCCATCCAGAGCTGATGGATTATCCTGAAAATTGAAGGCATTTGAGGTGGCTTGTGAAACAGTTTCATTGAGCTTTTCTTTCAAAATGTAGCAAAGTCCAAACAAATTCAAGCTTAGCAAAATAGCATATATGGCGTTTAGAGCAGAATAGTCATCCAGAGCATTTTGATAAAATGACAGCTTATGCGGTATATATTTCACAGCTGGCAGTAAAACAGTTGTACTATAAATTCATAGCCTATAGTAATATTGTAGGCATACTAAAGTTTGTCAGCTGATGGCTCGGCTTTTTAAATGTCCCTGGACATTTGCTATCATAATAGGCAAGCCCATTTCTTCCCATACTGCCCGACCCTACATCTCCTCCCCTCCAAAAAAGTAATTAGAATATGATACAATGACAGTCATAATTTTAAGCAATAACCCAGATGAAGATGTAAATCAATTGAAAAAAACATGGTTAACAAATTTTTATTAATCACCTACTATGTGATCAGGACCAGTGAGGTGGCTCAGTGGAGAGAGTTCCAGGCCTGGAGTCAGGAAGGCCTGAGTTCAAATTTGGCCTCAGATACTTACTAGCTGTGTGACCCTGGGCAAGTCATTTAAACCTATTTGTCTCCATTTCCTCATCTGTAAAATGAGCTGGAGAGGAAAATGGCAAACCACTTCAGTATATCCCCAAAAACTCCACATAGGAGTCATGAAGAGTCATACATGACTGAAATAACTCAACAGCAACATGTCAGGCATTACTAAGCACTAGAGATCCAAAGACTGAAGTGAAATAGTCCCTGCTCTCAAGGAACTTGCATTCTAAGGGGGAAACAAAACAACATATGTGAACATATAGGTAATATATACAAAACGAACACAAGGTAGTTTGAAGAGGAAGAACATTAGTAACTAGAGAGCTGGGGAAGGGAGACAAAACTTGGGGAAATCAGGAAATGCTTCATATAGAAAGAAGGTGCCACTTGAGCTGAATCCTGAAGGAAACTAGGATTTTAAGAGGCAAAAGTCAAAAGGAAATGCATTCCTTGGGGGACAGATAGGAAAAAATAACAGAGACTGGATATTGAGTATTGCATGTTGTGAACAGCAAAGAGGCCAGTTTGAGTGGACTACAGAGTGTGGTGTAGAGGAATAATGTGTCAGTAAGACTGGAAAGGTAGGCAGGGGGCCAGGGTGGGAAGAGATTGAAATAAAAACAAAAGAGTTGTTTGTAGTTGATGCTAGACACAATAGGGAGCCACTCAGATTTATTGGGAGAGAGGGGAGTGGTCAGATCTGTGATACAGGAAAATCACCCTCACAGGGACTTGGAATGTAGATTAAAATTAGAAGACTGTTGAGGTCCCTACCTCACCCAAATAGACCAAATAAACCAAATAGAAGGCTGTAGCAGTAGTACAGGTGAAAAGTGAGGAGGGCCTGAACCAGAGTTCTAGCCTTGTGAGGAGGGGAGGGGAGGGAAGATATGGGAGAGATGTTGTGGAAATAGAAATGGCATGATTTGGCAACTGATTAAATATGTGATGATAATGAGAAAAGGCATGCTTAACAAATTCACAGAAGACCCAAAGCTGAAGAGCAAAATTCTCATGTTGATGACAGTCAGAACCCAAACATGTTCTTATAAGGGCTAGATCAATGGGCTGAATCTAATGAGATACAATTTAATAAGGATCAATATAAAACACTTTTTGTTGTTGTTGTAGTTGTTCAGTCATTTCTAACTCTTTGTGACCCTGTTTGAAGTTTTCTCGACCAGATACTAGAGTAGTTTGCCATTTACCTCTCCAGCTCATTTTACAGATGAGGAAACTGAAGCAAACAGGGGTAAGTGATTTACCCAAAGTCACAAAGTTAGTAAGTGTCTGAGGCTGGATTTAAACTCAGGTCTTCCTGACTGCAGACCTGGTGCTGTATACACTGTGCCATCTGTGTGGTTTGCCTTTGCTCATGAAGAGTCCCGTACCATCAGGGAGATGATGACATGACTTGCAATTGAATTGGATTTGAGTGAGGAAGAGCTATAGCAAGTCACCAGCCTCACTTTCTCCTCCAGAGCAATCTGGGTCCAGCGGCCAAATACCAACCAGGATGACTGGATATAGCCCAGGATGAAGTGGGAAACTTTGGCCCTTTTAGGCTAAGGTCTGTCTAGGTTCTCACTTTGAGGCAACGCCCGTTCAGTGAACAGGCCTCTGCTACCTATAAAATACTACATGGGTTTTTAAAAATTAATTGCACAAATACAGAATGGAGGTATTTCCATATTATTCCCTTGTTAGCAAGGCTTGTGTCTTCATTACTTCTGCATCTTTAGTGTTTAGTGTGCACACAGTGGCCACTTAATAAATGTTTATTGAATAGAATTGAATTATCTTCAGGAGACTCAAGTGAGAATTTTAAAAATCTAATTTAATTATGATAATTGAGTTTTTAAAATGTTTTATTGATGTCTTCTAATTTTACATTCTGAACATTTCTGGAAATCTCCACCCTCACCTGGCCTCCTCCTTTCCACTCTAGGAAATTAAACCCTTTTTTGTAACAAAAAAAAAAAAGCAACAATCAAGCAAAAACACTCAGTACAGTAACTGTGTCTGACAGTTCCTGATTGTAACAATCTATCACATTTCTATACTTGGAGAGAAGTGTGCTTCACCATCAGTTCTCTGGGATCATTACTGGGCTTTCAATTATTCAAATTTTAGTTTCCTCCTAGTGATTTAATTTATGGAATGGGAGTGTCACTGTGTAGATTGTTCTTTTGGTTCTGTTTATTTAACTTCTACATTAGTTACACTTAAAAAAGTTGAAGATAATAACTAGCGTTTATGTTGCACTTTAAGGCTTACACAGCACTTTGCAAACCTTAAAATGTTATATGTTGTTGTTCATTCATTTCAGTCATGTCCAACTCTTTGTGACCCCATTTGGGGTTTTCTTGGCAAAGATACTGGATTGGTTTGCCATTTCCTTCTCCAGATGAGGAACTGAGGCAAACAGGATTAAGTGACTTGCCCAGGGTCACACAGCTAGCAAGTGTCTGAGGCCAGATTTGAACTCATGGAAGATGAGTTTTCCTGAATCCAAGCGCAGTGCTCTATCCACTGCACCACCTAGCTGCCCCCAAATATTGTATAAACATTAGCTATTATTATTATTAATCTGTAATTTAAAAGTCAAATTTTTTATTTAAAATATACAGGATCAGAGCCTTTTCTTCACAATCAAGACTAATGACTCCAGGTAACAGCACACAAAAACATATTCTTTTCCCTTCAAGCTAAAAAAAGGAACAGCAAGATAGTATAGAATCTTAGGATCAATCAACCAACATCTTTTAAGAATTTCCTATGAACAAGCTACAGCTATAAGCACTGGGGATACAAAGAAATGGGATGGGAGCAGGGGGTTATAGCCAGCTCCTGATATCAAGGAGCTCACAGTCTGGTGAGGGAGAATCATAGAAAGATAATTGGAAGGGGCAGTAGAGATCATCTAATACAGAGCGGTCAAGCACAAGATCAGTGTGTAGCCACCTGTAACACACCCCAGTGCAGCCCTAACCACATTAAAATATAATTTGAAATTAGTTAACAAAATAAATGGAAAAAATCACATTAGAACGTGGATAATGTTAGTACACAGTTTTCTTTTTTACTTATTTTATTTTCCCCATTACATGTTAAAAAAATAAGTTTTTTTTTAAATTTTGAGGTTCAAATTTTCTCCTTCCCTCCTTTCCCCCCTCATTGAGAAAGCAAACAATTTGATATAGGTTATACATGTGTAGTAATGCAAAACATGTTTCCACATTAGTAGTGTTGTGAAAGAAAACAGACCCTCCCAAAAAAACCTCGAACAAACAATCACCACCAAAGAAAAATAAAGGAAGTTAAAAAACAAAAAGAAGTAAGCTTTAATTTACATTTAGACTCCATCATTTTTTTCCTCTGGAAGTGGCCTGTGCTGGACTCTGCTCCATTCTCACCCAGATGAGACAAATCTTTCCTGCTGATTTCTAAGTTGTCTTTGGCGTCTGTGGGCTAAGAGGTCTGATGCTGCCACTGCTACCAATGATTCAGTTATCCATGCTACTCCTCTCTAACCCTACTGTAACAGACCTTTCCTGCTGAACTTCTAAGTTGTCTTGGGCTAGAAAATTGTTTCACTCCATCTTTCTGTAGGTTCTACTGCTCAATAATTTGTTAAGAGTAATTATTTAAAGCATTTGGAGAGTTTCAGGGGAGAGCTCAGCTGAGTCCCTGCCTTTACTCCACTTTCTCGGCTCTGTCTCTCCTATTCTGTTTTTTAAGGTATTATTTTCTTCAGTATTTTTTTAATGTGTCTCCTTTACCAAGTTGTTGACTCTTTTTTTCATGATTTCCTTTCATCACTGCCATTTCATTTCCCATTTCCCCCTCTACTTCTTTTATTTTATTTTTAAAATCCTTTTTGAGCCATTCCAAGAATTCATTTTGGGCCCGAGACCAATTTACACTTTTCTTTGAGGCTTTGGATACAGCAGTTTTGACTTTGTTGTCTTCTTCTGAGTTTGTGTTTTGATCTTCCCTATCTCCATAGTAACTTTCTCTGGTCAGGATCTTTTTTTTGTTATTTGCTCATTTTTCCAGCCAATTTTTGACTTGTAACTTTATATTAAAGTTGAGTTCTGCTTCTGAGGTGGAGGGGGCACTGTCCAAAGCTTTAGGTTTTTTATGCAGCTGTTTTCAAAGCTAGTCCTCAGAGTCTGTAAGTTTTCAGTTTTCCCATAGTGGTATGATCTTAGGAGAAGTGTGTTTACTACTCTCCTGGCCTGTGCTCTGGTCTGTGAGCAACCACAAGCACTCCTTTCTGCCCTGAAGCTGTGACCAAGGTTTCCAAGATCCCCATTCCTCTATAGGCACAAGCTCTGGTATGCTAGTGCTCCTCCTCACCCTGGAACTGCAACCCAGATTCAAACATGAGCAATTCAACAGAGTCCTGCCCCCTGTCCCAGCAAAGAGACTCCTATAATCTCCTTCTGACCAGCTGTCTGACCCTTTTACTACCTGTGGGTTAAGAACTCTGGAAGCCACTGCTGCAGCTGATTCCTTGACCCCCAAGGCCTGCTCTTGGTTTTCTGGAGTTCTGCCTGCACTGGCATAGCCTATGTTGGATGGGGTTCCACTCTGACCCTGGTGCAATAGACTTTTCCTGCTGACCTTCTAAGTTGTTTGGGGTTGGAAAACTGTTTCACCCTGTCCTTTTGTGGGTTCTGCCACTCCAAAATTTTTTTTTGAGGCGTTATTTACAGCTACTTGGAGGAGAATTTGGGAGATCTCAGGTGAGTCCTTGCCTTTTCCCCACTATGCTAATACATGACTTGCTAGGTAAATATGTGACTTTGTGCTTTAGTGGCTTCATTTCTATTTGAGTTTGACATCACTGAATCCAAGCCCTTCATTTTACAGAGTAACATGTTAATAATTTGTTTAGTTTGACACAGGATCGGAGTTTTCTGTCCAAATGTCTGAATCCCACTCTGCCATTACCAAGTCTTTCTACCTTTATAGACAATTTCCCATACTAGGAATATATCCCCCTTTACCTTCACTTCTTAGAATTCCTCGCTTCCTTTTATATGCTCAGTTCAAACAACTTCTTCTACATGAGATTTTTCTGATCCCTCCCATGCTTCCACTTCCAAAAGTACCTTGTATTTCATATATATAATATATACACACATATGCATATATACATATGCACATACACATATACCTATACATACACACATACACACACATATATGTGTATACATAGGAGGAGGAAATACCCAGTTGCTATATATATATGCTTATAGCATGAATATATATGAACATTTCATATATGTGACATACTATATATCTTATACTATATATATAGTTATTTAGTCATTTCCAATCATCCCTGACTCTTCATGACTTCTTTTAGAAATTTTCTTGGCAAAGATACTGGAGTGATTTGCCATTTCCTTCTCCAGCTTATTTTACAGATAAGGAAACTAAGGCAAGAAAGGTTAAGTGATTTTGTCTAGGGTTACACAACTAGTCTGTTTGGATTTGAACCCAGGTCTTTCTGACTCCAGGCCCAGCATTCTATCTACTGTGCCACTTAGCTGCCCTTCCACTATGCACACACACACACACACATCTACATATATGTGTATGTATGTATACATATATATTATATCATATATGTTTGTGTGAGAGTATGTGTGTATGATACACTAAATGAGCTCTAGGATCACTTCCAGCTCCAAAATTCTGGTGTCAAGTTTCTGTTAAAATAAAAATTCTGGGACACAATTAATTAACCTTTTTAATTATTGACACAGGTTTTGATCGGTTCAATTTGTGAAGAGAGCATGAGGGAACTGGGTCTCTGGTAGATAAGAAGAATTGCAATTGAGTGAGAAAAACAGTACAGGAAGGGAAAATTGAAAACTTTAGAGACAAAGTTCACTTAATTTACCTTTTTGTTGAGGCATAGTTTTCTACCCTTCTAATATGCATATGCATATATACATACATGCATATATAAGCACACATAGGTATATGTATGTGTATGACATACCCATCGTATGTACTTTTCTGTATATATATTATATTTTCTTTTTCTCTAATAGAACATAAGCTTCTTAAGGGTGAGAATTTCCTCATTTTCATCTTTATGTCACCAGCACCTAGAACAGTGTCTGGCCCAGAGTAGGTACTTGGTAATTTCTTCTTGATTGATTTCCTATGAGATGAGAATTTCTCGAAGCTGGCTGTTCTGTTCTGAGAGGCTTTGAAGACTAGGGGCTAAATATGGAAGAAAAAGTATAAACATTGCTATCTGATTTTTATGTATTCCCTCTGATTATCAAATTTCCCTGCCTTCAGGTAGAAATATTTCTTTGAAGCCTCAAAGGAAAATATTAGGTGGAGTTGTTTTTTGTTTTTTTTTTTATTTAAACTTTTGACAAATGCAGTACATTAAGTACAGGGCCAAGCTCTTGGCTCTATCCAAGCTTGCTGCTCCAGCCTGCTCCCTGCCTGCTCCTGTCTGTAAGCCAATGTGTGCATAATCTGCCCTGCATGCATGACTTGGTCTCCTTCCTCCCCTCCACTGACCCATGTCCCTCTCCCTCTTCAAATTCTATGTAACACTCACCTCTCCCTCTAAGCCTTCCCTAATTAATACTAGGCAGGTACAATCAGCCTATAAACTGCATGCCCTCAGTCCTTATGTCATTTTCATAGATGTTTGGGTGCCTCTTTCATTTGTGATATTCTTCACTGCTCTGTTGGATTTTAACCTCTTTAGAGGTAGGGATCATGGCTTCTCCTCCTCCTGGATTTCCTCACAGTACTTTATCAGCAGTGGGCACTCAATACATGTTGTTCAATGAAAGACAGAACGTGGATTCCTAATGGTGAGGATCTGAGAAGCCAAGAGAAGACATAGGTGCAGACAGAAGGGGGAAAAACTAACTAAGCCTCAGCAAAATGGTGAATTAGGTGAACTTTGTTAAAAGTTTCCAAATTTCCCTATACTCTTTTCCTCATTCAGTAGCAACTCTTCTCACCACCAGAGGCCCAGTTCCTTCATACTCTCTTCACATATCCACATCATCAAAACTTAGGTGACAATAACTAACAAAGCTTAATTAATTGTGCCCCATCTCCCAGAATTTTTACTTTAACGGAAACTTGACACCAGGATTTGGAGCTAGAAGTGATCTTAGAAGTTGCTGAGTTTACCTCATAGAGTCATAGTTAAAAGTATCTCATTTGACTCTAGTACCTTTAGTGGATGAAAACACTTTCAATTGAATTAACCTTAATTGAAAGCACTTTTTAATTGAATAAAATTTAATTGAAGCAGAAATGAGTGTGAACAGGACTTCTATAACTCTTCAGTCTAAGTTACATTTAAAAACTGGGTGAAGTCTATATTTTGCATAAAAGAGAGAAACTCTTTCAGCCTGGGAGAAGATAATATGAATGGCTGAGAGGTTGGAGCAAGAGGCCTGAGATGTAGCTTGTTGGAAGGGAAGTTTTGAGGAAAGTACTTGGCTCTCTCTGCACTGCAGTGAGAAAGACCCAGGCTGAGGAAAGTCCCAAAAAGTTGTCTCTTCAACTTCCCCTCCTGAGGCCTGCTTATCCTCAGACACTGTAAGAGAATCTGCAGTTACTCAAATGTTTCCAGTAAACAGAATTTTGCCTTGACAACGAAGAGATGTTGTTTGTTTTTCAGTCGTGTCCGACTCTTTGTGACCCCTATTCTTGGCAAAGATCCTTGAGTGATTTGCCATTTGCTTCTCCAGCTCATTTTACAGATGAGGAAACTGAGGCAAATGGGTTAAGTGACTGGCCCAAGGCTACACATCTAGTGAGTGTCTGAAGCTGGATTTGAGCTTGGGTCTTCTTGACTCCAGGCTTGGCGTGCTATCCACTGCATTACCTAGCTGCCAACAAAGAGGTAGCAAGGATTAACTGAAGAGAAATATAAATGTGAAGTTAGGGAGAGGAACCCAGTCTCAGTCTAGGCGATAGGAATTTTTCCCAATTGGAGCCCCAGACTGAATGTGTGACTGAATGGATCGATATGCTTGTGGGAGAGGTATTTTGTGTGACCTGGAAGCCTAGAAATCAGACTACACAGGTAGCCTTCCTTTCCATTCATTCATAAGGTCAGCCCAGTGCTGATTTAAATCCTCTCTTTCCTCTGCCTTAAATTCAGTGTAGTTCCTGGTTAATGAAAGTAAGTTCCAGATTGCATTTTGGAGAACATACGGAGGAATGGGGAGCTTTTTCGGTGTTATTTCCTATATCGTAGGCTTCTGCTTTCCTCATGTATCTCTAAAGACTTGCGTGAAATAACAAAGAGCAAAATGAGCAGAACCAAGAGCATATCGTATACAGTAACAGCAATGTTTTAAGAATAACTTTGAATCCTGCTTCTGATGGTTACTTCTTGGGGCAGCTAGGTGGCGCAGTGGACAGAGCTTCAGCCTTGGCGTCAGGAGGACCTGAGTCCAAATGCGGCTTCAGACATTTGGCACTAGCTGTCTGACCCTGGGCAAGTCACTTAACCCCGATTGCCTGACCAAAAAAAAAACCAAACAAACTTTGAACAAACAAGTCATTTTGACTATTACAAACACCCATATTAACTATAAAGGTCATATGAAGAAAGATCCTAACTGCATCCAGAGAAAGAACTGATAAATAGAAGAATGTATAGAATAATTTTACATATATATATGTACATATACAAATATGTATATATGTATATATAAATATACACATATACATGTACCTATTTGTATCCAATGGTATCCATCTCTAGGGTGGGGAGAAGGGAAGGGGAAAAAAGGGGGGAAAAAGAACTTTACGTGATTATTATATATTTAAAAGGGATAGCAAATTGTACACAATAGATTTGGAGTTTCATGTACAATCATCTTTTTTTATTATACCATGTTATGGAATTGCTTGTTTTATTCCATAAATTCAAAATAAAATAAGTAAAACATTTAAAAAAAATAAACCAACACTTAAAACTTCTAGAAATGAAGACAGAATAGCAAATCGTGTCAGTCATACTTCTTTAGGACTAGTGTGACATTGATCATCCTGGATTCCTAATGCCTTGCACCAATTTTACTAAGTTTGCTATTACCTCTGAATTTCTTGTCTCAAAATAGCCTAGAGAGAAAAGGAGGTGCCAGGGGAAAAAATTGGACAGATAAGTGAACTATCTGCATTATTCAGAGAAAAATAAACACCATTGTTCCCATATAAGTCTTTCTATTACAATAAAAACTTCTAAAGCGTTGAGATTGTTTCCTTCATCTTTTTAACCAACTTCCATCCACCGACCCTCAACAAACTGCACCGCCCACCTGACACAGTACCTTGCAATTTGAGATATTTGTTGATGAATAATTAATACTTGTTGCTCAGTGGCTTTCTATTATCTCCGGGATAAAATTAGATAATTGAGGAGGATTACTTGGTCTCTATAATGAGACTGTGTGGGGAAGTAGATTTAGAGGTGTCTCAGAGTAAAGAAGACTGAGGCTCGTCTCACCTGTGACATACACTGGCTCTAGGACCCTGGATAAGTTAATTAAACTATCCCTGTCTTATGTAACTCTCAGATACTCAAAGTTAAAGTATTATAGGCATTCTACATTGGCAGAAGGAGTTTCTACCCGGCATTCTTCATACTAGTGAACTCATAATTCCAGACAAAGAAAAGCAAAATAGTACAGATGTCTAAAATGATTGGATTTATTAGATTATAAAACCATTGGTCTCTGTCAGTGGAGGCATCACCAATGTGTCAATGTATCAGAGTACTTTTCTGACAGACAATAAGAGTTCTCATTCTGTGAAATTCCTTAAAACACACTTAAATTTTGGGGGGGGTTTTGGGGTTTTTTTTGGCTTTCATCAAATGAATATAGTCAATTTGCAAAAAGAGATTATTAATCATTATAGAATATTCTGATAGCCTTTATGTAAACTCTATGGAAGTTCCTAGTTAAAAAAAATTTTTTTGAAAAGTGAAATATATCTCTCTTTATTCAGATAAACTATATTTGGTCAAATTTATTACTCATTTTCTGTATCACTATCCTTTGATCTTAAACCATGTTTAAATAAGGCCAGATACATGTCCTCCAATGCACTACTCACATCAACACTGTCATTCATTCATTCATTCTGTTGAATTATAAGGCTCCCTTTGCGCTCTGTAAGTTAACAATAGCACAGCTAAAGCTCTATTTTACAGTGACCGGGACTAGCTATCTTGACAACATCCAATCTGCCCCATTTATCTGATGGATCTACACTGATAAAACCTGTCTCTCCGGGAAGCAGGTTGTCAGATTTTGTACTCGGGGATTTTGTACTGGGGGGATTTTGTACTAGATATTAAACTGTGTGGTAATTGTTGTAGAGTTAAAAAAAAAAAAACAATGAAATCAGGTTGTCATGTCACTCTCTAAGTAAGGATGATGTTTGCTGCTGGTGATAAAAGCAGTGGGGGAGGGGGAGAATACCTTGGTGTATTTTATTTATTGAATAAATATTCTAACTTGATGTCAGTGAGAATTGTGATTTATTAAATATAGGAATTCCAGAGCTATACACAAAAGAGAGTGCTGGCTGGAAATTACTCCTCCAGGCTATGCTTCTTAGATGTATAGGATGGTAAATTACGATGTATTTGTCAGTTAAATTATTCCTGTATTATAGATTCTAGTGTATTTAGTATAATACCTATTAGAAATTGACTCATACCTAAAGAATATTATAAAACAGTCTCCAAAGGCCAGGGAACAGTATTGTTTGTGGTTGGGTCCATTTTTTTGTTTGTTTCAGTTTTTTGGTTATTTTCCATTTTGACTGGGGAGTAAATGGCAGTAGCATTTTCATTGTAAGAATAAGTCAACATAACTCATTCTTTTCTTGTAATTTAGGACAAGGAGCTCAGAGTTCAGCTTCTATTTTTCTGTGTTCATCTAGTTGTCCAAAACGTTATCTCAATAACATTGATATTTATGGAAATATGATGCCCCCAGCTTATCCAAAGAAAAATGATAGACAGTGATTCATTGGGTTTGGCAAACTTTCTAATCACATTCCAACAGAAAGATTGTAGCCTGAAAATTAATAATCTGCTACAACATTGCTATTGTCCTGGACTTCCTGAATGTTCCAGGATGGTACTTACAGAGGAGAATTTTTAAACTATTGTAGAATCCCACTATAACAATATTCAACACAAAACTGGATATGTGGTAGATCATATAGCATAAAACATACTCATTGCAAAACTGACCAAGAGCCAGAACTAGGTTGTTGCTTCAGAAGGATCTGGGACAATGTTCCTATAATGTACCCAGAGCAAAGATCCCAAAAAGCCAAAAGGCCAATGTTGGGGAGGCTCTTTAGGAGGTCAAAGTTGGGGATAGGAAGGAGTTCACCTTGGATACAGTCACTCAAAGGAAGGTGCCCACCTTCTGGCCATTTTCTAATAGAACTATTATAAAATATTGCCTAAAAGACAATTTTATGGAGAACTCACACAAGGCAAGTGCTCACACAGAGGTCAGAAAAAGTGATACAAGGATGCTCTAAAAGTCTCTCTAAAGAACTTTGGAGTCAATTGTGAGACATGAGACACACTGGCATAGGACATCCCAGCATGGTGTGCCCACATCAAAGAAGTCGTTGTGCTCTTTGAGCAAGGCTGAATTGCAGTAGCTCAAAAGAAATTTGAGATGTGCAAATTTAGAGATGTCTCCACTCCAAACATGTATATGGACTATTTGTGCCCAACCTGTGGTAGAACCTTCCAAGCTCATATTGGTCTGATCAGCCACAGTCAGACACACTGGACATTGACCTAACGTTGTGATGTCATTTTGGTCCTCTTTGAGCATGAATGACAGCAAATAATTGAACTATTTTTTTCTTCTTAATTACATTGTACATTGCTGAAGCAACTTTAAGTGTTGTCAATCATCGAAATCTTGACACCATAGGACAAAGCCCTGGTCTCTCTGCCCTCATTATGGCTCTGTCTGGCAGAATATAGTTAGCCCATAACATGACCAGAAACCTGGTCATATACTGCTAGCAGTATTAGGGGTCTTGTGCTTTATCTAAAAAATAAGTAATTTTATTAACATATCTTCTCAGTGTAAAAAGTCAAAAGCCTAAACTAGCATCAGTCCTAAAGGAAAGGAAACTAGAAGCATGGCACTAGTTTTAGTCCTAAAGGAAAGGAAACTAGAAACATGGCACTAGTTTTACCCCTTTTCATTAGTCCCACAGAGTATTTTTTAAAAATATATTTAAGACCCTTTCTCTGAGCTTCTAAATCTCCATGATGTCCCCTTTCCTTATTATTTCCTGTCAGGCACAATCATTGCTCTGCCGTGTTCTTTGTCAAAAGGAATATTTTTCTCTGAAAAAAAAATAAACAGGTAACATGAACCAGCTCTGCATCTACCTCAAATATGACATGGTTTCCTGCCAGGAAGGCCTCCCTCTTCTCTTTGAGTTACTTGATGAGTCTGTGGATGTGTTCCCTTTATGGGGCTAGATCATGTCAAGGGAGGAAATATATACATGGTTTTTTTTTAAATGGAAAAAAATTCAGGTCATAATGAGTAGACTTCTACTCTTGGCCTATTACGATTCGTATTACAAAGGCTGACAATCTTTTTAGTTTACCCTCATAAGCAAATCCTACAGCCTAAGTGGATTACCATAGAAAAATCCTCAATACATTTTCCCCCATATTAAATTGCATAGTCTTAAGTAGGTTAGGAAATGGTAATAGCCCTATCAGTTTGATGTCATTTTCAAATAGTATTTTAAATTTACATATAAATGCAATTAGTTATAGATTTCTTTAAATCTCACTATAAGCTTAAAAAATACAGAGCCATCAGAGAAACAGAAAAGGATTTCAATTAGATGTACCCCAAACTACTTCATTTTGGCTCTTCTTTTAACATACCCTACAGAGGTGCTTCCAAACATCTTCCTTTTTCCTCAAACCTGAAAACACTACCTGCTTCCCACTCCCTTTAGGCAGAAGACTTCGCTCCCTACCTTGCTGAGAAAATTGACTCCATATGTGAAGGTTTTTCTTCTTCAGTACTCAACTTTTTTCATACCTCTTCCACGTCCTTCCTCTGATTTTTTTGCCACGGCCAACCCATTTGCTTATTTATTTGATCTTGTCCCCTATCTCATCTTGCCTCTCTTTTGTCTTCTGTCCCTCCTTATTTATTGACTCCTTGCTAAATATGTCCCAGTCTCCCCCATCCTAAAACAAACAAATCAAAAATGTTCACTTGACCCTGTCATCTTCTCAGTCTCCTGAAGGATGACAGGGTCATCATTCACCACTTTCATAGCCAGACTTCTAGGAGCCATTTTTATTTGCTGCATTTATGTCCTAACTTTCCACTTACTTCTTAGTCACTTGCAATTTAGCTTTCAACTTCAACATTCTCTGAAAGTTTATAAAAATCTCTCAGTTGCTAAATCCAGTGGACTTTTCTAAGTCTAAGAAAAAACTCATTCAGTATTATTAAGTATTACTCCTTTTAACAAACTCTTCATCTTTGTGTTTTTCACACTCTACATTCCATCTCCTGTGTCCATAGGCTGTCCCCCATTACTGTAATGCACTCCTCACATCTGCATTTTAAAACTCTGGGCCCAGCCCACATGAAACCTTAGATGAATTCCATAGATGCTACTCTCTCCCTTTTGCCAAAAATTACCTTGAATTTATTTTGTATATATTTTAAATGTGTGCTTACACATATTTATTCACCCAATAGAAGATAAGCTTCTAGAGGGCAGGGACAGTTTCTAATGCCTGGTATAGATCAGGTGCTTAACAAAGATTTGTTTATTGATTGTTGATTCTCAAACTCTATGCATCTTTTGACAGTCAACTACTGGATATTCTCTCTTCACTGAACTTTTATGTACTATTCTTTCTTTGTTTTCTTGCTACTTGTCTGATTTATTCCTTCTCGGTCTCCATTGATGGAGCATCTATATCCCTCCCTATCACTATAGGTAACCTTCAAGCCTTGTCCAGTAATCTCTTCTCTTCCTTTCTTCTTGGTAATAATGTAATACCCCTTGTACTTGTTCCCTTCTCCCCACTTGTAAAGATATTACGGTACTTAGGAACTCCTAACTTTTAACCCATACTATTGCAATAACCTCCCAACTGATCTTCCTATTTGTCTAATTCCTTTCTAACCCATCCAAATTCATCTTTTAAGGCAGTGGTGTCAAACTCAAATAGAAACAGGAGCCGCTAAACTATACATAAGAATCCTTGAGGACCATATATTGGCTTAGAAAACCACCCATGTTTATATTTCTTTTTTTAATTAATATGTCAAAACATTAGTCAGAAACCACTTGTTAATCTGGGAGCATTGTGGATCACGTGTTTGACACCTTGTTTAAAGGTACAGACCTTACTCTGTCTCTTCCCTGCTAAAAAAAAAAAAATCAGAGACTTTCAAATATCTCCAGTATAAAGTACAAAAACCCCAGACTGGTGTTCAAAGCCCTCTGCAGTCTGACTCTCATTTACCTTTCCATACATATGCCATATTATTTCTCCCCCTGAACTCTATGTAACAGGTATAACAAGGTTTTTGGCGCTCCCCAAATTTGGCATTCTGTTTCCTGTGTCCGTGTCTTTCTAGAGACGCTGTCCCATGCCTGTGAGGTTCACCATTGACTCTTAGAACACTTAGCTTCTTTTAAGGCTCAGTTCAACTGCTGCTTCCCACACTGAGTCTCTCTGGGTTATTCCGGCTGTAGGTTGTCTCTCCCCACTTCAAGCTGCATCGAATCTCCTCTTTGGCTACACATTTATATCCCCCATTTGAGTATAAAAGGCACATATGGCTTTTTGGTTTTTTCCACTTTTTTTGACAGAGTCTAGCACAGTGCCTTTCATTTGAATTGAAATCCAAGAGGAAGATGGAAAAAATAATTGTTAATAATAACAGAAATTTAACAGCTGACTTTTTGTCAGCTTTAGAGTTTAAAAAAAATTTGTATGCTTTGTTTCCTTTGGTTCTCTAAATGACCCTGTAAGGTAGATCCTAAACGTATCATCATCATCTCCATTTTCTAGATGAGGAAACTGAGGTTAAGTGACTTGTCCATAGTCATATGACATGAAAGTGTCTGATGTGGGAATTGGGCCCAGGCTTTCCTGATTCCAGACACTATACCACACTGCCTCAGATACTCTAGATACTATACCACACAACACTCATTGTGGTTGAGATCATTCCTACACCATTGAACTATAGCACCTTGAAAAGTTTTTGCAAAACATATTTCTTAATAAACCACCAGGCTTGAATAGATACTATCATATTCCCCAGATAAGTTAGAAATATCACACTTCCTTTTGTCTGTTTCACAACAGCTTAAACAATTGTATGAAGTCGTTTTGCTAGTCTGAGGCAGATGGAGCCTCAACACTAGACTTTTTACCTAATCAAAATGCACATTATTGCCATATACATACTACCTTTTTGAATTGTGGTTATAATATCCTAGCAAATTCATCTTTATTAAGCATACGATTGTATTATGAGGACTATTTCTTAAAGGAGTATTGTCAGCATTTTTAAAAACATCAAATGGTCACAGGCAGCTGTTGCTTTTTGAGAAGTGTTAGGGATTCAGGAATAGGAGGCTTTGGAAACCTCTGTCAGCAAGTACTAGAGAACATAACATTCATGAGAGCACAGGGTCAAAGATTTAGAGCTAAAAGCTAACCAGGTAAATCCCCTGATTATATAGATGATGAGACTGAGGTCTAGATAGCTCTGACTCTTTGCAACTCCATTCGGGGTTTTCTTGGCAGAGATACTAGAACAGTTTTCCCCCTGTCCAGCTCATTTTACAGATGAGGAAACTGAGGCAAACGAAGTTAAGTGACTTGCCCGGGGTCACAGAGCTGGTGTCTGGGGCCAGATTTGAACTCAGGAAGATGAGTCTTCCTTATTCCAGGCCTGGCATTCTATCTACTATGTCACCTACCTGCCCACATATTCTTTACTTATACTTAAAATGAGTATTATGAAGCTAGAAGGGGCCTTCAAGATCATGTAAGTCAATAGCTTCATTTTATCGGTGAGAAAACTGAAGCAGATAGAGATGAGGTGACTTGTCTGAGATCACGTAGCTGATTGTAGCAAAACTAGGAATAAAATATCAGTTTCCTGGCTTCTAGTCCGGGGCTATCTTTATAACAAACTTTTTTTTCCTGCCTTGTAAAGCTATTAGCATGGGACTTTTAAACATATTCAGTTATTTATCTAACATCTATTAAACACTTATTTGTGCTGAGGACTGTACCCTCTCAGCCATGCTTTTGACTCTCCAGACTTGCCATCATGTCCCCACATGGATAAGTACCTTCCTTCCCAACTTTTCAGCTCCCTTTTGTGCATTGTCTCCCTCTATTAGAATATAAGCTCTCCAAGGGCAAGGACTCGCTTTCTTTTTGCTGCTATCTGTATACCTAGCACTTGGCACAGTGCCTGGAACATAGTAAGTGCTTAATAAGTGCTCATTGACTGCTAACTGCTAGAGTGTCAGAATCAATCAGTCAGCAGATGTTTATTCAGTTTTTACTATCAGTTTCAGGCACTATACCAAGTGCTGGGGAATAAAAGGAAGGCAAAAGTAGTCCCTAACCTCAGGAACTTACAGCTTGCTTGTTGAACGAGATAGCTAAAACACTTAGGTAAGACATATTCTCTACTCTCATGGAATTTGCAATAGTAGGAAAATCTGGCCCATCTACAAATAGCTACAATATATAATATTACATGATAAGGACACTGCAAAGTTCCAAAACAAGGTCATAATTACTAAAAACAAACAAACAAATCATGGCAGAAGTTATATCTAAATTAGGCTTAAAAAGATGGGTAGTAATGTAACAGAAGACAAGGAAGGAAAACATTCCAGGCATCGGGAACAGCATAAACAAAGATGCAAAGGCAGGAAACCATAGGATGTTTTCTAGAAATAAATAGGATTCCAAGGGGCAGTCAGGTGGTGCAGTGGATAGAGCACAGGCCCTGGAATCAGGAGGACCTGAGTTCAAATCTGGCCTCAGTTACATAACACTTACTAGCTGTGTGACCCTGGGCAGGTCACTTAACCCCATTGCCTAACAAAAACAAACAAACAAATAAAAAACCCAAAAAAGAAATAAATAGGATTCCAGTTTTGCTGGAACACTATGTGGAGGAGAGTGATATTGTGAGAATGGTTTCCACTATTAGTACTCTGTAGGCATATAGACAGTACAGAAATTATGTAGCCAAATAAATAATATTCCTCAATTAAAGAATCTTAGCTGACACATATGCTTTAAAAACTTTAGCTGAGGCTATACAGCCCTCACAATGGGCTATAAGGCCTAGGTTTTTTGAGGTCAAGAGATCATAGCTATTAGAATACAAGTTCAATTTCAGTAGGAAATATTTGGGGGGGGTGTGCATGACAGCAAGAGACAGAGACAGAGACAGAGAGACAGAGAAAGAAGTTAAACCAGTGTCTGACAGTACAAAATCAAAACCCATCCTGCACTCCAGAATTCATTAGTGCTTATGTTTGTTGTTTCAAAGGGAATGGGTAATGAACAAGGATGGCAAAAAAAAAATGATGCTAATAACAGACACTCAATCATGGAAAAACATTGGTTGTTTCAAATATTTTAATGTTGGAATTTAATGCACTATGTACTGAAACAGTTTAAGAAAAGTATCAAACTTTTAAAATTGTGTAAGTTAAGAAATAAAATAATAGTTGCCACTTTGGGAAATGACACTATGACAGAATAAGATATGAAAACTAATACTAGATTGAGGAGAAAACATCATATCAAGAGGTCACATGCTCTGCTGTACCCATGAGGGCAGAATATAGACCAAGTTGCTGGTAGTTTAAGTGATCTGGGAGGAATACTTCATTGAGCAGAATATTACACCCTCCTCATTTTTCTCATCAAATGTTAAGGGCCTGTAACTGCATATGGTGCTTTACTGATTTAATCAAGCAAAATTATGCATCCTTGTCCTCAAGGGGTTTATAATCAAAGATAGCTACCCCCTTCCAGGAAGTAAAAATGTCCATTAAGCTAGGCTTTAATTAATTCAATTTAATTTATTATTTATTTATTATTAATTTAATTGATTTAATTAATCAATCATCAATCATTTGTTGAGCACCCCATATCTGCCAGGCAGTCTTGTAGCATGCAACAGAACCTTCATTCAAGGAGCTTAAATTCAAGGTATGTATCAGAGTATATAGATAGATAGATAGATGGATAGATAAAGATATATACATATATACATATACATACATAGATATAGATATACAAATTAATTCAAGATAATATTTGTGGAAGAGCCATTCAAAAGACAGTGTTCATGAAAAACCTCATGTAGGATATGTAGTAATCCAAGTAACAGGGAATGAGGGCCTGAACTATAGTGACAGTTGTTTGAGTAGAGAGTAGAGAGAAGGGAGTAAGATGTGAGATATGTAGTTGAAGTAGAATCAATAATACACGATCTGAGCTTTGAAGGAAACTAGGTATTCTAAGAGGCAGAAGCAGTGAGAGAGGAGATGAATTATCTTGCATGAGGAACAGCAAAAAGGCCAATGCAGCTGGACCTAAGAGTTCATGGTGGGAAATAATATACAATAAACGTGGAAAGATGCATTGGAGCCCTATTGTGAAGGGAATAAAACGTCAAACAGAGGAGTTTGAATATGATCATAGAGGAAACAATATAGTGGGCTACTGGAGTTTGTTGTGCAAAGGGCCACTGGAGTGACATGGTAAAATTCATGTTTTTGGAATATCACTTTGGCATCTATATGGAAGATGGATTGAAGAGAGGAGAGACTGAAGATAAGCAAATCAATTAATGGGCCATTGTAGTAATCCAGGTGAGAGGGGATGAGGGTTGTTTGAGTAGAGAGAAGAGGGTCAGATTGATATGTGTTAGAGAGGTAGTGAGGGTGAGTGAGGAATCTGAGGAGAACTCTCAGGTTGCAAACCTACATGGCTAGAAGGATTGTTGATTACTTCCCCAGAAATTGGGAAGTTCAAGATACGGGTGGATTGGGGGTGGGGGTGGAAAACAAGTGATGTTTTAGAGTATGGTGTCACAAAATTTTTATAAACTAATTGATTTGTAAGTAACATAATACCAGTTTCCCTTATTTCAAGTTGGATTTAAAGTAGGTTTTTTTTTTCTCATATATTGGTAGCTTTGTTTCCCTGAAATTATTTCTATTCTCTTCTATGGACCATAGTTGTTTTTACCATTGCTGGTAATTTCCCATTTATCAGATTACTACCACCAGAATACTACTCCCTTCTTTTATCTAGACATTCACTGTGTCTGTTAGAGATGAATTGCAAATGGATACCAATGTCTCACAGGCCACATTTTGCGGTCTGAAAATCCAAATACAGTGGTAGATAGTTTTATAAATGAATTAGTGCCTTTGCTATCAAATCTGAAAATTCTATAATATAGATATGTTTAGTTCTGTATCCCAAAGAGATCAAAAAAGGAAAAGGACCTGTTTGTACAAAAATATTTATCGCAGCTCTTTTAGCAGTGACAAAGAATTGGAAATTGAGGGGATGCCCATCAATTGGGGAATGGTTGAACAGGTTGTAGTATATGGTCATGGAATATTATCATTCTATAAGAAATGATGAACAGGATGTTTTCAGAAAAGCCTGGGAAGACTTACATGACTGATGCAAAATGAAGTGAACAGAACCAGGAGAACATTGTACACAATACAAAGATATTGTACAAAGATCAACTGTGAATGACTTAGCTACTCTCAGCAATACAATGATCCAAGACAATCCCAAAGGACTTATGATGAAAAATGCTATCCACCTCCAGAGAGCTGAATACAGTTCTGAATTTGGTCTGAATATAGACTAAAACATACTATTTTTCGTTTTCTTTCTTTTTGAGGGGGTTTGAGTTTACTTCCACAAATGTCTAATATGGAAATATGTTCTAAATTTTTGTACATGCATAACCTACATCAGATTGCTTACCATCTCAGGAAAGGAGGAAGGGAAAGGGAGGGGGTCGAATTTGGAACTTGAAAGTCAAAAAGAATATTTAAAATTGTTTTTACATGCAGTTGGGGAAAAAATAAAATATTATTTTAAAATATATGAGTTCCATTTAAAAGGAGGGATACCTGCACCAATGTTCAATAGTTTCAATAGAGAATTTTATTTGAACCTCTAGGATCTTATTCCTGATGATGGAAATATGGAGATCTCAGATACCCAAAACATTTTAATTTTTTCCAAGATGGTACTCTGGCTTCCTCTGACTACAATTCATTCAGGCAATGTGCCATGTGATCCACTAATGTGAGGCATATGAATGCTAAGAATGTGGTATAGAACAGGTATACATCTTTCTAAGGCTAGTAAATCTTATTTCACATATATATATATACATATACACATACATACATATACATATATATACACATATAATGAGTGGAATTGTAGTACTGCACATTTCATTATCCTGTTTGGTATTCAAGAGGGGATTTTAGGGTTGGATGTGGCAATCAGGGCCAGGGCATGTGAGTTCAGAAAGTTAACGTTATTGGAGATCTACTTATATGCTCTGGGTATTGCATTGTAATCAATTTCAGTTGGCTTCTAGTCACAGCACGTACATTAGGTTGTAAGCAGATGTAAAAGATAACTGCAGACACAGAACATGCAAGAAGGTAAAGGCATAACTGACTGATAAGATAAATCAGCCTTGTTATTTGTATATACATTACTGGGTGGTTTCTCATATGCAAGAAGAAGAAAAAAGGATCATTAAAGTAAGTTCGTATCATTGCGATTTTGTTCTGTCATTTACACCTGACAAAAGATTAGATGAAGTCTACTCAGCCACCAGGGACAACCATGAGGCAAACTTTCCTAGGTGGAAACAACCTGACAGAGATATATGCCCTAAACATAAAGCAGTCTATTGAACAGTAGCTCTAAATAATTGGTTACTCTACCCACCTATTTTCTATACACTAGCTTTACAGTGCCCCATCATGATTTCTTAATAAGAAAACATGTCTTCCTCCATCTATCTCCCTATTGGGACCAAATCAGCCATTATATGACCTTTTTGCTCATATATAATGCCCTGTATAGTGGATAGGTGGGTTTGTAAAGGTGAGCTTGACTGTAATTGATTTCCCTTTGTCCCAGATCACTGACACTCATTTCAGACAGGAGGAAAAGGAATTCCTTTGCAAATGTTCTCCATTTTCAGTTCTCTGTTCTTGGCCAAATCTGTAGGCAGATTTGTTCTATCATGCTATCAAAATTTTGACAAGATTCTGTGGTATCATTTTCATCGATGAGGACGCAAGGATGGTGTAGGGCAATACTACTGTCACCAGACAATGGATCATCTCAAAAAAAAAACACCCCAAGTAAACCTGAATTCTAAAATCAAAACCTACCAAAGTTTCCTCTCTGTCTTTAAAGGAAATAATATTTAAGGCAAAGTTACAAATTAAAGACCATTCTCTAGTCATATCTTCTCCAAGCAGTTATTTTTGAACCTTTATTTCTATTAGAGTTCCTTTTATTAGATTTCAATTCCATTTAACAAACATTTTTCGTGCGTCCTATTTTGTCCTGGGGGGATATAAAGGCAAAACTAAAATAGTCTTTGCTCTCAAAAAGCTTACATTATACTGAATTGGTCATCTAGATTTGGTCCATTGTTCTAGCCTTTTGCATATTTTAGGATAAAAATTTTGGGATAAAAATATTTTAGCTATTGCTTGCAGTTTTATGTGACCAGCAAATTTGACATTTCATTCAATTCAGCAAGCATTTATTAAACATCTACTACGTGTTTCTTATGCTAGATACAGGAGATACAAAGACAAAAAAAGCAACAGGCCAACTAGACTTCCATCAAGGCCATTGATAAAAAAAAATGTTGATTATCATTCTGTCAAAAAGAGATTCCTGGGGCAATTAGAAACCTCCCATCAGATTACCAGGGAACCATTAGTTATGACTCTTTGAGTCTGATAATTCAACTAACTCAGAATGCCCTTAATTATGCTATCACTTTTAGCCTATATCATTCTATTTTGTCCACAAAGTTATTTGTCAAAGCCAGCTCTGTCACTTACAATTCTATAACTTTGGGCAAGCCTCTCAAATTCTGTTTCTTTACCTACCACATGAGAGAATTTTTGTTGTTCAATTGTTTTTCAGTCGTGCCCAACTCTTCATGCCCCTCTATGGACTTTTCTTGGCAAAGATAGTGAAGTGGCTTGGTATTTCCTTCTCCAGCTCATTTTACATATGAGGAAACTGAGGCAAACAGGGTTAAATGATTTACCCAGAGTCACACAGCTAGTAAGTATCCGAGGCTAGATTTGAACTCAGGAAGATGAGTCTTTCAGATTCCAGGGGTTTAGACCAGGTGAAATATTAGGTCGTTTACAGCTCTATGAATTACGTGACTCTATTACTTGAAAACAACAGCTCTGCACCCTAGCTTATTGAGAACAGGGACTGTCTCATTTTTCCTATTTGTATCCTCAGTGCTTAGCACAGAACTTGGCCTATAGTAATTATTTAATCAAAGGTATTTTATCTATTCATTCCAATCTGTAACAAATGGGTAATAACATTAAATTTCATGCAGGACTGTTGTGAAACTTGAATGGGATAATGCATGTAAAGTATGTTGTGTCCTTAAAACATCAGCTCTTGTCACTACTGTGACTCTCATTGCCACCCTACCACCACCACCACCACCACTGCCACCATTACCAGATATCATAGAATGTTGAGCATAGAAGGAACCCTAGATATCATCTACTCAACCTTTCACTTTAGAAAAAAAAAAAGAATGCCAAGAGAAATTAAGAGATTCAAACTCACAAAGTCACCAAGCGGCAGAAGAGACATTCAAAACCATATCTTCTGGCTCCAAAGTTTACTCTTTATCTTTTTTTTGTGGACCAATATTTTCACAGACCACATACATCCATTGATAAATATTCCTCCTTTCTACTCTGGATTGTCATATTGTTTATTTGGGAGTTACTTATTTCTTTGAGTAATTTCTCACATTTGAGGAGAAGCAGCTACACATTCATTCTTTTTTTTCCTCCTTAGGCAATTGGGGTTAAGTGACTTGCCCAGGGAGCTAGTAAGTGTCAAGTGTCTGATCTGAGGTCAGATTTGAATTCAGGTCTTCCTGACTTCAGGGCTGGTGCTCTATCTACTGCGCAACCCAGCAGCCCCTTACACATTCATTCTTGAGAGTTCTCTAATCTTAGAATGATGTTGTCTAGCCTTGAAATCAATGAAGACACATCTCCAATTCTAGGAGCAACTCTTTCTTCTCTCAGAAAAGAGCTATATTTGTACAGGCATGCTGAATATAACAGCAGAATGCATGGTTCCTATTCAAGGGTTCAAGTTCATGGAGGCCATTTATCCAGCAATCAGGTGGCCCTTTTTTCTACTAAAGTAACTGCATTCAGTGACAGTAATATTTAGGATCCATGTCAAATCACTGTGGTCTCCTGACCCTTATGCAGCAGATGATACAGTGCTTCCTCTTTGATATATTTCCAGGAATTTTGTCTCCTCTTCTTATTTAGTGTTGGCCTTAGGAACTTCCCTTGGGATTTCTGCTGTTTTCAAGGAGAGAAGCTATTTATTTTAAAGGGGTACTTTTGCCAGTCCATTTTGGCTTTAGTTTCAGTGTGACTACAGCATTTACCTCTGACCGTGGCTAAAGACGTTGCCGGATAAAGTGGAATCAAGTGTACTTCACTCAAGAAAATAAGATGGGAAGTCCAAATTGTAGCACCCAAGTCATCAGGGCTAGACCCTTATAATATGTGGTGTGTTGGCATAATTAGTAATCCTCCCTTCTCTAGAACCATGCTAAGTAAATCTAGACAATGACTTCAGACCTGAAACCTCAGTGGGTGACTCAAGAGACAAACCGGCAGAGAAGGACGTGATTCTGCCAGCTGGCGTTGTTGTTATTGTTGTTGTTTTTGGCAATCAGGATTAAGTGACTTGTCCAGGGTCACATCGCTAGTAAGTATCTGATGCCAGATTTGAATTCAGATCCTCCTGACTCCAGGACCAGTATTATCAGGTGGTGTTTGAAGAACACAAGCAAAAAACAAAACAAAACAAAACAACAGGCTTATAGATGACAAAGGCTCAGTTTCCTCATCTGTAAATGTAGAGAAGAGTATCTGCACTGCCTACCTTCATTTGGAAAAGCCTACTTGTTTATAATCATTTTTACTCCAATTCAAATTACCCAACTAGAATGAAAGTATTTTGAGAGAATAGGTCATGTCTTCAATTCAACAAATTTAATTCAGCAAATGTTAAATGTTTTACTATGTGCAAAGCAGTGCCTATCCCAGATAATCATATAATCAGATAGGTGGTAAGTAGAAGAGGTAGGGTTCAGACAGGTTTTCTGACTCCAAATCTAGTGCTCATTCAGCTGTGCCTTGTTCCTTCTCTGTCACCTTGGGCCATCATAGCTGACCAAGTAATTACCTTTCGGCCAACTTTCTGGTAATGAGCTCTTAGCTAGCTGGTCCTTTGTTAGCAATTACAGTCTGTCGCTAGCCCCAGGTACAAAACCGATGCAGATCAGTATAAACCGACAAATCTATGCTTCAACAGTATAGTATTTGAGGATTGACCAATCAATCAATGAGCATTTATTAAGTGCCTACTATATGCTAAGCACTGGAAATTGAAAAACGGAATGAAACAGTCTTTGCCCATAAGGAGCTTACGTTCTCTTGGGGGAAACAACATATATGTATATGCGTAGACATGTATGTCTATGCATATATACATATGTGTATATACACATGATGCTTGTGTGTATACATATTTATACATATATATACTTGTTTTTCTACATGTGTGTATAAATGCAAAATATATAGGAAATAATTATGAGGCAACATCAAAGGTGGATAGTCACTTGCCCTGAGGGGAATCAGAAAAGGCCTCATGTATGTTACCTGAGCTTAGTTTTAAATAAAACTAAGGATTCTAAGAGGTAGAAGTAAGAAGGGAATGTACTCCAGATATGGGGAAATATACATAGACCCACAGATGGATGACCAATTTCACTGGACTGCAGTGTGGGAATGTTACTAATGCCTAATAAGCCTAGAAAGGTTGTGTATGATATGTATATAATGTATATAATATAATGTATGTAATAAGCTTGAAGACAGCCTGTGAAGGGCTTTAAATGCCAGGGGAATTTGAGGTAATATGCAGCCAATAGTTTATTGACCAGGGGAGTGACATTCAGACCTGTACTTTTGGAACCTCTCTTTGGTAATTACATGGAGAATTCAAGATCACTTCTAGATCACATCAAGGTATCCAAATAAGATGTCTGTGGAAGGCATTTAGATTGATATTAATATCTGGCCATGTGGAAAGAACACTATCTCACTAGATTTCTATAAATTGACATAGCTTGCCCTTTACTCCAAAATTGTCTCCCTTTCATCCCTGATTTCCTTATGATGGGACTAGGTCTCCTGTCCTATTTTGTATAGTTAACAGTATTCTACATTCCAAGGAAGTGTTTAGTCTTCTTTTTGGCAGTATCAATTCCATTAAAGGAGGTTTATTTCATAAATTGTTGTTGTCCAGTCATGTCTGACTCCTCATGACCCCATCTGGGGTTTTCTTTGCAAAGATACTGGAGTGGTTTGCCACTTTCTTCTCCAACTCCTTTTATAGATGAGGAAACTGAAGCAAAGAGGGTTAAATGACTTGCCGAGGGTCACACAGCTAGTAGGTATTCGAGGCAAGATTTGAACTCAGGTCTTTGTGACTCCAGGCCCAGTGCTCTACATACTGTGCTTGTTTCTTCTCTTGTTTCATAAATACTGACATATTTTGATGAAGGGATTGAGCACTTTTATTTATAATGTGAAAACATATAATTTTCTTTTTTACTTTTTATCCTATTTAATAGTATTTTATTTTTCCAATTACATGTAAAGATTGTTTTCAATATTCATTTTTATAAGATTTTGAGTTTCACATTTTTCTCCCTTCCTTCCTCCCTCCCCTTTCTTCTCCTCAAGACAACAAGCAATATGGTTTAGGTTATACATGTGCAATCATGTTAAACATATTTCCACATTGGTCATGTTGTGAAAGAAGAATCAGAACAAAAGGGAAAAACCATGAGAAAGAAAAAACAAAAAAAAGTGAAAATAATATGCTTTGATCTTCATTCAGACTCTGTCAGTTCTTTCTCTGGATGTGGATAGCATTTTCCATCATGAGTCTTTTGGAATTGTCTTAGATCATTGTATTGCTGAGAAAAGCTAAGTCTATCATAGTTGATCATTGCACAATGTTGCTGTTGCATGTTCTCCTGGTTCTGCTCACTTCACTCAGCATCAGTTCATGTAAGGAAGCATATTATTTTTGATAGTAAAATATACATTTGGAAAAGATGTCAACTCTGGCATTTACAAGCTATGAAATGTTCGAGAGGAGAAACTTCATGTTTTAGATAAAAAATTCAAATAGACAATTTATAGCAATTTGCAAACAGCAGGCCATCTTCTCACACCAAGCTGATGAGGTCAGGCTCAGCAATGCTTCTAATCATACAAGCCATTGGGATTCATTATGAAATCAACAGAAGCAAGACCAATGCTCAGAATTTCATAACCAACAAGTTGTTCCATCAGCAGAAATTTTGGTGAAAGACACTTGTCGGTCAAGGTGAAAATTAGCTTATTTTTTTTGTTTGGAAAGGAATTGCTAGTGCCATTGATGGAGAATTAAAACTGCATTTGAAGAGTGCTGAGAAAAGACAAATTACAGTGCATGAAAATATAACTGAAGTACTCTGAGCATGTAAAATAGTGACATAGCAAGAACTGCTGTCTAATTCAGGCATCAGGACTAGCCAAATGTATCACAAGTTCGAGAACAGATGTGAAATTATCTATAGCAAGGATTCTTTGTCTTCTCTCTCTCTCTCTCTCTCTCTCTCTCTGCATGTGGGTGTGGGTGTGTGTGTCCTAGACCCCTTTGCTGGTCTGGTGAAGCCTATAAACCACTTTTAAGAATAATATTTTTAAATGCATAAAATAAAACACATATGATTACAATGGATGTTAATCATATTGAAATATAAATATCAAAATGTTTTTTTAATGAACAAGTTTACATACCCCTATTGATGATGCTTAATCTATTGATAGCCTGGATAATATTTTTCTCCATTGTTAAAAATAGCTATCTGCAGTTTGAAATAAGAACATATTAAAATCACTTGTGCCTAAAAGAAAATTTAAGAAAAGCTAATCATCCTCTGAACATATCCATTGCTGAGGAAGACTCTTACATGGCCAGTTTTGTATTTATGGGGCAGCTCTTTGGTCTATGTAGAAGAATGGTGCTTTGCTACGTAGGAGAAGAAATTAAAGAAAAATACATTGTTTCCTGCTTATTTTCTTGTTTAGCTGCAGGGACTGGCTTAGTAATTTCACTAGTTGGCTAGCTCCAGCCTAGTGGTATCACTTTATTTTAGAATCATAGGATTTAGAGATGGAAGAGGCCTCAGGGACCATCTATTTCACACCCTTTATTTTACAGACATTGAAATAAAGGCCCAGAGAGATTAACTGATTTGTTCAAGGTTACACAGCTAGTCAGTGTCCTGTCCTTGGCCATGCGCTATAAATTCGGGTTCTAAAAATCAGTTAATTTCACTACTTTGCATGGTTACAAAGCAGAGACAAATGCTTCTAAATGAAAATTTTCTTTCCTAAAATAAGAAATCAGGCTTTTTCCAACATGAAATTAATCTCATTTGACACTGAAATAATGCAAATTCTCATTGGCCTGCATGAAGCTGTGTAGGTGAAATCAGTCAAATATATAAAAGTCTATTTTGTGTACTACCTATATAGGATAAAACTTTATATAATACCTACTATATAGTAGTAATTATTCCTTGGGTATTTTGCATCTTCCAGCTTTTCATTCTATGTCTCTGATTTAAAGTTTAATATATTTTATAAGCATTTATTAAGTACTTATGCATATAATAGACAATGGTGATTAAAATTAAAAAATATGTATGTATGTATATATCTAAATTGTGTATGTGTATACACACATAAATATGTAGACAGACATATGCATATGAATGTGTATGTATACATGCATGGGCACACATATACATACGTGTAAATGTGTGTATGTGTAAGCATAGGTGATACAATGGACAGAACACTGGACCTGGAGTCAGGAAGATCTCAGTTTAAACTCAGAAAGACCTGAGTTTAAATCTAGCCTCAGACACTTGCTAGCTATGTGACCTTGTACAAGTTACTTGACTTTTGCTTGACTCAGTTTTCTTAACTCTAAAATGAGGCTAATATTAGCATCTCTCTCCCAGGCTTGTTGGAGGATTAAATGAGATATTATTTGTAAAATGCTTAGCAAAAGGCCCAGAACAGAGGTGTTTGTCCCTCATTCTTGAAAAGGACCAATGACATCATGAGGGTAATGTCTTGACTTACAAATGAATTGGATTTCAGTGAGGCAGAGCTGTGCAAAGTCATCAGCCTTATTCTCTCCTAAGAGTCATTTGGGTCCAGTGGCAAGGCATAGAACAGGAGAACTAGCGATGGCCCAGGATGCAGTGGGAGACCTTGGCCTTTTAAGGCTAAGGTTTTTTTTTTCTGGTCTCAGTTTGTCTGAAGCAATGGCCATTCAATAATTAAAGGTTAGGTAAGAAAACAGAGTAGGCGCTATATGAATGCTAGTTAGTATTAGCATTAGCACTAATAGTATTAGTATTAGCATGGAGAATGTTATACAGAGACATAAGAGTTGGCAGGATAAAATCAATTTGGCTATAATGTTTTGCAACAGAAAATTTACTGTATATGTGATTATAAATTGTCTACATTTCAAATGCTTTTTTGTTTAACTTTTTTTTTTACTCATTTGGCTTATTTTGACTTTAACGAATCAAACATTTCAAATAATAGGTGAGGCAGTATAGTACAGTGGGTATAGCACAGCTGGCCTCAAAGCCAGAAGGCTTCAGTTCATCTCCTGATACATATTAAGACATTGTGAGACATTGGACAAGTCAATTAACTTTTTAATGCTCTAGGAAACTCTTTAAGACTCTAAGCATCAGAGTATGCAGTGACCTACATTTATAGAGGGAGTTCCCTCACCTGGGAATTCATTCTACCAGTGAAGTTGTGGATCCAGTTCCTATCCCTGTCTCTCTCCCTAATATTTCAAAGTAGCGTAAATTAAGGATGAATATGTGATAATATATTATGACTACCTTGGCAATCTTCCATTACTGCTAGAAAGCACATCTACTATATATAGTATCTTGTTAATCTTGTGATTTAATTAGATGTACTATAGATTGGATAGATTAAAGTGTGAGATGCATATGGTATTCTTTTCATGTTAGCCTTTGCTGTAATGCCTACAGCAATGAGAAGCATCTGAATGGGCTTTATAATGGGATCATTGCTATCATTGACCTCGATTATGGTGCTATGTGACAAACGGTCAGACTAATGATATTCTACTCTTTGAAATGTCTGTGAGACTTTTCACTTGCTATAGAGACAGATGGTGGGCATACCAGTGACCCACAATGCCAGCTCATATTCTCATGGTTTCTCTTTAGTAATGATTCTTCCTGAGCCAAAGGCTGAGCTGTGCATTGAACCATCAAACCTATACTCTATTGCCCACATGAACATATGCGCATCAAACTCAGTCAAGCACAGCTACGGGATTCTTTGAATGCTTGTAGTTTCACTCTCCATTCTTTTCAGTGTACCTTAGATTGAATCATAGGATCTTAGGTTTAGAGCTGGAAGAGACCTCCTAGGCCATTTAGAACACTATCACCACCCCTGCCACCATTTTACAGATGAAAAAATTGAAGCCCAGAGAATTTAAAAGACTTGTTCAAGGTCACACAGGTATTAAGTGGCAGAGGCAAGATTTGAACCTAGGTTCTTTCTAAACCCAGTATTGCTTCCACCCCTGCTGTCAGCAAGTGGTTCTAAACATCCCATGTGTAAATGCAGAGTTATAAGCTCTAAAGTATTTATATTAAGAAGGGAATTGAATGTCAGTAGGAGATGACACAACAGTGCTGTGAGGGAGAGTCATGGTTTGAATCTTCATCTAAGTCAATTACCTCTTCTTAATCCTATGGTCACAGCCTCTGCTATATGTAGTGCAGTGGAAAGAGTGCCAGTCTTGAAATCACAGGACCTGGATTGCTCACTTACTAACTATATGACCTTGGAAAAATAACTGAACTTTTCTGGACCTTAGTTGTCTGATACATAAAATAAGATGATTGATTGAACTGTTGTTGTTCAGTCATTTCAATCATATCTGACTCTTCATGACCCCTTTTGGGATTTTCTTGGAGAAGATACTGGAGTGGCTTTGCCATTTCCTTCTCCAACTCATTTTGTAGATGAGGGATTGAGGCAAACAGGATTAGGTGACTTGCCCAGGGTCACCCAGCCAGTAAGTGCCTGTGGATTTGAGCTAACATCTATCTTGATTCCAGGCCCAGTGCTCCATCCACTGCACCATCTAGCTGCCACATGATTGGGCTAGGTGACCTCTAAGATATCTTCCAGGCTAAATATATGATCCTATTAGCCAACTATCCTGCAAATGCATGTACAAAGTAGAAAATGCAGAAAACTAGAGAAGTCATGAGCTTTGGTCCCAGCTTCACCATTTATTAGCAGTATGACAGTACACAAGGGATTTAACTTTGACAAACCACATTGGAAGAAAACTTTTTAGGAAAAAAAAAAGGACTATATTTAAATGACTTGTGTGCTGCTTCTTAGGCTCACAAGGAACAATGGGACTCAGTAAATATCTTCCTTGAAAAATGAAACAATTCTCAAGCACCTTGTTCCAGACAACCTTGGTTGTCTTAAGAAGTGTCCTTTAAGAAGTAGAGACTAAGGGTATGTGGCACATGTCTGTAACCCCAGCTACCAGGGAAACTGAGGCTAGCAGATCTCTTGAGCTCTAAAGCTCTGAACTGTAATGCACTATGTCAACTGGATGTCCTCTCGGTTTAGCATCAGTATAGTGAGTCCTTGGGTGTGGGTGCTTAAGGAAGAATGAACTGGCCTAGCTCAGAAATGGAGCAAGTCAAAGATTCTGTCTTGATCAGTATTGGTACCAGGCTAACAATGCCCCTACATTTCTATCCTTGGTGAGGTGGGGAGACCTAATCTTAAAAAAAAAAAAAAGCAACAACTAAGGCAAGGCAAGGCAAGATAATGGAACCATTGGGTGTGTCTGTGATAGGCGAAGTGTCTGGTAAGATGATAGAGAACAAGGTACAGGTTCCTGCTAGCAAATAGAAAGTTTTCCACTATACTTTCCCTCTTGTGAAAAAATAACAATTCTTTATGACATTTAGGGACATTAGGAAGCAGATTAAATAGATAGATGTAGATATATAGATATAGATATAGGTGTATAGATGTATGTTTGTATGTATGTATGTATGTATGTATGGCAAAAGGTAGGTATATGTGAAGGTACCTTGTGTATAGAGTACACTGGGGCATGGTAGCAAAGTAGGCAGTCATGGTCAGCTGTATTTAATATGACCACAATGAGTGAGTGAGGCAGGAAGAGCCAGCTGGGTGGTCCAATAGTAGTGGGTTCTGTAGTGCTTATGATGGATCTTCTTCCTCTCTATTATTATCCTGGAGTATAAGTGGGGGATATGCTGAAGCCAACTTGAATGGATTGTTAAATTTTCAGTATGAGTGTTTACACATCAGAAATAGGCAAATGCTACAAAATTAGGGCTTGTTTTGTGCTTAATTATTAATAATATACATTAAACTTAAAAGTATCTCATAGGCATAGCTTTTTGTTTGTTTGTTTTTGTTGTTGCTGCTGCCTCTGTTGTTGTTTTAGAGAGCTGGTTGTTAAATAGTACCAGTATATTCCTTCATTTGGTGTTATATGCATGGATATTTATCTCTGTCCACGATTGTAGGGTGATTTCTAGCACTACCCTCCCGAACATGTGTATACCACTGTAGTATGAATAATGATGAGAAAAACTTTGAGATCAGATTTTATGGTACACCTTACCTGCATTTCTTGCCACCTCATGTTCCCAATTCGGAAGGACAGTGTCTGAAGTGGAGGTAGGAGTGGTAGAGAGTGGGAGGGATGAAGCAATGTAAAAACTAGAATATAGGAAAACATATTCTACTTCTCATTGAGGTAGTAGAGTTAGCAAAAAACTTGTGTTTGCTGCAGTATCCATGCCCTGAAATCTGGCCAATTTCCTATGACCCCAAAACCAAAAGCATACAAGTTCCATTTCTCCTCCTTTCCATTAGAGATGACAGTATATGCCTTGCCTAATTCAAGGGATTGATTTGAGGATCAAAAAGATATGTAAAAGAGCTTTGAAAACTATAAAATAATCTGCAAATTTAAAGCAACTTTGGTAGAAGGATTTCAGTTCCCTGAAATTGCAGATCCATTCCCTATCCCCTATTGTTAACATGGGTAAAAATCTTCCACCATTAGTGGTAAAAACAACTCTCAGTATAAAAACTGTTTAGGGTAAGTCAGTAATATCACCTGAGGCCACAAAAAACAAACTGTTCTCCATTTCTTCCTGAAAGCAAATGTGGGAGATAGGAAATGTGTCTCACTGGGTTTAGAAATGTGGCAAGACAACAAACTCATTTCGATAAACTCTAGAATGTATGGATTAACTCATAATAGAATGGAAAAATTCATCTCTCAGTTGGCTGAGCAAATGCACAATTGATACTAAAGTAGAAGCTGAATTACATGTGAAATTAAAAGATTTCTTAGATAATCTGTGATTTGCGAAAAGTCCTTAAAAAAAACCAAACAAGGAATGAACCTTCTCACTTCGATCTTAAAAAGAATAGTGCCAAAGATGAGGAGGTCATAAGAGAATGAATTCTACAGGGAAAGCTGAAAGTGACTAGGACTCCTCTTTTTTTAAGGTTTATGAGATGAGAATGGTCATGTGACAGGGATGCTCAGAACCTCAGTCTCTTTATCTTTCAAATAGGAATAATAATATCCCTGGTACTTAACCATACAAGGTTAGTGTACAAATCAAAAGAGGTAGGTTATAAGACTTTGAAAAGCTGAAAGCATTATAGAAGGCATCCCAAATCTTAGTGCAGTTTTAAGCTATTGAAGATTAAAACTGCAGGAAAACTGTTGCTACACAGCATAAATGATAGCTATTAATATCAATATTAAAACAAATGGTTATATGATTCTACAGTTACCTTAGTCTGAAGCTTTGTGTACATTCCTTAAAACCCCATGATTGATTAGTATAGCAGTATTACTATTTCCTATTAAAATGTTGCACAATGATTTGACATTGATCGTCAGTCATTCAATCTGGTTCTATTGGAATCTGGAAGACTTTCTCTAGAGTATTTCACAGCCATTCTATAGCTTTAGATTTTTGTCATATCTGTAACATAGCACTGAAGTACTACAACAGAAGGCAAGCCTAACTTGTTTTATGATGGGATTTTAGCAACAAGTGGTTTTGAATTTGGTTATGAATATTAAATGAGACTAGGAATCATTTTTAAAATAACAATTATGTATCCAGAGACCATGGGCCTTACAGGAAAGGAAGGCTTTTACAAAGTCACAATTTTAGCCTAAAGTAATTTTTAAGTGTTCTTTATTATTTATTTGATTTATTAAAATGTACTCATTGCCCAGAAGCCTCTGGGCACATATGCAAAATATAAATGGACCAACTATATTAAATCTAGCAACTAAAATTCATATAAAGGGGAAAATCTGTATTATATTATTGTTTCTAATATAATTGAGTAAAATCAAAGAAACATGCTAAAAATAATTAAACTATTATTCTATTACACTTACCTCATCCCTCATTGTCATCTGTAAGATGAGGGAGTTGGATTAGTTTATATAGAAAGAGGCAATGTCATATAGGGGGAAAAACGCTGGCTTTGGAGTCTGAGGGCTTAGGTTGAAATCTTGCTTCTGATAGTTATGACTTAGGCAAGTCATGCAATCTGGATAGACTCAGTTTCCTCATGTGTAAAATGAGAGCATTGAACTAAAGTGGTTACTAAGGCCCCTTCTAGCTCTAAACCTCTATGTATGTGGGTTTCCTTCAGCTCTGCACCTCAATTTCCTTTTCCATTGGTTGAATTAGAGCTAAGGGAAGGAGGGAATCACTTCCCATCTTCCAGAATTCTCAGAGGCTAGCAGTTTTATGTGCTCTCCTTTCCAAAGAGACACAGCAAAGCTCTCTCTAGAGACAAAAGAAGCCACAGTCACAGGCCTGGAAGAACACCAGTTACCAGGGGAAAACCTATGACCTCGAGGCCACATGTGGCCCTCTTGGTCCTCAAGTGTGACCAAATGTGGATTCAGTCAAAGGGCCACACTTGACAACTGAGAGGGCCACATGTGGCCTTGAGGCCACAGGTTCCCCATCCCTGAGTTAGACATTACTAGCTAAGACCCAAAACAAATTGGCTGTGTCCTTTTGGGGATCTTGTTATTAAAACATGAGCAAAATGGTCCCTGCTCCTAACTGCTCTGCTCATGAATCTAGGAAGGAGAGAAATCATTTTTCTGTAATATTTAAAACTAGAATGACTATCAAATAGCAGTTTTCCATCAACTTTCTGATAATTGCTTTCAGCACTTTCTGACTGGAAATATTTGTGCCTGAGGAGGAGTGAGAAGTGTTGGTGTGTATGATGGGGGCAGGGAGTGGGGAATGTTCCAGGAGTGAGGAAAAAGTGCACAGGGGAACTAGAAAGAAAAGAGGAGAGAGTGAACCCTAGGAATGCTAGCTGCTGTAATTCCCAGAAATTCACTTTTCATAATTCAGTACATCTTGATCTTTTTTTTTTATTTGACCAATCTGCAAAGGTCTAAACTTTTGATCACTTGTTTCTTGAAAGTTCAACAAACAAGTTCAACAGAATTCAAAGCACCTTACAAGGTGCTTGATGCAAATTTCATCATCTGGCTTGATGTTGTAAAGGTGTCTTCTCAGTTACATCTTGTGGCTGTTTGCCCAGAAACTTTACCATCTTTAGAAAGGGCGTAGAAGACCCCTTGAAGGCATGATGACTGTTTGGGTGGACTCCAAAACGCCAACCTTCCAAATCTGACATCACTGACCATCCTCTCCTACTCCACACTCATACTCCTACTTTTCAAATATTACCTTCTCAATTGTTTTTGCTGTCTTTTCCATCCTTAAATAGGAGACCATGTCAAGGGTCTGTGTCTTGGTTCTCTTCTCCTCCTGATATATTTTCTCCCCTAGAACTCTTAATTGCTACCACCACACAAATGAATCTCAAATGTATATGGCCAGTCTTAAATCTTTTTTCCTGAGCTCCAGATCTATACCTCAAAAAAACCTAAAGGATATCTCTAGCAGAAAGTCCACCAGGATTTCAAACTCAAAGTGTTCATAACCAAGCTCATCATTTTACCAGTTAAATCTGTTCTTCCAGTTCCATTGTGGCTTACTGTGGCACCATTACTTACCCTGTAATCCATGACTATTACCTCAGCATTTGACTTTTCCCTTGTCCTCACCTCTCAAAAACAATTAGCAAGTGCTGTTGATTCTCTATCTATAGCACTTCTTATATTTCTTTCTACTTCTTGATTACTACAACCTCACTCTAGTTTCGGTCCTTATTCCCACTCATAGGGACTGCTGGGATAGGCTCCTAACATGTCTCTCCTTCTTTCGTCATTCTCTTCCCTCTCACACATGCCAGAATAATTTTGCCTATTCATAGATGAGCCATGTATCATTCTTTTCTGCTCAGGTATCTTTAATGGTCTTCTCTAGTTAACATGGCAACTAGGTGGCACATTGGTAGAGTGCTGGGCTAAAATTGGGAGGAGTCATCTTCTTGAGTTCAAATTTGGCTTCAGACACTTATTAACTGTGTGACCCTGGGCAAGTCACTTAACCCTGTTTGCCTCAGTTTCCTCATCTGTAAAAAATGAGCTGGAGAAGGATATGGCAAACCACTCCAGTACCTTTGCCAAGAAAACCCCAAATGGGGTCATGAAGAGTTGGACACATCTGAACAACAAACAACAACATATACGTGTATATGTGTGTATACACATGCATGTAACATATACATATATGTGTGTGTGTGTGTGTGTATGTAAGTCTTGGAGGAGGTGATAGAGAGTCACTGGAGTTTATTGAATAGGAAGGTGACATGGTCAGACTTAGACTTTAGGAAGATCAATCTGACAGTTGAATGGATTGGGTTAGAGTCCAGAGATGCTTGAGACAGAGAGGCTAATGAGAAGGCTATTGTCATAGTCCAGCACAGTTGTGAGGTGATCAAAGTTTGCACCAGGGTGGTGGCAGTGTCAAACACTGCAAATACAAAAGGAAAGAGTGAAACAATTCCTACTCTTAAGGACATATCTTAACATCTGGGAAGACAAAAAGTACTTGTAGAAGAATATAGAGAATAAGTATAAAGATAATAAATACAGGGTAGTTAGGAAGGCAGTAATTAACTTTTAGGTGGGGGTGGGCAGGGATTAGAATGAGCTTCATGTAAAAGGTGGTGGTACGGCTTCATCTTGAGTGCTTAATAGGGAAGGGGCTTACACTGAGAGTTATTTTGCCAGAATTGAATAGATCCATTTACCTGTCAACATTGCTTCCCCAATTTTCTGGTTTATGAGGATTTCCTTCCTTCATGCAGGCTAAAGATCTCTCAAATACTTTGCTGTGCTGTCACTTTCACAAGCGCCTTTCTGCCCCCCAAGGGCAAATTATCTTATCCAGCTTCACTTACTAGTAACTGAAATTTTCATATATTCCTCTTTGATACCTACATAGATTCACAGAGAACTAATGAATGAGCTGTGAGGAAAAATACAATTTTTTTTCTCTGCCTATTTTCAAGTCTTTGTGATAAGAAATTTTGATTCCTGGTGGAATTCAGTACAGCTTTTGTCATCCATTTCTACTGATCCTATCATTTTCTTTAAACCAATTTCTTGTTATTTCTAATATTTAATATCCTGGGTCATGGGGGCCAAAGGGAGGAGTTCCTGATTTGCTGTCTTCAAATATAAAAATGAAGTTTTCCCTTTTGGGGTAGGCAGGCAACCTAGCAGGTAATTAGAGATGCTTGATGGAATGCCAGGAAGAGGCTATTAGCACCCAGGAGGCCAACTATGGTTTGGAAAGCTAGAACAGGCTAAATCCTGGCAGAGAGGAGACTGTGTTTCTTTTAATATCCTGCAGATAATTTGCAAAATCTCCTTCTTGTACTGATGTACTGGATGTACTGATAAATTAAAGCGATTAACATATGAAGTCTTTGTCTCCAGGATGACAAATACCCAGACAAAAAAGTGGAAGTTTTAGTGAGCAATCCAGATGTTTCATCTACGAGGTGCCTATTTAAAAACAATTAATGATGAACTGATTCTTCCACCCCCATTTTATCTACACATTAAGAATCACATAGAAGCATCTGAAGAGTTGCTAACATAGTTTCCATGACAGGATTTTGCTGAAAATAAACAAGATAGCTTTTTGTTTGTTTGTTTTGCATACTTTACACACTAGAGCAGGTGTTGTTACTCTGTGTGTGTGTGTGTGTGTGTGTGTGTGTGTGAGATCCTATGGACAGTCTAGTGCAGCTATGGACTGCTCAGAATGTTTTTAAATGCATAAAATAAAATAGATAAAATTACAATGGAAACCAATTACATGAAAATAGTTATCAAAATAGGGTAGCCAAGGGGAACAGTGGAGAGAGTGCTAGCCCTGTAGTCAGAAGACCTAAGTTCAAATCTGGCCTTAGACATTTACTGATTGTGTGACCCTGGGCAACTGACTTAACCTTGTTTGCCTCAGTTCCTCATCTGTAGAATGAGATAGAGAAGGAAATGGCAAATCACTCCAGTATTTTTGCCAAAAAAAACCAAAAAAAAACAAAAGGAGCAGCTAGGTGGCGCAGTGGATAGTGCACCGGTTCTGAAGTCAGGAGGACCTGAGTTCAAATCAGACCTCAGACCAAACACGTGACACTTATTAGCTGTGTGACCCTGGGCAAGTCACTTAACCCCAATTGCCTTTTAAAAAAAATAAGGTCATGGAGAGTGGGACACAACTGAAATGACTCAACAATAACTACTTATCAAAATATTCAGGTTAAAATTCCCTACACTAGAAAAAAAACAACAAGACATTAATTTGAACTTCCATGACTTCCATACATTTTGCATAGCGATTTCTCAACAAGAAAGTGGTTTCTTTGAATCAGGCTCCATATGTAATGATATATGCCTCTATATTTTCTCTTAGATCTATCTCCTTTCTATATGTTTTTGTTTTCTGTTAACATTGTTCATTCTTGGGTGTCTTCTTCTCTGCCCTTGTCTTCCTGTCATTCTATCTATATTTCATTATCTTTGTCTCTCTCTTGGCCTCCTGTAGCTTCCAGTACATTCTAGAATTCTCCTAGGAGATACTTTGATTTACTCAAGCTGACATATATCTTTGCCTCTTCAGTCTGTCCAGTAATGAGTAGAAGGGGGGAGGTGGAAAGCAAGGGTGAATAGTTTTTTTTGTAGAAATACATATGCCCATATATGAATATACACGTATGCATATATACACATGCATGTATATAACAACTGATGCAGGATACTGGTAACTGTGTCATCTTAATTCAGGGTAGTGGAAAGCCATGGAACTCAGTACAGGTGAGGTTAAGAGTGATATCAATAAAAATGATATTGATAAATGTGGGGAAAACTAATGTAAACCGGAAACACTAGTGATTTTAAAAATGTGCTTTCAAGTCCCAATTCAGAAGAATCTAATGTCTAGTCTACTATACATGAACCTGATATATACATATAAATTTATATATAATATATATATTTCTATTTAGATGTATATATGTACATTTGTGTATATAATATGTGTATGTATGTATATATTGGGTTCATACATAGTGTCCAGGGAACAGCCTTTTGCTCACTGTGTACACATTTTTTTTCAGACTCAAGAGTCATTGGCACAATATTGAATGAAGGAATCTGTACCCTCCCACCCCCAGCCAAAGATATATTTATAAGTTTAATATTATTTTTTTTAAAAAAAAAAAGCACTTCGGAATGGAGACTTTAAAACAAATGTGCAAAATCATTAGCCCTGCCAAAGTAGCATCATCCTTTCTCACATTTGTCAGTGCCTCATTTCACTTTAATCCTACCTGTTCTTGGTCTCACTGCTTCCCTCTGCTCTCAGTAAGGAATGCATAGCCACCATCAGCCTGCAACAAAAATCCTCTGTCATTTTTGTTACTAATGGCTAAAGGAGTGGAAAGGAAACAGTGTTTGCCCAGGCCAGGGTTATCATATTTGAGGATTTTGAGGAAGGAGGTGTGAATCAGATAATAAAATTCCTCTTGAATAGAAAGGCCAAAAAAAAACGATGTGTTAAAGTCACAAAGAGCTTGTGGGATGAACACCCCAAGTCAATAGCATTATTGATCGACTCCAGTCAGAATTAACATTGCAAAGGATTTAGAAAACTTTGGGTGAGCTAGATGGTACAGAAATGCAATTACTGTGTACTAGGTAGGAAGAAACCCTCACAACCCATAAAAAGCAGCCTTCAATTTCACACTCATGTAATTTTATAGCTTTAGAACAACCTAGGCTGGCAAATATCATTGGCATTGAACTTGTTGATTTAAGGGGTCTGTTCCAAAAAAGTATACCATTTTTGTGCATATAATTTGAGTTTGATTTGGAGACATATTTTAAAATCAAATTCATGGACATTCCTGTTCATTTTTCAGTAAGGTATAATGGTTTTCCTATAAAAATGTGGGGGAACTAACAGAGTGGTTAGCTCAAACTTTAGAGGCTAAGGAAATAATTTGGACATCCAGAATGAAATCCCATGAACGTTCCCTGTCTGTGCTTTTGCTATTTCCTGTTCTGTAAAGCCCTCTTCTCCTTCACTTCTGCCTGTTACTACCCATCCTTCATGACTCAGACCAAATGGTTATAAAGCTTTCTACCAAATTATATAAATGCTATCTATTATTATTACTGTTCTAATAATAATAAAAATGCCCTCCTCCATGAAGAGGAGAAATCATTTATGATTATCTTAATCATTAATGACATCTGAACAGATAACAATTATAATAGTTGCTAATCTTAAGTAGGATTTTAAGATTTCTAAAAAAAATGTATTTTTCACTTATTAACTCACAACAACCCTATGATTAGGTACTGCAGACATTTTTAATCCCTGTTTTACAGATGATTAACCTGATTCTCAGGGAATTAAAGTGACTATAACCCATGGTTGCAAAAGTAGTGAGTGAGAAAGCTAGGATTTGAATCTAGGTTCCTCCTGACTCCAGGTCCAATGCTCTTTTCATAAGACTCATAATATTAAATATAATGTAAGCTCTCGGAAGCCAGATCATTTCTGATTTGTCATCCCAATTTCCTAGCACAGTGCCTGTCACAGAGTAGTTATACATAAGTATGTGTTGAATGATTAATAATGTATTTTAAACTCATTTCATATTTACTTGTGTATATTTCATTTTACCTGCCAGTTTGTAAGCTCTTCAGGTAAAGGAACCCATCTTATTTATTTCTCCTAATTTGTCTCCCAGTGCCTAACAGTGTCCCAAATAAATAGGTGCTTCCTAAGTGTTTGTTGAATGAAGTGATCTCTCCCAAAAACCATCTAACACTAGCTGTAGGCCTAAATGTTTCCAGTCTGAGATGCTCATTAATAAATGTCTAATAACCAAATCACTCTATATTAGGCATAGTCACACAATGTGATTACTTCCAAACTCCAGCTCTTGTTAGAATTTGTATCAGTCCAATAGTTTTAAATCAGTACGAACACCAGTGATGTTGAGTGATTTTTTGGTAATTGAAGTATGTTCACTTTAACAGGCATTTCAAGCTGATTGTCAGTGAAGCAAACACTGCCATGAGTACGGCGGCAAAGGGGTAGAGGGAAAGCTTTTAGAGTCAAGAAAACAATGATCAATTACATTAAAATATACATGTACTCTCAATAAAAAAAAAAAAGAGGGGAGAATCCCCTCAAGCCACAGTATAGAACCATTTAGGCACCTGGACCTGGAAGTAAATAATGATATTATACTCACCTGGAAAACACCAAGCTCCATTTTGAAGGTCAGGGAGACACCATGTTTGTATTTCTGGGACTAGTCCTTTCCCCCTCAAAACCTGTTCACCCCCATCCATAAGAAAGAAACACCAAAACAAACAAAACATCGGCCTGCCAAAAATAAAACAAGCTGCACTCAAAGCTGGGTGTAGGGTGACATCACTAAATCAGAGAAGCAAAACTAGGCCAATGGCCAGGCTGATTCTGGGTGATACAGGACAAAGTAAATCAGTCAAAGAGCAAATGGCCTCTGGGTGCCAAGTTAAAAATTGGCAAACCTCACTGGGTCAAGATAACAAACTCATTTTAATTAAATTGCTTCCGATTAAGCTTTGGTCTGTGATTTTTCAGATTGAGCATGGGTCTGTGGTGAGCCAGCTCAAGTCTCTTAAGAGCAAATTGCTTTGGGCCATGGTTTTCAGAATGTGCATAGAAGAAAGGCATCATGGCAGAGGGGATGGTCTACTAAAGCTGGACACCGGGAAGACCCAGATTCTAATTCTACTCCTGATGCTTAATATCTAGGTCACTTAACCTCAGTTTCAATTTCCTCATGTGTAAAATGGTATGATCATAATACTAATAGTACCAACCTCAAGAAGTTTTTTGTGAGGTTCAAATGGGATAAAATGTTTTGCAAACTTTAGCAATAACAATAAATGTTAGTTATGATGATGATGATGATGATGATATTTTGAACTTTGAAGCATATCATGACTCTAAGGCATCTTGAATGGAAAGACAATGTGGTACAGTGGAAAGAACTCTGGCTCCCAAGTCAGAGAACCTGGGTTCAAATTCTGCCTCTGCCTCTGTCACTTACTAGCTTTCTGACCTTAGAGAAGTTGTGGTACCTTTCTGGGCCTCAATTTCCTCATCTGTTAAGTAAGGAGGTTGGACTACATTACCCCTGGGATCTCTTCCAGTTCTAAATCAATAATCCTATGAGTGGATTTGCTAGTAATCTCTGAACCAAAGTACTAGAGTGACAGTCAATGCACCCTTATAGAATTGTGCTTTGAAGTGCCAAAGAAAAAAAAACATTAATGCTAAAAACATACTTGCAATTTAGGCTCAAATCTACCAGAAACAGTTGTATTGACACATATCCAAACCATTTCTGGTTTGGAGAGAAAGAGAGGTCTAAAGTAGCACAATCCTCTATACCCTCCTACATGACTGCCCCCAAAAGATTCCAGGCAATATTTATAGGAATTTTGACCAAGGAAAAGATCACCATATACAAATATTAATTAATTAAATATAATTTGGGCTCAACAATCCTGAACAACTCGATTCATCCCTGGACCACTTCTTTTTAAGAGTTTCCTCCTTGATCAATATCTTAATCTTGAATTTCAAAAGATGATAAACACTGTCCTTAGTTGGGTGCTGGCACCAATCATCCCAGATAGTGTAGGAAGGAAGGATCCCATCTAGATAAGAGTTCAATTTTGTTTCTACCCTTAATTCATTTCAAAGGAAAGATAGACTTTATTCTTTCCATTTCGCCCAGGGAAAATCTGGAAAGGGTTTTAGGCTGGAGAAATAATATTTCTTAATACTTCTAGAGAAACTAAAAAGGAGGTTATAAATATGCTTCCACAGAAGTAACAGACTCTGTTCATTGGCTAGATTGTTCCTGAATGGTAAATGACAGGGCAATAGCTAACTAACTAACGTGTGGTGAATTCAAGTAGAGGAAATCAGTCAGAAGAAATATACTTTGACCCCATGTTAAGCAATACAGCTGAGTTGCCTTGCAAGGAAATAATATTTCATGCACCAACTGCCATTCAGCAATTTGCAATATGTTGGCTTTTTGTAGATGATACAGAAAAGACAACTTTGAAAGAATTAGACAGTCTGTTAACAATAGCCCTAGAGATGACCTAAGGCAGTACCTACTTCTAGAATCTGTAGAAAGGGCTCCTAATCACATTGAATTCTGTCTAGACGCATCTATATAAGAGCATGATGATCAGTAGAATGGAGGGGACAGAGCTGTGGATTGGAGAAAGACCTAACTGCATATTCCTGCTTTGCTAATTACTATATATACGGCTTGGGAGAATCATTTAGGCAACACAGTAGCCTCATGTTTAAAATAAATAGGTTGGGCTAGAAATCCTGGTCTTAATATGTTTTTGTGCCATGAACTCTTTGGGCAGTCTGGGGAAGCCAATGGATCCCTTTTCAGAAAGATAGATACATACATGCACAGATACATAGAGAGATACATAGATGCATAGATATAGACATATACATAGATATAAACACATAGGATTACAAAAGAAATTAATTATATTGAACTACAGTTATCAAACTATTAAGAAAAAAAAGAATTCAGAGATTGTGGGCTAAATGATCTTTAAGGTTCCTTGTAGTTCTATATTCTATACATCTAAAGTTGTTATAACAATAATAGCTAGCTTTTATATAGTGCTTTAAAGTTTGTAAAGCATTTTGCAAATATTACATCATTTTGTCCTCACAATAACTCTGGGAGGTAGGGGTTATTATTACCTCCATTTTAAATATGAAGAAACTGAGGTAGACAGAAGAGAAATTCCTTACTCAGGGTCATCTAGCTAGTGTCTGAGGCCAGATTTGGGCTCAAGTCTGTGTGACTCCAGGTCTAACACTTTATCTATTATATCATCTAACTGCCTTAAATATACACAAAACTATGGAAGCACTACAGGGCCACCTGCCAGAAATTCTTCACCTTCAGAGGCCAATTTGAGAGGGTTAAGGTTCATTATCCTATTGGCCTTTTAGTAGCTTATGAAAGATTTTCTATCCATATTCTTCTTTCATATTTCTGCTTCTCCTGATTAGCTGGTGGTGAATGTTGTTTTATGACTTCTTTTAGTTTCTAATGACTTCTTTTCGTTACACTATCATCTGCATTTTGGGGAAAAAAAACAAAGGCCTAAAGAAGGTAGATCCTAGGACCATTCTTCAGGCCACCCTCCTGTGGCATCTAGGTGTCTCTGGTAATAGCTGGGCAAGGAGAAATCATGAATATTATATAAAAGGTAAGTCACCTTGGCATAAGTCCTTTCTTTATTCCTTGGATAGTACTTTATTCAGCCAGGTTCAATTGCTTCTGCAGAATGCGTGTCAATCCAAACCAGTAGGAAGACTTAATAGAATGCAGATATAGAGAGAATTGCCCAAAAAAGGCTATATGACAACAAAATGCATGGCTGATAAAATAATTGGGCTATTTCTTGGTTGTCCTGAACGCATCAGAAATGTATGCAGCACGATTAAAGTATCCACATTTTTGAGAAATGTTGATTGTAGGAATGACCTACATTGATTTCAGGGGTATAACTCCAACAGACCCTTTGCTCAACTATATTGAAATAAATGGAATTGACACAATGACTCAATGATTTCAATTCTACTTGAGTCTTGAGATCAGCTTTCTGCTCAAAGGCTATCCTGGTTGTTTCAGTTTTTAGGATTCACTTTCCTGAAAATGTAACAGTTTTGAAATTTTGATCTGCTTTCTTTATGCAGCCATTCATATAGGACTTAGGATGTAGTAGGTGCTTAAGAAATTCTTTTTGACTCAACCTATTTCTAGATAACAACAACAACAACAGTTAACACTTACATTGTGCTTACCAGGCACTGTCCTAAGCGCTTTACAATTATCATCTCATTTGACCCTCACAACAACCCTGGGAGGTAGCTGCTTTTATTATCTCCATTTTATAGATGAAGAAACTGAAGCAAACAAAGGTTAAAAGGTTGAAGATGAAGAAACTGAAGCAAACAAAGGTTGCCCAAGGTCACACAGCTAGCAATTGTTTGAGGATGGATTTGAACACAAGTTTTCCTGATTTCAGGTCTGTTGCTCTATCCTCCTCTCAAAGACTCTTGTAACTGTATTTTTTCTTCAAAAATGTTAGCAAACATTTGAATGCATCATTAAATGAATGAAAGAAAAAAGCATTACTAGAAATCGTTAAATATTTAATAAGAACTTACTATATTCCAGCTACAGTACTAGGCACTGGGATATAAATACTAAGAAGGCAATAATCCCTGCTCATGATTAGTTTATTTTTGAATGGAGGAGGCTATTCATACATACTGTGTTGTAATATGTGTTTGTTGATATAGCATAAATGTAAAGCTTATATGTATGCATATGTGTGTGTTTGTGTATGTATATACAAGACAGTTTTAGAGGGCACTGCAAATTGTGGGGACCAGAAAAGGCTTAAGAAAGGGCTTCCATAAGGAGAGGTAAGAAAGGACTTTATTCCAGCCATGACAGATGATCCCAAAGGCATGGAGACAAGGGATAGAGTTTCATGCATGAAGAACAGAGAGAAGGCCAGTTTGGCCGGATTGCTGAGTGTGGGAGGGGCAATAATGTCCAATGAGGCTGGAAAAGTAGGTTGGGGCCAGGCTTTATAGGGCTTTAAAAGATAAACAGGTGAGTTTTTATTAGGTTCTAGAGAAAATAGAAAGCTATTGGGGTTGGTTGAGTAGGGAACTCACATGGTCACAATTGTACTTAAAAAATAGAGTAGTGAGATACTTAAGGCAGGGGAACCAGGTAGAAGGCTATTGTAATCTAGGTGCCAGATGAGGAGAATTTAACAGAAGTGCTGCTTATATGCATAGAAAGAGTTGGATGTGAGAAATGTTGTAGTGTTAGAAATGGCAACATTTACCAAACAAATGTTTATGCAGAGTGGGCAGGAAGAAAGGAATCAGGGATAATCTTAAGAACATGGTATCTTTACCAGAAATAAAAAGGTTGAAAGAGGGAATCTTTGGGGGTTTGCTGAGTTTAAGATGTATCTGGTACATTCAGTCTAAAATGTCTAATAAGGAATTTGTGATGTAGGACTGAAACTAGGGAAAAACTAGGGCTAGAAATTTAATCTAAGCACTTGCTTTGTACCACATACTATGCTAAGTGTTAGGGATATAAATACAAAAGTATTTTGTATACTACCTGCCCTCAAAAATCTTCCATTCTTATGTAAGAAGAGACACCACATATAGACATCTGGTAACCAGGGGAGGGAATTTTGACCTGGAAAGTCACAGAATTTGAACCATTTGAACCATCAATTGTCATCGTCTTTCCAGTAGCAGTGGTAGTTTTGATTTAATTACTGTTCCTATGGAAAGCGGAGTAGGGCATGCAGGAAAGTACTCGTGCAGTGTCAGGGTAAATGGCAAGATGCCTGGGTAAGCCCAGATTTCCTGGTAGATGAGTGGATGGGATATGAAGCATATTTTAGGGTCTGCTCCATAATGGGTTAGTGAGTCTACTCCACTCACCAGTCAGGACAACTAAAATATATATCTTAAATCATTTGAAAAACCAACACATTCTTTTGAAAAGTAGTACCAATGACGGGGTTATGGGGCCCATCATTCAGTTTCAGAAGCAGAGACCTTTGCCCCTTTTTGCCAAAAAGAATTTGGCTCCCATTTGTTGAAAACCCTTAGACTTTTAGATTCCTCTTACCTCCCTTCCAAAGCCTTAGCCTAGCCTTTTGATATGCACCTTTCCTCCCTAGCCCTAAAGAGAACCTGGCTCCTGTTTGTCTACTGCCTTTATTTCCCTTTGAAAGCTCTCTTTATCTCCCTTTGAAATCAAACTTCCCCCTTCCAGTTCCCTTCATTAACTATTCTCATTGTCTGTTCAATCTCTCAGACCTTCCAAATGGAATTCTCACCTAGATCCTTTTTTCCCAACCACCTCCTGCCCTTCCTCTGGCCACCCAAAGATACTTTACTGTATTTAAGATCCACCTTTGCCCCCATTCTGATACTGAGAACCTCTCACGCCTAGAGGCTGAGACTTATGCCCGCTCCTCCTTACGGGCCTCACCTGGCCTATATGTGATTTATCCACTCTAGCCCCCATTTAGATGCTGAGAATCTCATGCAAAAAAGGCTGAGGCTCTTATGCCCGCTCAGTCTGGCCTATATGCTTTATCTCTAATAAACTATTTCTCTGGTTGGAAGAATATTTGGGTTGAATTCTTTCAGGCAAGCTCACGTCACGATCTGGGGGGTCCCAGCACCCCAAAACCTCTAGACCTCTTCACCAGGATACTGGTGTTCAAGAGTGAGTAAGAAAGAACAGGTTTTCTTAAAACAATGATAAAAAGTAGAAAAAAGAATGACTAACATCTTGGCACTAGTATAAGGTGGAAATGTTGTAAATTCAGGTTACCTTAGACAACAAGTATCTTGTTGTATGGTTAAGATATTGCTCAAACTCCATTCAGATAGACTAGAAAGGCAATAGATTAATATCAAGGAGCTATATGCTCCATTATGTAATTTTTTTTTTACTTGTAATAGATACCATACTTACAGCACAGGGCAATTTATAAGCACATCATAGGAATGAAAAAAACCAGTAGCTACTTCCAGCTGCCCTTCAATAACTGAACACCAGAACATGTCTGTTCAATTAGCCTATTGTACTGCTTTAATAATGTTACAAATACTATCCTTTGAATGAGTTCTCATCCATTAGTGAGTCAGGCAACATTTATGAAGCACCTCTTCTATTCTCTCATGGGGAGGTTTTAAATAGCTCTTGAGTAGCTTAGAAATTAATGAAAGCCACTAGACACCAAAGAAAAAAAAAGTGTACAACATCAAACAATGGAGGACATGGTATTATATATATAATCCATTATAGGTATATCCAGAGATACAGTGAAGTGAGGAGGAAATTCTAGTACTGACTGAAGTCAAATAGAATTGTTTTAATACTTGGTAAAGGATACAACGATTGTTCTATAAAAAGAGGTTAGGAAAAGATTATGGGGAAAGATTCAGATGGGTATCTTGGAGTCAGGAAAAGGGAAGTCAAGGAGAGAGGCCTCATAACTGTAGTACGGAGGTATCAAATATGTAGCCCACAATATTCCTGAGTGTGTACAAAACCAGGTTACAATGATTGAGAAGAATTTTAAAAATAAATAAAAATATGATGAAACATAATATTTTATGTTTTATAAGAGATAACGTTAATACATGGTTCTCTAAGGCAGGAGGCAGCCACAAAGATCCTTATGTACTGTGTACATCAGGCCATCATTTTTATTTAACTTTGACACCCCTGGTAAAGAGTAATGTGTACTACTACTAGCCTTAGTTTCAGAAGACTGAGGTTTGAACCCCATCTCCAACACTGAGTAATTGTTGAGAGTTGGTCAACACAAGTACTTTTTTTGGTCCAGGTTTGATTTTGGGAGAAAAGGAGGAACAGTGAACAAAAAGAGATTGACTTTAACACAGCAGATATAATAAGGACGCAGCAGAACTTAGCTTCAACTTTGATGTACTGTCTTCCTTCTTAACGGAAATGTACCTGGTCAGCAAGTCAGCAGGATGAGTTATGGTGGTGACTAACATGGTCTCAGGCACCCTCCAAGCCTGAGAGGCCCAGCCTCCACGTTGGGTGGTTGGGGGGGTTGTTTTTTATTCCTTTGGTGACCAGAAAGCTGCATAAAGGAAAGCAAAAGCCAGTTAGGTCTCAGGGACAGCTTTGTCTTCTTTTAGGGAAAATTAAACCCTCTCATAGGAGGGATTTGGGGAAAAATGTGATGGGGTGTCATTCAGTTTTAGAAGTCAGAGACGTTTGTCCCTTTTGCCAAAAGGAATTTGGCTCCCATTTGTTTACAGACTCCAGAAAACCATTAAACTTTTTTTACTCTGGTCTCCGGTTCTTTATCTCCCTTTGAAAGCCCTGGCCCCACCTTTTGATCTCATGCAGATGCCTTTCAAATTTCTTCCTTCCAGTCCCTCTCACTATCTATTCCCATTGTCTATTCAATCTCTCAGACCTTATCTGGACCCTTTCCCAACCACCCACCCTCCTCTGGCCACCCAAAGTTACTTTAGTGTATATAAGATCCATCCTGGCCCCCATTCAAAGGCTGAGACTTTCTCATGCCCAAAAGACTGAGACTGTCTCATTCCCCACTCGCCCTACGGGCGTTACTAATCTTCAGGTTCCTTAAGAGTCTGGCCTATGAGATTTATCTCTAATAAACTTTTTCTCTTGCTGGAAGAAGATTTGAATTGAATTCATTCAGGCAGGGCCCGGCGCCGTGATCTTGGGGTTTCCCAGTACCCCAAAATCTCTAGACCTCCTCAAATGGATCTAATCTATGTTGTGAAGAAACTCTGGTAGATAATAGTCCTATCACACTAGTCTTGTGATTGTAGGCAAATTACTTGACCTCCCTGATCTTGTTTCCTCATCTATAAAATGGGTATAATGATAATTTCACAACCTATGTCATAGAATTATTATGAGGAAAATGCTTTGTCAGATTTAATATAAATGACCAGTGTTGTATGGATTAATGTTTAACAATTATCTCTCTGGGGAAAAAAAAAGTACATGAGGAACACTTTTAAATTTAATCTGTATTATTAACATTTTCTACATCACTTTCTTAAGTCTAGACAATCATCAAAACAATAAATCAAGCCCTGATTAGTTGTATTTGCTGATTTCTGAAGTATAAATGCTCACACTGAAAATTTAACAACCAGCTCTCAGGAGCTGGTATGAGCTGGCTCCAGCACACCCACTGTCAATGATTGTTTTAAAGTAACACGCAAGGGACCTTAACTACATGGGCTTAAATGGAAGGAGAGACTAAGGAATTAGATAAAGGCATTTTAGTTAGGGAAGTGAAGTCATCTGAAATAGAAAGGAAAAAAATAAATCGTCTACTTGAATGTTACAAAATGAATCATGAAGAGGGTCAAGTGAGTTACTTAGCCAAGGGGATAGGAAAAGTGTCCTCAAGTCCCTCATGATCCACTCCATTGCCAGTGGTATACACTCAAGGGGAGAGGAAGTGAAGAGAAAAGTTAGAGGGTCTGAGTTCAAGTTCTTCCTGGGTTTCCTTGAGCAAGTTACTTAACCTTTCTGGGCCTCTGTTATTCCAACTATTAAATAAGAGGGTTAGTCTAGTTGACCCCTAAGATAATAATAATAGCTAATATTTACATAGTGCCTCTTATGTGCCAGGCACTGTGCTAAGTGCTTTCTACTTATTATCTCATTTGATCCTTACAAGAACTTGTAGATGGAGCTGAGATTATTATTCCCATTTTAAAGATGAGGAAACTAAGGCAAATAGAGTTTAAGTGATTTTAAGAATCACACAGCTAGTAAGTGACTGAGACTGAATTTGAACTCAGGTCTTCCTGAATGCAGTACTAGTGCCTAATAATAACCATAATTAATAATAATAAGTAGCAGAAATTTATGTAGTGCTTACTGTTGCGGTTTAGGGGTTCAGGGTTGCTGGGACCCCAATATCACACCACATGGGTCCTGCCCAGAAGAATTAGACCCAACCCTTTTTTCAGCCAAAGACAAGGTTTATTAGAACATTGTCGTATTGGGCAGACTCTTAAGGAGTCTGAACATGAGTAAACAGTGGCTAGATTGTAAGAATCTAAGCATCTTAATGGAGACAAGATGGACCTTATATACAGAAAGCCTGTGGGAGGGACCTAGGAGTGGCCAGTAAACTGGGGTGAACAGAACTCCTGGGATCTGGATCTAGTGGTCAAGGGAGAATGGATTAAGGGTGGGAAATGGCCAGGGGCCATAGGGAGGTAAGACAATGGAGGGGAGATTGGGTGTAGCCACAATGAAAGGCCAGTTGATGGGATTATAGCCTCAGGCTAAAACGCCAGAGATTCGGCCCTGTGGGAAAGTCTAGGATTTTTCCCTTCTGGGGCCCAGGTCCCAACCTCATCACTTAGCAGCAGGAGGCAGCTAGGTGGCTCAGTGGATAGAGAGCTGGACCTGGAGTCAGGAAGACTTGAGTTTAAATCCAGCCTCAGACGCTTACTAGCTGTGTCACTCAGGCAAGTGGCTTAACCTCTGCTTGCCTTAATCCCTTGGAAAAGGAAATGGCAAACCAATCCAGTATCTTTACCAAGAAAACCCCATGGACATTATGGTCCATAGGGTCAGGAAAAGTCAGACATGACTGAACACCAACACGTGCTCAGCATTGTGCTATAGTTACAATTTCATTTTATCCTCATACCTGGAAGCAAGGAAGCAATTATCCCCATTTTACAAATGAAGAAACTGAGGCAAACAGAGGTTAAGCGACTTGCCCAAGGTCACACAGCTATTAACTGTCTGAGGTTGGATTTGAATTCAAGTCTTCCTGACTCGAGGCCTAGTACTCCCTCCTCTACATCACCTAGCCGCTTACACCCCAGCTAGCTCTAAGTTTATATAATATAGTCCTATGAATAGGTGTTATCACAGAATTGCTGAATTTTAGGGCTAGAAAGGCTTCAGGGGCAATCTAGTCCAACCCATCCTTTAAAGGAATCCCCACTAGAACTTCTATACCTGGTCATCCAGCATCGGCTTAAAGATATACAATGAGGTAACTCATCATTTTTTAATAGCTCTAATTGATAAGATTTTTTTTTCCCCCTCGATATTATGTCAAGTGCCCAGAGCATGCTTTACTTCACTAGAGGCCCCACTCCTCACTCTGGAGTTTTCACCCTCCTACATAGTAGCCTTCTCGCCCTAGAGATACCTCCTACCTGCAGCCCTCTCTCCTCATGGGCGAGTCCTTAGCCCAGACCTGTATTTCATCAGGTGCCCAGGTAATACTCACTTCACTCCCAGACTCACTCCTCACTCTCCAGACTTTTCAACTTCCTCCCATGCAGCTGTATACTCTCCTCGCCCCATTCTCTTTCCAATTCCCTATTGTGTTATCTTTCTTCATTAGAATGTAAGGTCCTTGAGGGCAGTGGGTCTCTTTTTTGCTTTATTTGTATCCCCAGCACCTAATATATGCCTGGCACATGGCAACAACTTAAGAAATGTTCAATCACTTATCTACTATCTATCTGTCTGTCTGTCCATTTATTTGTCTGTCAGTCTGCCTATCTGCCTGTCTCTTTCTATCTGTCTGTTTCTATCTGTGTGTCTGTTTGTCTCTGTCTCTTTCTGTCTGTCTATCTCTCTTTCTGTCTATCTCTCTTTCTGTCTGTCTGTTATCTATCTATCTATCAATCCATCAATACAAATTTGTCTTTTTGTAACTTGTTTCCAGTGCTTCTCACTCTGCCCTCTGGGCCTGAACAGAATAAATCTAATCCCTCTTCCACAGGGCCTCCATTCAAATACTTAAAAGAGCTTTAATTCTCCCCTCCCTTCCCTTCTTTGTTCTATGTTAAACATACCCAGTTCTCTCAGCATATTTTCTTATGCAATGGCCTCAAAGTCTTTTGCAATTCAGGTTGCTCTCCTCTCAATGCTCACTAGTTTATTAATGTCCTTCTTAGGCTAAGGTGCCCATTCTAACTACCATTGTTCTGGTAAATCCCAGTTTCTAATGAGGCAGTTTTAGTGGGCATTAAAGTTTCCAATCCTTACGTGGATTGTATATTAAAATGAAGAGAATGATTGAATCATACATGCGTGAAAAACAATCCTGGCTTAGTGGGAATTCTGATATCCAGTGACAGAGTTGGGCTGTGGTTCATTATAAAAGGGGAAGATTTTACAATCAGCAGAAACACAGAGGGTAGGCCATCTCTTGTGAAAGACTATTTTATATGCAAATCAGACTAAGCCTATAACCAACAGGGGGGCAAACAGACATTCTATTTTAAGATTTGAGGTTTCAGAAGTCACATGCATAAATTGACTTCTTTTCTTTAAAGAAACAGAAATTTACTCAAAACTAAGTTGTCTTTGACTTTGTTGAAACTGAGACATTTGTGAAATCAATGCTATGTAATAATTATGTGTATTTGTTGTTGTTCAGACCCATCTGACTCTTTGTGACCCCATGCACCATTATGTCCATTTTCTTGGCGAAGATACTGGAGTTGTTTACCATGTCCCTTTCTGGTGGATTAAGACAAACAGAGGTTAAGTGACTTGTTAGAATCACACCACTAGTATGTGTCTGAGGCTGGTTTTGAATTGGGGTCTTCCTGACTCTGAGTTCAGGGCTCCATCTACTGAGCCATCTAGTTGCTGCTAATTATGTAGATATTACTTTTATTTTTTTTATTTTAAATTAAATCTTTAGAAGCATCACAATATAATATATAGAGTCTTGCACTTCGAATCAGGAAGACTTGAGTTTAAATTTCCACCTCTCACACTTTCCAGCTGGGAGACCCTGGTTGAGACACTTCACTTCTTTAAGATTTGAAATTATAAGGGGTCAAGAATTTGTTTGCCTAAGTTTTATAATACATAATTTTATATACATATATATATACAGTAGTTTATATAGATAACAAACAAATAAATATATACATATTAAGGTACATGTTCATGTTTTAAAATTATTTTTGTTGTTGTTCAATTGTGTCCAACTCCATGTGACCCCATTTTGAGATTTTCTTGGCAAAGATATTGGAGTGGTTTTGCTATGTCCTTTCACCAACTCATTTTACAGATGAGGAACTGAGGCAAACAGGGTTAAGTGACTTGCCCAGGGTCACACAGCTAGTAAGTATCTGGGACTGGATTCCAATTCATGAAGACAAGTCTTCCTGATTCCAAGCTCAGTGCTCTATCCACTGTGTTACCTAGCTGACCTTTTAAATTATAGGGGTGCAAGATAAAAGAGTTTGGAAACCATCCCAAAAGAAGACATCAGGAATTTGATTCAGTGGATTACTATGGCTTGTTTTGGTAGATCTTAGGATATAAGGTGCCTATATCATGACGTCTAGCAATAGTATCTCTTTCTATGTGTTCTAGGTAAAAAAAAAAAAAATGCTTTCTTTGCATACGGATCTGAAGTATGTAGTGCTGATAACTCCAAATGTCACTCAGATTAAAATGTATTCTAGGAGATTTCTCTGACCCAGGGAGGTGTCTGAACACTATAAAGAGAGTAGGAAGGTTCATCCTATTTAGAACTTTTTCAATGAGTCAGAGTTTCATTCAGTCAATCACTCAACTTTTTAGCTTTTTCCATTCTGTCCTTATTCAACCTTACAGATGTCATGAATGTATAGCAGCTAGTGACTGTGAATTTCTTGGAGATGGGTCCCACCAGAGTAAGATCCTACGATCACAGATTTGGAAAAGAAAGGTATCATCGAGATAAACTACTCCAACCTCTCCTCATACATATATATCCTTACCCTTCCTTCTTTATTCCCCTGCCTATTAGTTTTGAGTTCAGTCCTGAAGGAAGATAGGCAATAGGATTCTGATGCAGTGAAAAGATCTGAACTGAGAGTTAGGAAATTTACGGTCTAGACCCTGTAATGCCACTTAACCTCTGTGCGACCATGGACGTGGCTGATTTCTTTTAGGGGCCTCAGCTTTTTCCTCTATGAAATAAGGACTCAATTATTTCTAAGCTCCCTTCCAGCTCTAACTTCCTATAATTCTATGATTTCTTAAATAGATATGTAAGTAGGATTGTGTTACTAATAAGTATTGGGAAATAGAGTCATCCCTAATAAGACTTTAGAGGAGATCAAATAAAATTTATGGTTTTCCTTTTCTGTCTCCCCCAAATTATTCTAATAAAAGTTAAATCAGGCTAAAATGAACTTCAAAGGCAGCCTCCAAAAGGAGAGGAGGAAAATTACAAAAGGGAGATGAGACACAAGATCAGTGGATAAATGGGCAGATAAGCCTCAGGTTAGCTAAAGGAAATAGGGGTATTTAGCCTGGAGAAGAGAAAGTGTAGTAAGGGAGATCTAGGAGCCATTTCTCAAGCACCACCAAGGGACAGAGGCATCAGACTTGTTTCCCTTGGCCCTAGAGAGCTCACCTAGGAGCTTCTCATCAGGGATACTTCAGAGAGCATTCTTCTTGTATTCTGAGGTTCCAACTAGGACATTTTATAATTTTTAATACCTCTGGTAGAGGCTCCCTTACTACCTTCTATCTCACACTGCCTTCCCAAATCACTGCCCAGCTACCTAATTCCCTGGGGGGCCCTAAGGCAGTAGGTGATTAATAAATGCTGATTGTTTGATCTACTGATTGATCTAAGATCAGTTAGCTTGGTGATAGAGTTTATGTCACCTCAGCGAACTGCTACACGGCCTCCTACAAAGATTCCTACTATTCAGTCTATACTTTTCCTGTTGTTTTCCCCTTCCCCTAGGAAGACCTAGCCTTCCATGTCTGTTTGACTAAGGAGGGTGACTAGAGTAAATGCGTCTCTCCTGAAATTTACTACCATCTTTCCTAACTTTGCTGTCTAGGGTCCCTGGAGCACATTACACTCGCTTAAGTGAGGCCACTTCAGTCCTTAGAAGGGAGTCTACTTATAAACCCTTCCTTTTATTTTGTCCCATCAAAGATCTAATTAGGAGAGAGCCTGAAAACCTGCTGCCAGAGTCTTTAATGAGCTAACACCAAACCCAATTTCCAAAGATATTTTTAATCTTTCCTTTTTTATAGGATTACAGCACATGCTTTTAAAAAATAGCTGATTCATCCCTTCTTCCTTTCCCTTCGAAAAAGAAAATCCATCCTCAGTTCCTTAGTTTGATTTGTCTTTTTGACATTCATGAATACACACGGCTGCTCCAGTCAGACTAGTACTAGAGCTTGGAGTAGCAGACCATGTCAGCCAAGTTTGAAAGTCAAATTGGATTGTGCACAGCTTTTCTCCCTGTTGTGTTCTCTGTCTCTATGGTCTCATGATGCATACTTTATTGGATATCAAAGCATTAAATAACAACACTGCCTTGTAGTTGGATCAACATATTCCTATAGACTGTCTACCTCATTTAGTGATAGATTCTGATGTTTTGGAAAAGGTTTCATTGGCACACTCATCCATAAATGATTTAAAGGGTTATTATACAAATACATTATTTTCTCATTATTATTAATACAATATGTTATTAACCTCCCCACTTTACAGACAAGAAAACTGAGGCACATAGTACTGAAGATCTCTAAATCTGTGTGTGTGTGTGTGTGTGTGTGTGTGTGTGCATGTGTGTTACAAAAATATTCCTTCAAAAATCTAGGGTACACTGTCCCACAAATACACACATGTCTATGGCAAAAGTAAGTAAGTTCAAATTTAGAGTATAATGCTACTAGTCTACAGCAAGTGGGTAGATTGACATGTTGTACATCTCAGCTGCTGTTTACTAAGAGTCATTTTTCTTGAGTTGATAGAATTCGTCTCAGGTTCAAAAGGTCATGCTCCTCAAAGCTGCTTCCTCCCTTTTGTAACCCTCTGTGCCCACATTTGTCTGCATTGTTTTTGATTGGTCCAGACTTTCTAATAATATGGTCATTAGGCATTGGGAATTAGTTGGGGAAGGAAGGAGAAGGAAGGAAGGAAGAGATGAAGTCTCTTTTCTTCACCAAGAGTGATTCCTTCTCAGGAATCCTAGCTGCAATCCTTCTAAAGGAAATCCTCTACCATTAGAATTGAAACAACTACCTTTCTCCAGCTACTTAAAGCCACTGGGTGGCTAGCTTATTTGTTTAGTCAATCAATTATTCAGTGCTTAACTTTGTGCCTGATAAAGGAATCACATCATAGACAAACTTGTTTAGGTATTTTAAAACCTAATTATGCCTGCAGATTGATAGCAGTGGAGCTGGGGAACCCTAATCCCTTCCATTTGTATATACTTCTTCACAGGCAAATTGTCTTCACTGAGAGAATCTAAGTACCCTGAGGTCGGAGATTATTTCTTTTTTGTCTTTATATCCCCAGCACCTAGCACAGTGCCATGGATTGAAGGTGCTTAATAAATGATAATCTATTGGAATAAGTATTTTAAGATAAAAGAATTATAGGTCTGTGACTGGCAGTGACTTCATCTGGTCCACTCCCTTAGTTATATGGATGAAAAAACTTGTCAGATGGTTACATGATTTACCCAAGTTTACACAAATAGTAGGTGTCAGAGCTGGGATATGAACACAAGACCTGTAAAATTAGAGCTGGTACTTATCCTATTGTCTTATGATGCTGAAATAGAGGTAAGGAGTGAGATCATTCTTTGCAGATAGGACAGTCAGAGTAAGGAAATGTTTGTTTCTGGGTTTGGTTTGGTGGTAAAATTTAAAAAGGTCAAGAGTTCCATTTTGGACATGTTATATTTGAGGTGCCTAGGACATGTTCAAATTTATGACAAGAAATTGAGGGTATAGAACTGGAGTTCAGGGGAAATGTTTGAACTGAATATGTAGATTTGGGAATGATGTGTATAGAAATGATCATTGAACCCATGGGAGCTAATAAAGTTCCTAAGGGGGAAGACATATATAGAGAGAATAGAAGTGAGCCCAGTAAAGAGCTTTTGGGAGATATTCAAGAACATGGTATTGAAGTTAAAGGATCTAATGATTTTACCAAAGGAGACTGTTGAGAGAGAAAGCCAAGGTTAGACCCTTAGCAATCACCTCCCAATAGCAGATCAGGAAGAGGATCAAGAGACAGAGAACAAGAGATCCGATACAAAAACTTGGGTGATGCTCAATCTCTGAAATAGCCAGAATGACATTTAGTGCTCTAGTTAAGTTTAATGCTGTGTGGAGTTATAATATCACCTTCCATGAATTTTATTTTACATCCATATTGATTAATGTCATTTTTACTATAGACTTATGGCCTTCTACTAATGAATGTTGTTTGATTTGAGACCTCCTAATATCTAAGAATCTAGATTGTCGATTGAAAGCTTTAATAGCTAAGGGACCACTTACTGGTATCTTTGGCTATGAGGCATGAAAATTCTATAAAGTTTAAATACAGTACATTTTCCCCCCTAAAGTCAGCAATTTACGCCAGCCCTTTTTCTCCTCTAGTGGGAGCTTAATGCAATTTTATTTCAGAGGATGTTTTGCAGAATTATTTTTATAGTCAAATGTTCGTAATATCTTCAGCTACTGCAGATTTGGCTTCAGCAGGTTTGACATGTCAGGTTGCCACTGGTAAAACAGATTCTAGTTCAGCAAGGCCAGTCCTATTAGAGATAGACAAGGAGGTAGTGGTAGATGTGGTATAATTAAATTGTAAGTTCACATGCTTCAGTATTGTCTAGAATTAGTTATAAATTGAAAAATCCTTTTCGTATTTGGAATGGTGGGTAGAAATATATATATATAATTTTTAAATTTTCCTATCCCACAATAATAATACTCTAGCTTCAGATATAAAGATAATATGATATAAAGATAGCATGACTGTGCTGTGGAAGAGCCTGTGGATTCTAGTGTGTGTGGTCTGAGTCACAGTCTACAAAGAAGGCCCTCTGGCCATGTCTCCACCTTTTGTCTATTTCCCCTCAATTAGGCTCTGGTCACATTTGATCCTTTTATTCAGGTTTGCTGTGCCATGATGTGATTGAAGACTTTTTTTTTAAAAGCGATGAACTGCTTCCACATATCCCCTAAGGAATGCCCAATGTAACTTGGATGTGCCTGGCCGCTTCCTATCATTTCAACTCAGCTGGTGCTGGGTACCCTGCCCCAGCTGTCTATGTACTTCACCTACAGTATCAAATTTAAAAATAAGTAAATTTTAATTGAAGACTACCAGATATATTTTCTGATTTGTTGTGATTAAGTCATGTCTGACTCTTCATGACCCCATTTGGGATTTTCTTGGCAAAGATACTGGAGTGTTTGCCATTTCCTTCTCCAACTCCAACTGAGGCAAACAGGGTTAAGTGACTTACCCAGAGTCACACAGCTAGCAAGTATCTGAGGCCAGATTTGAACTCAGGAGGATGAGTCTTCCTAACTCTAGGTCTGGCGCTCTATCCACTGTACCACCTAGATGCCCCTATATTTTCTGATACCCTAGATGTTTGTAAAATGACAACTCACTGAAGTGAAAAAAGATATAACTTGTATATACACTTCAGCTTTGATGTGTATTTATAAAATACACTTATAAAATAAATTCATAAGCGTATAAAATATACTGATACAATAAAATTCATTTATAAAATACACTGTACTTTCAGCAATCAAGACTGGAGTTACTTGTCTTTTTTATTAATTAATTTATTGGAGTTACTTGTCTTTAAGCTGATACTCTTCTGTGGTTACCTACCTTAAGTCTTTTTTATTCTTAGGCAGTCAGTCAGGCAACAAACATTTATTAAAAACTCACTATATGCCAGGGTCTGTGCTAAGCACTGGACATACCAATAAAGGCAAAAAAAAATAGTTTAAAATATGGAGAGATAGATTAATGCTTCGATGAATCAGTAACTTCAATTTGGGTACCTCTGCAACCTATCTATGCCTTCTCATTCTGTGTGACTCTAGTACCTGTGCTCCTACATACTCCAAAGGTAGCCTATTCAATGTGCTAAGGGCCTAATTCTAGACCTCTTCATGTGATTGGGGTATCAATAAAGCACACAGCCTAGCTAGCAGTCTCTCTCTTCGTGCCTTGTCTACTTCCTTTATCAGGCATACATTTCTTTGGTAATATCTTTTATGACAATTCTCCTAGTCAATTCTTCAGTGGTAAAACACAGCAACCTACTTAGGCCTACCATGTGGCTCTCTGTTGGCATCTGAGTCACCCTTAATGTCACCTTTTCAGAGACTATAGTACTCCATGGCTTTGGATCATTTTGGACTGGAAGCTTTGGGTCATTAAAAGCAGAGGCAGGGGCAGCTAGGTGGCACAGTGGATAGAGCACCGGCCCTGAAGTCAGGAGGATCTGAGTTCAAATCCAGCCTCAGACCAAACACTTGACACTTACTAGCTGTGTGACTCTGGGCAAGTCACTTAACCCCAATTGCCTTCAAAAAAAAAAAAAAAAGCAGAGGCAATCAAGCCTGCTCTTCTCTTCCTATTCAATTCCAGGTTAAAATCATTGTTCATCTTCAACATCTGCCCAAGATATACATACTGGTAGACCAGCCATATGGCAGTTAGAATAGAGTGCTGGGCTGGAAGTCAGGAACACTCATCTACCTGAGTTCAAATCCAGCTTCAGACACTTCCTAGCTGTGTAACCCTGAGCAAGTCACTTAACTCTGTTTGCCTCACTTTCCTCATCTGTAAAATGAGCTGGAGAAGGAAATGGCAAATCACAATCTTTGTCAAGAAAACCCCAAATGGGGTCATCAAGAGTCAGACATGATTGAAGCAACTGAACAACAACAGACCAGTTATATGGGTTGTCCATTCAACTATGTATTGTAGTCTGAATAGCATTCATTCACTTTTTTTCCCCTATGCATATAGGTAAGACAAATTCTTTGAGGGACCATGGATCTCATTTAGAAGGTTCTTCAGTGTTCTAGGGCTAGATACAGTCATCGAGAAAGAGAAGGAATCTCATTTTGATCTTTGTTCTAGTGGGCTAATTAATGGTCTATTAGTACCCAGACAGGTGAATAAAAAATGAATCTCAAATTGATAACCAGATATTTCCCATCAAAATACAATTAATTTCATTTTTGAGATTTGATTTAGTGCTTACCATGTCCAGTATTTCCTGACTCTCTTCTTGAAAATAGTATTCATGACCTATAAAATGTGAAGCTTCTGTTTGGTCTATGGACCTTTGGCATCCTCATTCTGACTCCTGAACCACATTTTCCAACAAATAATTTTCTATTGTTTTTTTTTTCTGTCTTCCCCTCTGTTAACCTTTATACCAAGTAGGAAAGTAAAATTTTTATTTAAATTGGGAGATTCTTAATAAAATCTCTTCATCTTCAACATATTTTGATACCTAAACCACAATTGTTTTCATGATAGTATTTTTACACATGCTTACCATAAGCACTAAAATAACAGATGACCAAAATGTTTTATTAAATCATAGTTCTTACTGCCTTTGTGTGATAAAAATGATCTCTACCCATTCTTTATTTGCCTCTCTAAAGAGAATCTGTGGAGCATCCTTCCATTTAGCTTCAAATTTCTTTCATTTTCTTGTCTCATATTTCACAAGAAGGTCAAGATTGGTATGACTCAGTTCCTTTAGTTGAAAGTCTGCTCAATGATTACTAGATAAGGAGTTTTGAACATTTGGAGTTCAAAAATTTAACTTAATATACATGGATGGTCTAAAAACTGTGTACTTCTTTGTACCTTCTTCACACTTTTCCCCATCATTCTGCTCCTATCTCTGCAAAAATGGGATAGGGCCATACAGGGTTTAGGGAAACTTGGATGGGTTGCCATGGACAAAGAGGTCTTTACCAATTGGCCATTTTAGATCTAATGCAGCTCTCCATGCTTAACTAGACTTGTCCTTACAAAAGACATATAATCAGTTGATAGGACTATATTTAGTTGTTTAAACATAGCAGAACCTATGAGAGTTTATACTCTATAGGCCTAGCAATTAAGAACATAGGGTCACTTCTAGGCCATAGTGTTAGAGAAGGACATTGTGAAGGCATATATGATGTAGCCATCATTGGGAAAGTAACCATTTTGTGAGCCACAATGTGGCAACCATCATTCCGACATAAGCAAGTAAGTCTAAGAGCCCTGGGAAGAGCAATGCCCCCAAGGCAACTGACCTTCTTCCAGTTTGGCCCTTGAAGCCATCCTCAAGAGGAGAAAATCTTGTAGAGAAGGAGCCAGTCATCCCCCCTACTAACAACACCAATTGCAAGGCAACCTAAGAAAGCAATACCATGTCAGACAAACCATCTCCAATATTACCTCCCCTAAATCCCTGGTGAAGCTAGCCCAGGGCTATGATCTGAAGAACCCCAAGAATAGCTGTCCTCCTACCCGCTAAGGACAAACAGTCCTACTTCCAGATTGGCTTTGCAGTTATCATCAAGGGGAGCAACTCTTATGGAGAAGTAGCCCATCACCAATACCAACTGCTGACCAAATGCCACCAGTAAGCAGGTGAGCCTTGAGAACAGAAGAACCCCACAAACCATCTGTTTCCAGCCACATCCTGGGTGAGCAATTCTTGTGATGTCACCTGGAAACTAATTCTGTACATGTTTTAGCCACGGCCTCCTCGGAAACTAAAGGTAACAAAGACCCAGAAAAGAAAGTTCTTACCATCCAAGCCCTTGGCATCATAAAATGCTTCACTATTAGATACAGATAGGGATTTACTAATGGAAATGGCATTAAAGAAGCTGCACTACCATCTGTTTTGCTGCTACACTCTAAGGAACATGGGGCCTTTCCATCTAACTTGCAGTTAAAGCTTCCTGTATGTGTTGGCCCCTCCTCCCCCTGAGAATGCAAACTCCCTGAGAGCAGGGTCTGTCTTACTTTTCTATTTGTATCCCCAGTGCTTCAGACAGTGCTTTACACATAGTAAGTGCTTAATACCTCATGATTTTTTTTCTTCATTCGTTCTTTCACTCACATGTAGATATAAAATATTTTAATAATACTATTTTATATGTAAATAATTCTATAATAATATATACTGCCTGCCTAATCAATGTGCTTAGGCCTACCAAAATTTGGGGCTGACTTCCATTTTTCCACCTGTCTTATTTCTTGGATACACCCAGACCTTTGAAGACAGCCAAAATTTATTTAAGGTGAGAATGAATGCAGTCTATTTTCAGAGACTAATGTAAATAAACCCTAAAGGGAATATTGAATTTCAATTTGCATATGAGCTGCAGCTGCTCCTTTTGCAGAGGGTTTACATGGGGATATGTTGGAGCTTATGGAGTATAGCCTGCCCCAGCATACAAATAATAGCAAATGAGATGGTTATTTGTTCATAGAGATAGGGAAGGATGGACCATAGAGTCATGCATTCCTGAATTACCCAGTAGATGTACTATGTACATACTTTAAGTTCCCCAAGGTTAATAGGAAAAAAAGCAATTAGGAGGGAAAAAAAAATTGACTTCAGCTCATTGAAGCATGGCTGTTTGGTAACAGGTTTCAAACCATCTGTTTATTATATGTTGGCTATGCCACCCTCCTTTCCAGTGATGATCCTTCTACCACAGATCTGAAGCTTTGACCACTAGGTCATCACCTAGAATAGTACCCATGGGCAAAGGAGAACTGGCTCAGGGTGCAGCACACTTTTGGCAGCCGCAGGCTCGTACTTCATGGTTTCTCTAATTATCATCAAACCTGAATTTGCAGCCACTTTCATTGGTCCCAGGCAAACCCAGTATGAGTCCCCCTACTCTGTCTGCCCAATTCCCCCAGGTCATGCTTTTTTTTTTTTGTGATTGTTGTAGCTAATACGCGAGATTTTTTTTTCTTTTTGGGAGACTACATTATATTGTCATTAATTTTAAACATTACTTTTAGTTTAGGGTCTCTATCAACTATGGTGGTTATTTATCAAATTTATTTCTTTATTTTACAATCAATAGATTTTATATCTTTTGAATCTATTTTTCTTTAATATCATTCAAATCCTGTTACGATCTTAAAAATAAAATATTAATAGTTTATTTTACAATTAAATGGTAAAAATAATTTATTAATAAAATAAAACAATAAACCTCTTGCTCTTTTAAAAATATTTTAAAGATTTTACACTTACAATACCATATTGTTTTTCTTTTTTAATTATAAAATACAAGGAAAGATTTCAAAGTTTTGGTGTTTTATACATGATGTGGAAGCCTTACTGCCCACGGACTAAAAAATATAAAAATTCTAAATTACTAAACAATGAAGAAATAAGTTTTTCCTTTTCATTACCTTCAACCCAGCAGCCCTAATTGTATAATTAGTTTGAAAGCCATTGTTCTGAGTATTTTGTTTCCTGTACATATTTCCCAAATATTGAAACAATGTAAGAGTTCATTCTGTTCACAGGGAGTATGCAACTTTTAGGGCACTAAGGAAATCCATTAAAATTTTCTGAAAACCACCAAAATGAATGAATGAATGAATAAAATAAAAAGGTCTGCTTTCTGGATTTTAGTCCTGTAGTGATCATTTTATCAATCATATTTGTTTTGGTTGTCATTATGGGTGAGAGACAAGAATAATTTCCCTCCACAACATGTCATACTGTGATAGGTAATATGGAACAATGACTCGGGATGGCCTCAAAGTCAGAAAGACCTGGGTTCAAGACTCACCTCTTCCACATGCTGGCTTTTGCCACTACTGCTGAACAGTTGCCTATTTGTATTAATAGAGGGACTCTACTTAGTGAAAGTTCTCAATTCTAGTGAAATCACAGATCTGGATCAAAAAACAAGATTATAAAGGATGACATCCTAAAAGACATCTTACTTTTATTAGTCAGTCAATAAACACTTATTAAGTACCTTCTATGTGCCAGACTCCTTTCTAAATACTGGCAATTTAAAGGCAAAAGACAGTCCCTGCTCTCAAGGAACTCACAATCTAATTGGGAAGACAAACTATGTACAAACAAGCTATGTACAGGACAAATTAGAGATAATCCACAGAAGGAATGCACTAGAATTAAGAAGGGTTGGGAATATCTTCTTATAGAAGGTGAGATTGTAGCTGGGACTTGAAGAAAGTCAGGGAAGCTAAGGAACAGAAATGAGGAGGAAGAATATTCCAGGTAGAGAGGGCAACCAGTGAAAATGCCTTGAGTCAGGAGATCAAGTGTCTTGTTTAAGGAATAACAAAGAAGTTGTTCTTTGAAGGTCACTAAATCTTTCATCAGAAATAATAATAACAGGTAGCATTAATATGACACTTATGTGGTAGGCACAGTGCTAAGTGCTTTTTTAAAAAATAAATATTATATCATTTGATATTCACAACAATCCTGGGTAGTTGCTATTATTATCCCCATTTTACATTTGTGGAAACAGACAAACAGAGGTTAAGTGACTTGCCTAAGGCACCCAGCTAGGATAAGTGTCTGATACTGGATTTGAATTCAACTCTTCCTGGCTCCAGGCCACTGCTCTGTCCATTGAGCCACTCAGCTACCCCAACTAAATTAGCTAAATTATCTTTATATGTCACTTCCCACCCCCCCAACACCTCAAAAATCTTACAATGGTTAGGAAAATAAATTGTAGAGAACACCAACATTTCACTTCTTCTGTGTAGCACATTGTGATTAATGTTAAGGCATACAAAGGCAACCAAGTCATTCACCTCAAGCGTGTATGTAAGGAATACATAAAATACAAAATGGAATATTAACACATGGCAGAGCTGGTAACAGGGTCTGATGAGAGAAGGAGAGTTCCCTTACAGTCTTTAGGACTGACCGGGACCTAGAAATCATCAGGTCTAGTGTTTTTATTTTACAGATGAGGAAACTGAGAAAGAGGGTGGTAAAATAACTTGCTGAACAGCATATAGCTAGCTAATTAGTAGCAGATCCGGAATTCATACTCAGATCACCCAATACCTCCAGTATTATTTCTACCACACTACCATACCTCCCTGATTGGACTGAGGACTGGGGATAAAGTTGGGGGTAGGGATTTCTTTGAAATAAAATTAGTGAAGCCCTCTGGAAAAAAAAATTCCTTTTAAAGTAACTCAAATATGAAAATAAAAAAGGTCCCCTTTGATTTTCCTTTTCCCTTGAATGCTCTAGAATCTAAATGATTCAACCTCTAAGTCCAAACACAGGGCCCTGTCCACCATACCCTAGTGCCTCTCAGCTAGATAATAGGAACCTTGCCTTCAAGAGTGAGACTCTTGGAAAGTTGGGCAGCTTGGGGAAAAAAAAATTCCCAATATGGAGAGATAAGTCACAAACAGAAAATCCAGAATTGAGTCATTGTCCTCTGGTCTTTTTCGTTATGAATTAGGTATTCTTTTATATTCAAGGATTTATTATAAATTCATATTGGCTGAATCAGTCTGTTGTTACCTAAGTCTTCTGCTTCCTTCTTTCCTCCATCTTTTGTGAGTACATTTTGGTGGTAGCAAATGACATTTACTGAAGAGTGACTATGAAAACAACTGCACTGTGCTGTGACAGGTTTAAAAAAAAGGAAATGGTCCATAGTTCATGTTATCATTACTTATGACAGAATGGGCCTTCCCAGAGATGAGACAAGAGAAGTGTTAGTCAATTGGTACCATGGAAAGAACACTAGATTTGGAGTCAAAAGACCTAGGCTAAGTTACATTTCTGTCACTAACTCCCCAAGTGACCTTGGGCAAGTCACTGTGCTCCCATCATTTTTAAAATGGCAGGATTGGACTAGATGTCCTCCAAGTCTCTCCCCAGCTCAAAAGCTCTGATCCTATAATCTTAGAGGGTAAACAGGTAAGTTTATCAGGGTTAGCTTCTTCTTTATAAGATTTAAAGTATAAAGCAGACTGAAATTTCATGAGAATGAGGATTTTAGATGAATGAACAAATGAATAGAGAAGCATTTAATAGCAATAAAAATAATAGCTAACATTTAAATGCACTTATGCCAAGTTCTTCACAATTATTATCTCATCTGACCCTCACAACAACCCTGGAGGTAAGTGCTATTATTATTCCCATTTTATATATGAGGAAGCTAAGGCAGACAGAGGTTAAGTGACTTACCCAAGGTCACATAGATAATAAGTGTCTGAGGCCAGATTTGACCCTCAAGACTTCCTTATTCCAGGTCCAATGCTCTATTTCCATCACCATTTAGTAACTGTTTAGCACGCACCAAGCACTGGATTATCTGTGAATTTCAGTTCCTATGCTATCAACATGAGAGACAGTATGGCATTGTGGATAGAGAACTTGTCTTGGATTTCAAGTCCTGCCTTGGACACAAGCTAAGTTGCTCAAACTCTCTGTGCTTCTGGCAGCTCTCCAAGATGAAAATATGCGTTGGCAATACTTACGTGCAGAGAGTTTGCACAATGAATTACACAAATTAATGAAAGTAAATACAGCGTACCCCACAAAAAAGTATCCCTCTCCTCATTCATCTACACCCCCTACTCCAAAAGATGTATTGTCAACTATGGAAGGGAAGTGAACCATAAGGGCAGAACAATAGAATGCAATCTCCCATGATGTGGTTCTGTGTGTTAGATTTTTTTTGAAGTTGAATTCTATATGTTTTAGAGAAAATGGTGTCAATGGATAGGGAATATATGGAAGGAGGAGTATTGAATGTTCCTCTCTACTCTCTTCCATCTACACTTCCTTTGGTGTGCATTTGGACATTACAATGAACACCTCCAATCATGGGGCTTCCAAACCCCATGGCCTTCTTCCTTCTTTCACAGACTAGCCAAGATGAATTTCAAAGAGCCAGTAGTGTTCTGTAAAGAGGTCCTTATGTGCCACACCTGCTGCACCTTGTTCAGAATTGCTTTCTGAAGTGTTTGTGATGAACTGTGTGAGGAACAGACTCATTTTATTCAAAAGTGTCGCAGGCACAGAATGAAATATCTTTGTGGATAAACCTTATGAATGGTCAGGATCTCGTAAAGGTTATCTCATTTTTTTGTACACCTTGTCTTTCCTCTATCACTATTACTTGTCCTTATCCTTCTCTTCAACAAGTGAGAAAGCTGCCTGTGGTTAGATGATGAGACTGATGGAAATTTAATTTTTCAGCCTAAACTTTCTTCCTTCTATCTGTGATGTGCTTTAAAAAAAATCAGAATGGGGAATACTCTTGCCCCTTCTGTTCTTTTCCAAATAGCTAAATATTTGTAATTCACTTTTACTGTGCATGTAAGATTGAGCTGGGACAAATTTTATACACACTGGAACTTCTTGTTCCAACAAAGTAATTATTATGTGATTCTATCATAATCAGTACACTTTCATCCATTACATGTGCACATCTTAGATTTTGTTCAGAACAATTCACATGGTAGAGGATAAAGTATAACCTTGAAGTAATTTTTTTCTTTTATCAGGTAGAGTTTGTAAATAGTTCCATTTCTCTGTCTTATCAAATTATTATGTTTACTGCTGATCATTTAGAAAGTAGGAAGAGACGCTCATATTTTCATGAAGAATTCATTCATACCAGTTTTCCTTAGAGGACATCAAATTGGGTCCCTGGGCTGTGAGATCCAGTGCCTATTTCAGGTATAAGATTTTGGGCAGTGACTCACGAGGCAGTGGGTTGGGGGATGCAACTGAAGTCACCAGGTGAAAACAAAACAAAACAAAAAACACTGAGTTTCATAAGCATTTGTGTTGTTGTTCAGTTGTTTTCAGTTGTGTCTGACTCTTTGTGACCCCATTGGGGTTTTCTTGGCAAAGATACTGGAGTGGTTTGCCATTTCCTTCTCCAGCTCATTTTACAGATGAGCAACTGAGGCAAACAGGGTTAAGTGACTTGCCCAGAGTCACACAGTTAGCAAGTGTCTGAGGCCAGATTTGAACTCAGGAAAATGACCGGGTATTCTAACCAGTGTATGATCTAGCTGCCATAAACATATATTTTCCCCAAAACTCTAGCAGCCCTCAGCCGAGTGAAAGAATACCTTTCCACATGTCTCCCAGGCTACCCGTAGCCTTTCTGTGCATTCCTTTCCCTTTCCAAACTTTCTTTTGTGTTCATTTTAGTGTAATTTAATCTGATTTAAAGTAGTGGGAGAGAAGACCTACAACCTCCTAAGGATAGCCTTGATTTATTTATTTATACTAATCATTCAAGTTGAATGAAGGATCTGATTTTCTTATGAATTGCTTTACATGTATTATCTCATTTGATCCTCACAACCACCCTAGAACACAGGTGTTATTATCATCTCTAATTCACAGAAGAGGAAGCTGAGACAAAGAGATCTTAAGTGACTTGCTCGGAATCACAAGGCTATTAAGTGGCTAAAGTAGGATTTAAACTTAAGTTTTCCTGACTCCAAGTCCTATGTCCTATGTCCCATGTCCTATGTCCCAAGTCCCACTGGGCCACTCATCTGTCCACTAAATTCCCTGTGAATAGAGGAGGAGAGTATTGGTTAAAAGAAAGGATTTGGATTAGCAGTGAAATTCACTGTTTGTGCTTTCCTTATACTCCCCTCCAAAGTCTGATATTTCTTACCTTGCCATTTAAGGCCTTTCCTGCTCTCACCCAATCAATCAGTTTCATCTGTCACCACTCCCTTTAGAAGTCTAACATCACAAATGTAGAGCAGACCATCTAGTCCAACCCCTTAGGGAACTGAGGCCCATGGAGGCAAAGTCACTTGCCCCAGGTCACAAAGTGAAAAACATCTGAGGCTTTTAATTCTTTCCACTCTACTATGGTGCAGCCCAGCCAAACCATTGTTCATTATTATTCAAAACACTTCTTTACCCTTAATATTTTTTTCTCTATACTTCTCTCTCTCTTGAGCATGCTCCTGCTCCCATTTCCATCTTTCCAAATCCTACTCATTTTTCCAGAGCCAACTTAATTCTACCTCCTTGTTGAAGCTTTTCATAATTCCTCTCCACCACATTTAATAGCCAGAACTCTTAGTTCTCTATGCCTTCCCTGCTCCCTGAAGCATTTCTAGAACACACATCCCATGTTGTCTTACATGAAGTTATTTACATGCCTGACTTGTATCTGATATTGTAAATTCTTGAAGGGGTGTCTCTTTCATCTTTGTATGACTAGTTATTACTATTACAAGACACTCATTACTGTGCATTGCATAAAGTAAAGGCTTTGCAAACACTGTCCAGTCAAACAATGAGATAGTCTAAGTTATTATCACAGTCATTTCTTAGTTCTCAGCACTCTGGATGTGCCCCAGCACGAGCCCTGCCATATTGACCAGCTGGGTCACAAGTCCAACAGAACTCCTCTTCATAGATTTTCCCAATGTACTTGTTAATGTGAGAATTAGAACCCAGCCCAAGGGAATGGCACCAGAGGCCTTGTTGTAGTTTCATGTTGTGGTGTGGTGGAACCATCTCAAAGAATTCAGAGTCAGATGACCTCTAATCCAAGTACAAACATTTATTGAGGATTGATGCCCCTCAGAATCAGTCCCTCCTCCCCAAGAGGGACCAGCAACTTAGCAAGACAATATAAGCAAATTTATAGTGTAATGATGCTGATTACATAACATAAATTATGAATATTAAAAAAAGGACGAGTTTGTTAAGGGATTAGATAATAAAGGATGGGTCCCAGCCTCAGTAGAACTGCACATACAATTACCCACAATGCATACAGAAAAATCCATTTGAGAGGGTATGTGTGTATGTATGATATTGATATAATAAGCCTCTTTATGTCATAAGTTCATCTAAAGGACAGCTTTTGCTGTTACTGCACAGGTGCCTACTTAGGGAAACTCCCTTCTATTGTTTTGGGGTCCACACCCTGCTTGGCCATCCTGGTGGTACTGCTTTCTGATTGGCTGAGTATTGTTGTCCTATTTGAGATTAGATGGATGTAGTTATGGTTGAGTGCAAGGACACACCTGCTGTTTCTGTGGGAAATATGAGGAATGGGTCTGGGGGCAGTGGTTAGCTAGAGGCAATGACTGGGATCCCATCACATGGACATGCCTGCTGTTCTAGTGGGGCATGAGTTTATGGACATACCTGTTGTTCTAGTGAGTAGTGAGGCATACATGAGGAAGTTAGGATATTGAGTCAGGGCAGGGGCAGCAGATAGTTAGGGGAACTGGCTATATTGAGTATGGGGGCCTGTGGTGTGGTTAAAGCCAGATTGTGTGGTTAAATCAGGACATGCCTGCTGTTAGTGGGGCCCAAAAGGAAGTTAGAATATTGGGACTGGGCAGCAGCTTTATTAGGATTCCATCACCCTGAGCTAATTGGTAAGATTTTCTACAAATTTTCATTCCCTTTTCATGTACTCCTTTCTATTGCAGTTGTATAAATGAGAGGTTTATTAGATTTTTTTGCTTACCTGAAAAATAGGGGCAGCTGGATAGAATACCCAGCCTGAAATCAGAAAGACTCATCTTCCTGAGTTCAAATCTGGACTCAGACACTTATTAGCTGTGTGACCCTGGGCAAGTTACTTAACCCTGTTTGCTTCAGTTTCCACATCTGTAAAATGAGCTGGAGAAGGAAATGACAGACCACCTCAGTATCTTGGCCAAGAAAACCCCAAATGGGATCACAGCAACAACAACAAAAAATAGGGTTAACAATAGCACCTGCCTCACAGGACTGGGTGTGAAGATCAAGTGAAATAACGTATGTAAAGCATAATGCAAACCTTGAAGTGCCTTATGAATGTTAGTTATTAGCTACTATTATTACCACCCCTTCCCTGCTTCTTCATGGTTTACTTTCACTATTATTTTCTCTAAAAATTTTGAAATTTGTTTTCCATATTTTTCTTTGCATTCACTTTATCTTCTGTGATTTTCAACAGACAATTAAGAGTGTGTTTCTCCTGAAAAATCTAGATAACAGTTACTTGGTATCTTGAAAATGTTAGTAAGATTATCAGCAGGTCAATAAGCATTTAAGAGTATATGATGTTGCCAAGCACTGTGCTAAGCCCTGGGGACAGAGAAAGGCAAAAACACACAGCTGGTCCTCAAGAGGTTCACATTCTAATGGAGGAGATAAATAACCAGGTACAGCCAAGATACTTACTGAGCAGAAGGCATAGCAGCTTGGGAACTGGAATGACTTCCTGATTGTTCAAGATGATGTTAAAGAATGATAACTAGCTATCTGAGGAAGATCTATCACAATCATATCAAGTGATGCATGATTTCAAGAGCAGGCCCATGAGAACAGGCTAAAGAAGCAGGAGTTATTTTACCTGGAAGGAAAAAAAATGCTGAGAATGGATGAAATTAGTTTTTAAGTATGAGAAGAGATTTAACACTATTTGCAAACAACTGGTTTTCATTTTCACTGAGGAAAGAATAAATTGAATGAGTTTCAATTGCCAAAGGAGGGATTTAGATGAAGTCCTAGGAAGAATTTAATAAGTGCTCTAGAACTTCATTATAACACTAAAGCAAATAAAATAAAATCAACAAATATTATTTGAGTCTCTGTCACAAGGAAGGCATGGCTTTAGGCATGGTAAGAATGTAAGGATAAGTATAAAAGCTGACCACAACTAACATTTCATTTGGAGAGATAAGATCTAAATACATGAAAAATTAAATAGCAACATAAGATTTAAATATATAGAGATATTCACCTGGGGTAGTTACTACACTCAGGTTTAAGGATATAGTCTTCATGTCTAGACTTCTATAACTATAACTCATGAATGCCTACTAGTATTCATGAGATTAGTCAGCCAGTAGACCCAATCAGCTCAAAAAAAAAAAAAGCATTTACCAAGATGGCATGGTAAGAATAGCAGCTACACAATATTCCCTACCATAAACCTCAGTTTCCCACAAATATACTGTCTATAGCAAGAGTTTGGAAAAGACATAAATTAAAATGGTAGTGAGTATACTTGTAGGGAGCACATGCAGCCAAGGCAATGCCTGTCTCCAGTATTGCTGGGCCCTATCATCCTTTCTCTTCTTATGGAGTCCTTATGCTTCTCCTCTCAGATGCAATGGCTCTACTGAGGGTTTATTTAGCTGATTTTCATGAATATGTTTCTCCTTAGAGCTTTAATCTCCAAATGACCGGATAAATTATCTCTTGAATCAATAATTAGTTCTCTTCTCTGCTACCAGGTCTCATCCCTTAAAAATGTTTCTTTTCTTCCTGTTCCTACTGGTCACTTTTATAAAGTGACATGATGAAGGGACTGGGGTGGGGGGGAAGGAAGAAGAGAGAAATCCCTTCCTTCCTTCCTAAAAAAGTGAAGAGTAATTCCTTTTAGGGACTGGGTTCTTAGCTGTCCCACCCGGAGAGACCACAGAATTGTCAAGTTAGCTTTTTAAGAGCCTTTCATGGCTGTGGCCAATTTTCTACCTCTAAATTTGCCTTTTCCAATTCAATCAAGAATTTTTTTCACTTCTTAAAGGTGTACAGGATAGATGGGTGTGTATACACACGCACACACACACACACATATGCACATATTCTCTACATTTTTATGCCTTTGCCTCTTTCTGGGATAACATCATGGGGCGGGGGGGGGGCGGTGCTTGGTAAGAGATCAACTTTTCTTATTCCTCTCAATATATCAGTTCAAAACAACTAGAGGAGAGATTCTATAAGGTAGCACCAAGCTAATTGCTAGATGAATATAAAACGAGTGCAATAAGAGCTTAGACAAGGGAGGTTTACTTCAGATCACAGAACTGTAGAGCTAGAAGCCTTTTAGAATGAAATTTGAGAGAGGGCAGAACCATCTCAAGCCCCATCTAATAGAGTTAAGTTGTGCAAGCTAGAGTCAGCGCTAAGATGAAGTGGACAGAGCTATGGTCCTGAAGTCAGGAAGACACGAGTTAAAATCTAGCTACTTACTAGCTATGTAACCCTGGGCAATTTAGTTAACCTCTGCCTCTGTTTCCTCATCAGTAAAGTGGGAATAATAATAATGCCACCTGGTGTTGTGGTGAGGATACAATGAGATATTTGTAAAGTGCCTTACAAACCTTCAAATGCTATATGAAGGCTAGTTAATGATAATAAAATTATTATTATTGATTATTATTATAAAAAGAGAATCTTTAAAGCAGGTTCATTTCTAAGGTGGTTTTAGGGCATGGGTCCCAAAGACAATGATAAAATGAGACAGTGGTGTTTAAGACGGGGGTAGAGGCATTTTTTTTCTGTCACAACCACTAAATCAGAAAAATCAATTTAGTGTCATGTACAGGAAAAAAAAAGTAACATAACTATGTCCTGAAGCTGCTTATTCCATTGTGGGATAGTTCTAGGAAGTTAGGATGTTTTTTCTTCTTCAAGTCAAAGTCTCCCTCATTGCAAATTCCATTGATTGTTCCTAGTTAACTGGGGCCAAATAGAATGTGTATAATCTCCTTTCCATGTGGAAGCCCTTCAAATATTTGAAGACAACTAACTCCCAGAAGTCTTCTCTTCTCCAAGTTAAACATCTCCCAATTTGTCCAACTAATCTTGAGACTGTATGCCAGCCTAATTACCACCTGGGGTCATTCACCATCTTATCAACATCCTTCTAAAAGTGTGATCACAGTAGATATCTGAGCAAGACGTAATATAGATGGGCTGTTATCTCTCCCCCTCATTCTAGACATTATGCTTCTATTAATACATCCTAAGATAGATTAGCTTTGAGGGCCTGCCATGTTGGAGACTCTCAATTATATTAAGCATATGGTCCACTAACTGCCCTGCCCCTTAAATATTTTTCATACAAGCTTCTCTCTAGCCATGACTCTCCCATTTTGTTCTTGCAAACCCAAGTACAGCACTATCTATCTATCCATTCATCCATCTATATATCTGTGTATATATATATATATATATATATATACATATATATGTATGTATGTATATCCTTTTAAAATTTAATCTTTTTTTAGGATTCTTATCATGGCTTTTATTTTCTCTACTTTTTAACATTTCTATTTAGAGTTTTGAGTTCCAAATTCTATCCCTCCCCTCCCCTCCCCTCATCCCTCCCTGAGATGGTAAGCAATCAGGTATAGGTTATACATGTGCAATTATGTAAAACATTTCTGTATTAGTCATTTTGTACAAGAAGACTCAAATAAAAGAAAAAATGAAAGAGAGAAAGTGAATGTTTCAGTCTATATTCAATCAATATCAGTTTTTTCTCTGGAGGTAGATAGTATGTTTCATCATTAGTCCTTTGAAATTGTCTTGGATAGTTCTATTGCTGAGAGTAGCTAAGTCATTCACAGTTCCTCATCAAACAATATTGTGGTTACTATGTATGACATTTTCCTGGTTCTGTTCACTTTACTATGCATTAGTTCATGTAAGTCATTCCAGATTTTTCTCAAATCATCCTGCTTGTCATTTCTTATAGCGCAATAATATTCTATTATAATCATATACCACAGCCTGTTTAGTCATTCCCCAATTGATGGACATCCCTTAGATTTCCAGTTCTTAGCCACCACAAAAAGAGCTGCTATAAATAAAAAATAATAATCTTTTTAGATTCAGCCCAACATTCTAGCTTGTCCAATTCTTTATGGATAGCAATTCTGTCTTGCAAGTTGTAGCTGTCTCTCTCAGCTCTCTTTCATCTGGAAACTTATCATCAAAACCTTTGAGTCAATAATTACCATGAATCTGGATATATACCTGGGGCACCACTACACTATTACTATCCACTACATTATAATCACTATTACAATCATTCCAGACTGATAGCCATTCATTAATGGTCACTACTTGGCACAATCATTCAAGCAGCTCCAAAGTTACAAATCCACTTAATGATACTGTCACCTAGCCCAATGGTGGCCAATTCAAATAGAAACAAAAACCTGCAGACTTCAAAATCACCTAGAAAACCACAAATTAATATGATCTATATTGCTTTGTATTTTTTTTGTTGCTGTTAAACATTTTCTAATTATATTTTAACATGGTTTGGGCCTAGCTGAGGAGTTTTGCAGACCAAGTGGCCCAGAGTCTGAGAGTTTGACATCTCTTATCTAACCCATACCTTCTCATCTCTGCCACAGGATGTCATGAAAAACTTTTTTTTTTTCAAATTCTTTGCATGAAATTCTAAGGCTTTCCTCTGCACTGGCAAACCAATAACCTTATAAAAAAAAAAGAATAACATTAGCTTGGCATTACTTGTTCTTTGTCAGTCAATCAATCAGTAAGAATTCGTCAGATGCCTACTACATGTCAAGTACATGGGTCAAAGACAAAATATGAAACATTAGACTGTGAGCTCTTTGGAAGCTGAGATTGTCTTTTTCCTTTCTTTGTATCTCCAGTGCTTAGCATCGTGTCTGGAAGCTAGTAGGTGTGTAATGAATGCTCATTGACTTACTGACTGAAACAGTCCCTGCTCTCAAGAAGCACTATTTATCACTCTATCAGGGGAAACCACAGATACATTAAATGAAATACTGTGGATTGGGAGAAAAATTATTTGATAAAGTCTGACAGGCAGAGAGTCAATGCTGACCAGTTTTCTTAGTGATCATTTAATATTGTTTGTTATTTTTAAAAATCTCTGCTCAGATCTTTTACTTCATCCTGTACCATTCTGCTGTTCTTTTGTACAGACATTACAATGACTGCCAGAATCTCTTAGCAACCTTGATGAGAGGAGAGGTGTGGAAGAGATGGATAATAAGTCTTAGCCCAACTTTTCCCCTGCCTTCTCTTTCTCTTTTCTTCTCATCTCACTTTTCCTTTTCTCTTTTAGCTTCTTCCCTTTCTCCTCATGTTTCTTCTCCCTTCTACTTTTCTTATTCTCTTCATTTCTCCCATCCCATTAGTTTATCCTTGTTCTTGTCAGTGTTTTTGTATTTAGCTGAGTTTTGGAGGGAGATCAGGAAACTCAGCAACTTTTCCTGAAAATTGGTCACTTTAAGATTGACTTGCAGACTTATGGTCAGTGTGAGAAGTGTCCAGTCTTTATTTAGTTTCATTATTCTCTTAGATTGCAGAGATAACTTTCAAAAACACCATATAAATATAGCATTGTTAGTCACTCTGATCATTTGACTGAATACAAGCCTTCTAGTATTGACAGATTCGTTTTGATGATATATTGATGCTAGTGGGAGGCCTGGTCTGAGATCAATAACTAAACTGTATACAGGTACTTACTGGTTTTCTGGGAAGGGCTTAGCTCACCACAAAAACAGACATACCTTGCAGTGGTTCATATAGAAACGCTGTATATCAATGAAATCAACAGTCCTCTTTATCTCTTACATAATTGTGACAAGTCACGTTCATGATGTCTTACATACATTATTTCATTTGATCCTTACAAGTCTATGTGATAAACAATGTTTCCTGAGGCTCTGAGAAGTTAGGTGATTTGTTCATAGTCACATAACCAGTATGTGACTGAGGAAGGACATGAAATCAGGTCTTCCTGAGTAGAAAGCCATATTTCTATCTATTGTACCAGTTTGCTCTCTCAAACCTACATTTTACAACTCCAAGTTCAATGATCTTTCCACAGTGACACCAAAGCTATATATCATGGAGATAGGGATATTTTCACATATACATTTCATAATACTTAAGCCATGATCCCATGATCCTAGTGCCCAGATGTCATATATAAGAATCATAATGGGCTCGACGCTGGTGGAGCACTCCATTGAATCAACTCAAAATTAAATGACAGAAATGTGAGGGGAATGATTTGGTTAAAGGTAAAGGTAACTGTGATATGAATTATCTGCTTGGTCTACATACATATCCAGGTATTGTTAACATAAGTGTTCAAGCTGAGTATTTATGCTTTAATAGATCTATGCGTTCACCAGCACTGGCCTTTTCTCTGGAGATGGGGCTCACAATCCATGCATTAGTAGATGATCCTCATATACTGGGGTTACAAGATAAAAATTCACCACCAACCTGCTGCTTCTGCTAATGAAACTTTCTGGTCCTCAGATAATAGAGACCGAGTCCAACAGAGATCCTGATCTCAAAGCCCTTTCAGATGGGACATGCCAAGCCTGCCCTCTACCAGCATAACTTTTTCTTTTCCTTCTTTTTTTTTTTTTTTAGGCAATTGGGGTTAAGTGACTTGCCCAGGGTCACAGAGCTAGTAAGTGTCAAGTGTTTGGTCTGAGGCTGGGTTTGAACTCAGGTCCTCCTGACTTCAGGGCCAGTGCTCTATCCACTACACCACCTAGCTGCCCCTTACCAGCATAACTTTCAACAAACCAGTGATCCCTCCACACAAGTGAAGAACCAAAGTGGGGCTTTAATGAAGGCAGCCTTTATTATTAATTCATGTTTTTGAAAGTCAACAATTTATCAAATGCCCTACACACAACACATTGCAATTTTAAGATGAGAAATTCTCATGATTAGCCTTTCCTATTTCTTCTTCTGACTCCGTGCCATCTTAAGAACAGCAATATCCTAGAAAAAAACATTCTAACATTGTCTCTTTCCTTATTCACTTGACAAATTAGATCCATTTCTCTGTTCTTCATCCTTTCTCCAAAATCTTCATTTAAAAAAAAATTCACGTACTATTTTATCATGGGTGCAATGATCTAGAACTGGAAGCAACTTCAGTTGCCATTTAGTTCAACATCCTTATTTTTCAGTGAAAGAAACTGAGACATAGGAATATTAAATAATTTGCCTAAGACCACACAGGTAGTAGGGAAACTCTTTTTGGGAAAGCTAAGTCCAAGATACTTTGGAAAGGAAAAGAAATAAAAAAGATGATTACTCCACCAAGTGGAGACAGAACGAATGGAGGAAGTAGGAAGAATATTGGACCAGAATGCAGGGGACCTGAGTTCTAATCCAAACTCTGCCACTAACTAGCTGTTTCACCTTGAGGAAGTCACTTGATTAAGCTCTAAGGATTTAACTTTTCTTCACTACAAAATAAGTAGATTGTACTAAATAGTCTTTGATGCTTCATCCAGTTCTATGATTCTAAAGAAGCCAAATTGCAGTTCTTAATATATTGTGATATACTTTTCAGGTTTCATGGCATATTAAAATATTGAAAGATATTGTTTTCTTTCAGTTACCTATTGAGTCATTGAGGCTTAGCTTAAAACCTTTCTCTTTTCTATTCTATCTCAGCTGATCTCATCCTTATTTTTCTGAGCAGTGAAAAAAAAGGAAATGACAAGTTTTTCAAGATTTATGGAAGATTTTCTCCACTCATCATTCCTCTTAGTTCTTAGTCTCCCTGAGTTGATCTATGAAAAAATTCAAAATAAAACTAAATGTCGCCTTTGAAAACAAAATCATATTGATTTAAACCTAACTGGGGATTTGTAGTGGGGACAATTAACCATCTATCCTCACACAGAGCCCCTGAAGGCATAATAGATTTTATAAAATAGACTTTAAAACTTGGCTTAATCAAAAATCAGACCAGGAGTGCAGTGAGTGCTCAGTCATATATATAGAGATATCTTGATACACGAGTTAGAATATGAAAGAAAAAAAACTATAGGTATTGCAGTTTAGTTTATTGTCAGTAGACTTGGATTCAAATATGCCTGCTTTCATTACTGTGTGACCTTAGGCAAATCATTTAACTTCTGTGGGACTCAGCTTTGTAACCTGAAAAAATGAAGATGTCAAATTATAGGACAAAAGCAATAACAGCTAGCATTTATGTAGTACTTGAAAGCTTTCAAAGCATTTTAAACATGTTATTTGAGCTCCACCATAATCATGTGATATATCATGAGATATAAAAATACCTCCATTTTTATAAGTAACTAAAATAAGGCTAAGAAAGTTTAAGTGACATGACCAAGGTTACTCGCTAAGTAAATGTCTAAGGATAATTCAAACCCAAGTCTTCCTGATTCTAAACCAATATTCTTTTCATTGTGCTCCTTAGCTGCCTTTAAATGATCTAAGTTCCCATGATCCTATTTTTTATTAAACTATTTATTAATTTTTAGTTTTCAATATTCACTTCCATAAGATTTTGAGTTTCAAATTTTCTCCCCCTTTCTTTCCTCCCCACTCCCCAAGATGGCATGCAATCTGATATGCGCTCTAATACTTACATATTCGTATCTTGACACTAGTCAAGATGTAAAGAAGAATTAGAACCAATGGAAGGAAGAATCAAAGAGAAAGAAGAATCAAAACAAAACAACAAAAGAAAAGGAGAGTACATGGTGTGCTTCCATCTGCATTCAGATTCCATAGTTCTTTCTCTGGATGTGGACAGCTTTTTCCATCATGAGTCTTTTGGAGTTGTCTTAGATCCTTGCATTGCTGAGAAGAGCTAAGTCTATCAGTCAGTCATCACACAGTGTGGCTGTTACCATGTACAACGTTCTCTTGGTTCTGGTCACTTCACTCAGCATCATTTCATATAAGTCTTTCCAGGTTTTTCCAAAGTCTGCCTGCTCATCATTTCTTATGGCACAATAGTATTCGATTACATTTATATACCACAGCTTGTTCAACCATTCCCCAATTAATGGGTATCCCTTCAATTTCCAATTCTTGGCCACCACAGAAAGAGCTCCTATAAATATTTTTGTACATGTGATGACCCTATTTTTTCTAAGATAGTTTCCTGAATTTTCCCTCACTAGTCCCAGTCTAAATGGTATAGATTCTATGTGGTATCCAGGAAGATTAAGCAAAAGTCTTAACACTCCAGCAACAAAACCAAGTTTTAAAAGCACATCAGGCTGGGTGTGGTGGCCCATATCTATAATCCCTGCTACTAGAGAAGCTGATGCTAATGGATTACTTGAGCTTTAGAGATCTGAGCTGCAGACAGGCTAGAGACAATTGAATATCTGCTAAAATCTGGTTCCATTATAGTGAGCTCCTGGGATGGGGAGACCAGGCTGCATAGGAAGGGGTAAACTAATGCTGAGCAAAGGCAGAGAGAATCGATGCTTCCATATCAGCAATGAGTGACTGGTATACTTCTAGCTTCCATGAGATAGAGAGACCCAGTCTCTAAAATGAATATACATCAGAAAGTGTAAGGAGATTGTGGGTAAGGTATTGGGAAGGAACACAAGCACTCAATCCCAGGTGAGGCAGTTCGTTACTCATAGATAGCCAAGAATTTAATTCCCTAGTCCCTAGTCTTACATTAGGTCAGCTAGATGGGACAGTGGCTGGAGTGCCAGGCCTGACGCAGGAAGTCTCATTTCTCTGAGTTCAAATCTGTTCTCAGACACATACTGTGACCCTGGGCAAGTCACTTAACCCAGTTTGCCTCAGTTTCCTCATCAATAAAATGAGCTAGAGTAGGAAATGGCAAACTACTCCAGTATCTTGGCCAAGAAAATGCCAAATTGGGTCATGAAGACTCTGGCATGACTCAACAACAACAACAAAAACACAGTCTCACAGGCAAACTCAGGGGTAGGGTGGGATGTACATTCTGATCCAGAGCCCAGATCTCTGGGTCTTTGCCTTTATATCTGATTGTTGTTGCTGGGTAAGATTGATAGGGACTGAGGGGAAGAGGGCAGTTAGGGGAGGTCAATCAATGGGTGGCCTGGACTGAGGACACTCACCCTCCTTTATCAGTCACAGAGACATTGTGATTAAGAAAGTTTGCTAACCTTGAATACATGAATCAGATGATGCTGATAAACTGATAATGATCAATAGAGCCTTAAATTCCTTGCCTAAATGTAGCTGACTAAACCAGTATTGGGTACATAGAAACTACCAGATACAATCAGTGGTAAAATATGGAATCACTTTTGTCAACAAGGGTCTAGAAACAGGCCAACTCTCATATCACTTGACTCAACAAAGGAAGACTAGAAACTAAGATTTATTATATCATTGTAGGAATGCACAAAAAAAAGTCAATAAGGATAGCAATGGCTCAAAGTACCGAGCACCCATTAGCATTAGCTCTGCAGCTATATGACAGGTAAAACTTGATCTCTTACCCAAACAAGTAAGGCTTGGAGGGAGTGTATATATCAGTCTGGGAGAGGAAGTACAGATCACACTAGAAAGCAGAAAGTGTCCTGGCTTCATGCAGATTGAAACAATCAGAAAGGTGGCAAAGGGCAATTAAAGATCCAGAATAACCTCCAAAAGAAGAGAATCCAAGTTTTTTCTTGTCCTCCTCTCATGCAGAGACAATATGATACAAGGGAAAGGGCATTGGACAGGGAATTATGAAGCCTTCCCTGGCCAATAACAAATTAGATGACAAGTTACCATCTCCCTAGTCCCCAGTTTCCTCCTCTGTATAATGAGGTGTCTGGGTTAGATGACTTATAAGGTCCCTTCCAGCTTCAACATTTCATGATTAGGCAGATGAATAAATTCCCTTGGTATACAGAATGGGATAAAATATTGAAATAGGTAATTAAGATGTTAAATATGAAATGGCATGCAAATATAAACAATAAATATTTAAAATAAGTGCTGTAACACTATTTATATAGCACCTTTTCACTCAAAGATGGCAAAGCACTTGATAAAAATTCTCTCATTAATCCTCATCACATTCCTGGGGGGCAGGGGGGGAAATGTAGTGAATGTTCTTTTAAATTCTTTTATTTTCGTCTCTTATGTAAATTCAGATTACACAAAATTTGACTTTATGTAAAAATTCTAAAAGAAAATCCACATTCCAAAAAATACCTATGTTAACTTTATGGTATAATACTGTACTCTCTCTCTCTCTCTCTATTCCTGCCCCTTGGCTTTGTGGCCTACCACTACCACCACCATCATCCCACAGGAAAAAACAAAACAAAACACAACACAACAACAACAATAAACAAACAAAGAACATACAAACAAACAAAAAAAACCCCTCCAGGTAAAAGCAGAAGAACTGACTTATAGAGACTGTGGCCACCTCCCCAAATCAGGGACTTGGCTTAAGCCCTTGGGCTTTGAGAAAGGAGACCTTTGCCCCATACTGCCCACTTGCCCAGGTGTCTAGTAGCTGGCCCAGCCTTCCTGCTCTCTCCTCCATCCATAGCCTCCACTTGTCCTTGAACTGTTTGCTGGCCCCCTTCTTCTAGGTTGCAGACTCCTTCTTGCCTCCCTGCCTCCCTCCCGCCCTTCCCCATGTACACCAGAAAATTTGCATTAAGAAAAATCCTTTACATACAGGTTTACAGAATGGTACACTTATGTTAAGCAAGAATTGTGTGCATTGCAAACCATCATGGAGTAATTTGAGTTTTTGTTTAATATAGAAAATAGAAATTTGGGCTCTATGATTTCTAAGGTATTAATTTATGCAAATTTAAATCTGATCATCAGCTCCTACAGATTACAAATTAACTGAGATGATCAAAATACATTCAAGACTGCAGAAGAGTACCATAGAGTCCACTGGCTAAGGCCAACAAACTCGTCCACATTAAATTATAAATAGTCACAAACTAAATAAATAGTATGAGGATTCCTCATAGTCACATTTTCTCATGGAAGCACACACCTAATACATCAATGAACAAATATAAACATTATGAATTATGGACTCAATCCTTAGATAGCAATGATATCACACCCTAATAAATACTATAGATATGTAACAAGGGCAGTCCTGGAACTAGGTATGTGCGGAGAAACTCCCAACCTCTCGAACTCCTGAGGTTACTACAGAGCTAGAAATATCCATTTCTCTGGATTGCTTATCAATGCACTAAATAAAGTTAACATGTATTATGCCCTAACCAGGGCAGAAATGTCTACTTAAGAATTGGAGACTTAGGGGACTGATCAAGCAAGGTGCCTGATAAATCCCTATCTAAACAAAATGTCTTAAAAATAGATGACTAAACACTATCATGGGCAGGTAGGTAGCACAATGGAAAGATGGTCAAGCTTGGAATAAGGAAGACGTGAGTTCAAATTCAGCTTCAGACGCTTACTAGTTGTGCAACCCTGGATAAGTAACTTAACCCTCTTTGCCTCAGTTTCCTCATCTGTAAAGTGAGCTGGACAAGAAAAGGGCAAACCACTCCAGTATCTTTGCCCAAGAAAACCCCAATGGGGTCACAAAGAGTCAGAAACAACTGAAGCTAATTAAATAACAAAAAACATAATCACAGTACATGGATGTAATAGTCATTTTTACTAAGTATGTTAACTTAAATTGGATTCCAAGCTCTAAGAGATACATTCTTCATGCCTATATTTCCTTTATGTTCACAGAGAATGACGATAGTACCAATAGCTACCTGTAGGTCCAAATAGGTGAAAGAGATGATGGACAAATAGTAGAGTATGTTGCTTTTGCCATTCAGATTCACAAGGCCTGGTCTCATTGTTAAAGCCAACTCCTCTGGAAGTGGGAAGGCTTTGTGCTCAAAATAATCTGCCTGCTATTTTCCAGTTTTTGCTGAAGTTGTATTTTGAAATATTTCTTCTGATGACTTTGGGTAAGTCACTGAACTACCCTAGCCCTCAGTTTTCTCATCAGTAAAATGAGGGACTTGGACCAGATGCCCTCTAAGGGCCTTTCCAGCTCTAGGTCTACCATATTATGATCCTATAACCTTGTGTACAGTCTTGATGACTTGTCACCATCTTGTTTTTACCAGTGATCCACCAAGCAGATTTGTGCTGTAGTAAGCAGGCTGTGTTGCAGGATTTAATTTCTAACGGTCCTAGCTCTCTTATAGTTTAAAAATAAAATGTTGCTCTGAAAACATGAGGGATTCGACTTTCAGAGGAATAATGAATTAATCATTTTTTTTCCTGATTTCCAACTTGTCATGGAGAATTAGCAAGTACTTCCAATGCATGTTCCTTCAAAAATGAAAATAGACTGGGATTAGAAAATAGAAAAGTGACTGGTTCAGGAACTAATTACATCTTACATATGTGCAAATGAGGGCAGTAATGAATCATACCAGAGCTTTCACCAACAAATAGAATGATGAACTAGAAAGGATGCTTACGATACTTACTAATGACAACCCATAAAACATGCCACCTACCTCTTGGCAGAGGTAATGGACTGGAGGTACAAAATGAGCCATGCATTTTCATGCATGGCCAATGTGCTGATTTGTTTGGCTTGACTATACTTATTCATTAAAAGGAATGGCTTCTATTGGAGGAAGTAGGTGAATGAGTTACTCAGCAGTGATAAAGATAGAAAATACGAAATAAAAGAGGATCAATAAAACCACAAAAAATGTAGAAAAGAAAAAGAAAATTCAGAAGGGGACACAAACAGGGAAATTTTGTTACCACCTTGTTAAATTATATACGTATATGTATATATCTGTATAGATATATGTATTGTGTGTATTTACGTATGGATGAATGTGTATATATGTATGTATGTGTGTGTGTACACACACACACATACATACACACATTTGTTATTATTGTTGTTCTGTCATTTCCCAGTCACATCCTACTCTTTGTGACCCCATTTGGGGTTTTCTTGGCAAAGATACTAAAGTGGTTTGCTATTTTCTTTTCTAGTTTGTTTTATAGATGAGGAAACTAAGGTAAACAGGGTTAAGCATCATGCCCAGGGTCATGCAGCTAGTAATTCTCTGAGGACAGATTTGAACTCAAGAAGATGAGTCTTCCTGACTCCAGACAAAACACTCTATCCACTGTGCCACCTAGTTGTACTAAATACACACACGTGTGTGTGTGTGTGTGTATGTATGTATATATATATTCACACTCACATATATATATGTACAAACTCTAGGTGATAGAAGTTTACATTTTCATATTAAATCTATTTTTGTTTTTCTTTATATATAAAATACCTGTTTTTGTTCACGGTTAAGGAAATTTTAAGAAAGAAAAATGTCTACACACTAGAGGTGTGGAGATGCCAAGAATCTTTATAATAAAAGAAAGAATTAAAAATTTCCTGGAAAAAATCAAAATAAAAATGGGTAAAAACAAAAATATAAGTTAATTGATACAAAAAATATTGTACACATACATCACAGATTCACAAAATTTGAGAGCTGGAGGGGACGTGACTGATTTTGTCAGAATCTTTAGGCACCATAATGAACTTGTTTCACCAGAATGCTGATGTTAAGAAGGTTGGCATGAATACTAAGGTGCATAACTACTGTCAGTTAACCCAAAAGTTCTGATAAGATACCTTTTGTGCAGTTAGCATCATGTTAATATGTTGTCCCTTGAAAATGCATTTGTGGGTGTGGCCACAACCCTCCATCAATACTGGGCAAATTGTCACCTGTACCCTTAAATATTAATTGACTTAATTGACATTAATTAAGTGACTCAGAGGTCCCAACTTCCTTTCCCTGTCTCTTTGAAGCTTCATTTTTGTTTTAGCTCCCTGTCCCCTAAAACCTCTGGGTTAAGCCTGGATCTTCCAATTTCCTTTTTTTTTTTTTTTCTGTCATCCTTGGCCAGAAATTTCCACTCTCTCTGAAGAGTCCTGCCCTCTGGACAAGACTTTAACCCATGTGATATTTCTATATAATGCTTTATATGTTATCAACAGTAAACAGCCCCTTATTGGATTATAACCTTGGCTGCTGTGCTTTGCTACCTAGAATGGAAGGAGATAATTTAGAATAAGATGAAAGTAAAGTTGAGTAGCTAAGTGACACAGTAGATAGAGTGCCAGGCATGGAGTCAGGAAGACTCATCTTCCTGAGTTCAAGTCTGGCCTCAGACACCTACCAGCTGTGAGACACTGGGCTAGTCACTTAACCCTATTGCCTCAGATTCCTCATCTATAAAATGAGCTGGAGAAGGAAATGGGAAACTACTCCAGTATCTCTGCCAAGAAAACCCCAAACGGGGTCACGAAGTGTCTGAACACAGCTGAAACAACTGAACAACAAAGTTGAAATTATAGATTATTTAAACAGAAAAGCAGAAATCATGGAAGTGGTTTTATAACAGCCTTCTAATTTCTATGGACTATTGCTGTAATGGAAGGGACTCAACTATAGCATAACAGTAATAACAAGAGTTAAGCTGGATCATCTGATGGAAATAGTATAGAACTGCCTAAAGTAGAGGTAGGGGGGTTCATTTGTCATTCAATTTTCTTTCATCCTTATCTTCTGATATTGCAAGATGATGCAATGGGTAGAGTACTAGACTTGTAATCAAGAAGACTTCAGTTCTATAACCAGGTCTGACTAGCTGTGTGACCACAGGCAAATCACAAAGCTCTTTGAGTCTCAGTTTACTCATCTGTAAACTGGGAGTAATAGTTCCTACCTCATAGATTTGCTGTGAGATTCAAATGGGAAAATGTGAATGTCAACTATTAGTATTAGTACTGAAGGCAAAATACACAGTTAAAATCATTTACTGGGCCAAGAAATATAGTGAACTCAAATGAAATCTGAGTCACAGTGGTTCTCTTTCAAAGATGTTTACTTAGAGAAACCTCAACATTCTATCCTACTAATGAAAGAGGAGGAAGGAACAGGAATGGCATGAAAATCCCAGGAGAGATTCATTGGAGGGGTAAAAAAAAAAAAAAAACGCCAATGCTGCTTGAATCTGATTCATGTTGGATGTTTGTTACATAAACTAATGGGTAATATATAATTACAGGAAGACATTGTCGAAACAACGTGCAACTCTATTGATTTTATCATCATGAGTACATTATAGTGTTACTTTTGTGAGATTTAAATGAATAGAGAGTAGGAATGAGATTCTTCATAAATCAGAGCAAGACATTTTCATCTAGGGAAAGAAAAGGAGGAAACCATGTCAGTATTTTCAGCATTTTAATTGAGATCCACCTAAGGAGAGCTTTACAAGATTATCATTTTGATTGAAAACTGTATCTATTTTAACACTAAATAGCCATAGCAATTCCAGAGTTATAATCAGAATAAAATTGCATGTGTATGACAATTAATAGTAGTGCATGAGATTGTTGTATTATAGTGTCAGTTTTATTCATTTTTCGTTAATATGTTGTATAGATTGAATACCTACAAGGAACCAGGCTCTGACACTCACCTGCCTTGAAACTTGCTCTCTGGAGGAGTGTCCCAGGGATCTACACTCCTCTCTGTTTTGTTTTGTTTTGTTTTTTGTCTTTTTTTTTTTTACATTTTTACAAATGACTTGAATGCTATGGGTGATATCATCAAATTTGCCAAAAACAATTTACATGATAATTTTGTATATTTGAATGGAACAGCAAGTTCTGCATAGTAGATTTGCATTTTCATGTACACTCATCTTTTTTAGCGTACTATGTTATAGAAATTCTTATTTTATTCCACAAATTTAAAAAAAAATAAAAGATAGTTAGATGACAGAATCAGGATCCAAAAACTTCATGACAGGCTAGAGTAGTATGTTGAATCTAATTTATAGGAATACATGTAAAATATTACATTGTACGTTCAAAAATTGATTTCACAAGTACAAAATAGAGAAAACAGTTTGTCTAAAAATGATCTGGGAGACATGACGGACTGCAAGTTCAATGAAAAGCAACCATGTAATATAGTAGCCTAAAAAGTTAAAGCAATCTTGAGCTTCAGCAAGAGAGACAAAACTTTCAAGAGGGAAGTGATAATCTGTACTCCCCTATGGTCACACCACATTTAGAGTATTGTATTCACTTCCGAGCAGCACATTTTAGGAAGGACAATTATAAACCAGAGCATGTCCCATCAGGAAGAACCAAACCAGTAAAGGACCACAAGTGCATGCCGCATGATCTGTTGATGGAAGTAAGCTAAGTTTGGAAAAGAGAAGACTCCAAGGGAAATTGATAATGCTCTTCCAGTATCTGAAAGGCTGTTACATGGACGAAGGTTTAGACTTGTCCTCTTTAGCCACAGAGGGCAAAATAAGATCAACTGGGAAAAGTTACCAAAAGCAATAGGTGCCACAGTTAGCAAGTGCCTGAGGCTGGATTTTAACCAAGGTCTTCACTGACTCCAAGTTCAGAGTACTACCCCTTATCTCAAAAAGTTATCTAGTCCAATGCCTTTATTTTAGCAATTAGGCTGCCCAAAAGTGAAATGGGCCACCTTGGAAGGTAAAGATTCTCTTTTCATTAAAGGTCTTTGAACAAGGGCTGGATGAGCTCCTGTCGGAATTTTTGTAGCATTGAGTTTTCAGATATTGATTGTACCAGATAGGCCCTGAGGTCCCTCCCAATTCTGAAATTTTGTGACTTCAGACCTTGGGCTTCTTCTCTCAATGCCTCAATTTCCTCATCAGAAAAATGAGGAGGTTGGGTCATGTGATATCTAAAGGGCCGCTCAATTCTAAAGTTGTATGATTCAACTATATGTCTAGCCTTCTTCTGAGCACTGTAGCTAATACCAAGAATTCTATGTGATATATGATCCCAACCCTCAAGGGTCATATGGCTTAATTGTTGATTCAAGATAATGCGCATCCAAAGTTAAATAACAGTATCAAAGCCATCACAGAACAGTGTGCGACTAAATGTCCAAAAAGTGCTACAGATGATGTAGTTTTCCTCATTTTGCTTATGAGGAAACTGAAGCCCAGGAAGTGGAAGGGACTTTCACAAGGCCACCAATATAGCAAATAGCAAAGACTTTATTTGCACTCAGATCTTGAGGCTCCATATCTACCACTTTTCCCACTGTATCTTGCTTCCTTGAAGAATGAATAGAATTTAGATGAGTTGAGAAAAGGATAAAAGTAGTCTATACCTGAGAAAACACATGAAAACTTCAGATGGGAATGTATATTGTGTTTGGGGAAGATGAAGGGGCTCTGCATAGAAATATTTTAGAAATATTATATAACCAGTTTTCAGTTACTAAGGAAGAGGTACATGGGGGAAGTGTTATAAAATATACTTTCAAAGAGATATGACAGCAAGAGCAAAGGACAACTGATGCACAGCTCGTGTGTCTACACTGGTATCCATGCAATGTGGAGATGTAGAGAAAGGCCTGTAGCAAGGTGGGGAGACCCCTGGGGAGTATGTGGGGGTGGACATGGATGAATTGCATCCTGAGTTATCAGACAAGAGCAGCAAATGGGGTATCACAAAATATGGAAGTACGGTCTCTATTCACTTTGTGTATATGTCAACAGATCAGTCAATAAACATTTGTTAGTCATGTGCCAAGCACTGTGCCAGGGGATACTATACAAAGACAAGAATGGAAATGCCTTTGCCCTCAGGAAGTTCAAATTCTATCAAGGGAGACAGCATGCCCATAAACAAAAATGTGCCAAATAAATACAAGATTAAAAAAATGGACAGGGGCCACTAGGAGCTGGGGGATCCAGAAAGGTTTCTTGAAGGAGGTGTGTTAAAGAGCTAGATTTGTGGTGAAAGTCTAGTCCAGAAATGGGGACCAGCCAGTGCAAAAGTATGGAGCCAGGAGATCCAGTATTGGTGTAAGGAACATTAAATTCCTGATGGTGTGGTGGAAAGGAAAGAGGACATGAAATTAGAAGAAATGCATGTGAATTATAGCTCTACCACTTACTAACCTAAGAGATGGTGAGTCACCTCACCTTTCTGAGACTCAGTTTGTTTGTTTGTTTTTAAACACTAAAATAGAGATTATAAGATCTACTTTGCAGGACTGTTGTGAGGAAAATGCTTTGTAAACTGAAAAGCACTACATAAATATGAGTTATTGTTATTATTACATATAATAACATAGAATAGAGAATCACTCTGATGTAGTGAAGACAGGGCAGACCTTGAAGACCTATGAGTTAATGTACCACTTCTGACATATCTTGTTGTGTGACCCAAGACAAATCACTTAACCTCATCATATTTGAGGTGACCTCCTAGGACTGAAAGTTACAGGGAAGGTGTCAGCCTGCTTTGGTAGAGGGTAGTTCCCTATCCATGAGTTGCGTGGACAGATGAAATCAGAGGTCCAGTTTCTATCCTTTTCTTAAAAAGAGCATAAGCATCATTCATCAGTCCATGCTTCAATATAACATCCTCACAGGTAGGTGGTACCATGGATAGAGCACTGGGCTTGGGGCCAAGAAGTTGTTGTTGCTGGTTGTGCCGGTCAGGCAGTGCACTCTCCTTCTAACAGGAGGAGGCTGCCAGGGTCATACTCACCAGTCCTCGGAGCCCACCCGGATAAACATAGAGACGAGCCGATCGGGAGGTGCAAGCACTCGAACTTTATTCAGAGACCATCACAGCAAGGCCAAGCAGGAAAGCAAGAGCAGGAGCAAGAGAGCAAGCTCCGACCCCTACCGCCCCTTATATACCTTCCTAGCCCCTCCTCCTCAGCCCGCCTACTAGTGATTGATTGTAGGATCAGATACCAGAAGGGGATGTCTGGGGTTAGCACTGCACCAAGGGAGAGGACGTGACACAGGAAGCTAGGCCCAGATATCGGAAGGAGGCGTCTGGGGTTAGCGCTGCACCTAGGGAGAGGACGTGACAAAGGGAGCTCGTTCTCTGCCGTCCCACTCCCACGTGGCACAGCCCCCTACCTCGGGAGCGTGAGCTCCGGTTACTTCCCCGTTTCCAGTTCCTATCCCAGTTCCACAACTCCACATGGCACAGCCCCCTGCCTC